>NW_006780148.1:450688-467552 GCF_000442215.2 Lipotes vexillifer
CCAAATCCAAAGCTGAACCCCAGGAGCTGTGCGAAAAAAGAAGAGAAAGGGAAATTTCTCTGTGCAGCCTCAGGAGCAGCAGATTAAATCTCCACAATCAACTTGATGTACCTGCATCTGTGGAATACCTGAATAGACAATGAATCATCCCAAAATTGAGGTGGTGGCCTTTGGGAGCAACTGTAGACTTTGGGTTTGTTGTATACAACTGACTAGTTTCTGATTTATATGGTTATCTTAGTTCAGTTTTTAGCACTTGTTATCATGGGTGGATTTGTTTATTGATTTGGCTGCTCTCTTCTTTTTTAAATATTTTTTAATAATTAAAAAAAATTTTAGTGTAATAATTTTATTTATTTTTCTTTCTTTCTATTTTTTCTCCCTTTTTTTCTGAGCTGTGTGGCTGACAGGGTCTTAGTGCTCTGGCCAGGTGTCAGGCCTGAGCCTCTGAGGTGGGAGAGCTGAGTTCAGGACATTGGGCCACCAGAGACCTCCTGGCCCCACATAATATCAATCAGCAAGAGCTCTCCCAGAGATCTCCATCTCAATGCTAAGACCCAGCTCCACTCAATGACCAGCAAGCCCCAGTGCTGGATACCCACTGCAGAACAACTAGCAAGACAGGAACACAACTCCACCCATTAGCAGAGAGTTTGCCTAAAATCATAATAAGTTCACAGACACCCCAAAATACACCACTGGACATGGTCCTGCCCAACAGAAAGACAAGATCCAGCCTCATCCACCACAACACAGACACCAGTCCCCTCCACCAGGAAGCTTATACAACCCACTGAACTAATCTTACCCACTGGGGGCAGACACCAAAAACAATAGGAACTACAAACCTGCAACCTGTGAAAAGGAGACCCCAAACACAGTAAGTTAAGAGAAGAAAATGAGAAGACAGAGAAATATGCAGCAAATGAAGGACCAAGGTAAAAACCCACCAGACCAAACAAATGAATAGGAAATAGGCAGTCTACCTGAAAAAGAATTCAGAGTAATGATAGCAAAGATGATCCAAAACCATGGAAACAGAATGGAAAAAATAAAGAAACCTTTAACAAGGACCTAGAAGAACTAAAGAGCAAACAATGATAAACACCACAATAAATGAAGTTAAAAATTCTCTAGAAGGAAACAATAGCAGAATAACTGAGGCAGAAGAATGGATAAGTGACCTGGAAGATAAAATAGTGGAAATAACTACTTCAGAGCAGAATAAAGAAAAAAGAATGAAAAGAGTGGAGGACAATCTCAGAGACCTCTGGGACAACATTAAATGCGCCAACATTCAAATTATAGGGGACCCAAAAGAAGAAGAGAAAAAGAAACGGAGTGAGAAAATATTTAAAGAGATTATAGTTGAAAAGCTCCCTAATACGGGAAAGGAAATAGTTAATCAAGTACAGGAAGCACAGAGAGTCCCATACAGGATAAATCCAAGGAGAAACATGCCAAGACACATATTAATCAAACTATCAAAAATTAAATACAAAGAAAAAATATTAAAAGCAGCAAGGGAAAAGCAACAAATAACATACAAGGGAATTCCCATAAGGTTAATAGCTGATCTTTCAGCAGAAACTCTGCAGCCAGAAGGGAGTGACAGGACATATTTAAAGTGATGAGAGGGAAAATCCTACAACCAAGATTACTCTACCCAGCAAGAATCTCATTCAGATTCACTGAGAAATTAAAACATTTACAGAGAAGCAAAAGCTAAGAGAATTCAGCACCACCAAACCAGCCTTACAACAAATGCTAAAGAAACTTCTCTAGGCAGGAAACACAAGAGAAGGAAAAGACCTACAATAACAAACACAAAACAATTAAGAAAATGGTAAAAGGAACATACATATCAATAATTACCTTAAATATATATGGATTAAAATCTCCAACCAAAAGACATAGACTGGCTGAGTGGATATGAAAACAAGACCCATATATATGCTGTCTACAAGAGACTCACTTCAGACCTAGGGACACATACAGACTGAAAGTGAGGGGATGGAAAAAGATATTCCATGCAAATGGAAATGAAAAGAAAGCTGGAGTAGCAATTCTCATATCAGACAAAATAGACTTTAAAATAAAGACTGTTACAAGAGACAAAGAAGGACACTACATAATGATCAAGGGATCAGTCCAAGAAGAAGATATAACAATTGTAAATCTTTATGCACCCAACATAGGAGCACCTCAATACATAAGGCAAATGCTAACAGTCATAAAAGGGGAAGTGACAGTAACACAATAATAGTAGGAGAATTTAACACCTCACTTTCACCAATGGACAGATAATCCAAAATGAAAATAAATAAGGAAACACAAGCTTTAAATGATACATTAAACAAGATGGACTTAATTGATATTTATAGGATATTCCATCCAAAAACAACAGAATACATTTTCTTCTCAAGTGCTCATGGAACATTCTCCAGAATAAATCACATCTTGGGTCACAAATCAAGCCTTGGTAAATTTAAGAAAATTGAAATCGTATCAACCATCTTTTCTGACCACAATGCTATGAGACTAGATATCAATTACAGGGAAAAAAAACTGTAAAAAATACAAACACAAGGAAGCTCAACAACACACTACTAAATAACCAAGAGATCACTCAAGAAATCAAAGAGGAAATTTAAAAATACCTAGAAACAAATGACAATGAATACTCGATGGCCCAAAACCTATGGGATACAGCAAAAGCATTTCTAAGATGGAAGTTTATAGCACTACAATTCTACCTCAAGAAACAAGAAAAATCTCAGAAAAACAATGTAACCTTATACCTATAGCAATTAGAGAAAGAAGAACAAAAAAACCCCTAAGTTAGCAGAAGGAAATAAATCATAAAGATCAGATCAGAAATACATGAAAAATAAATGAAGGAAATGATAGCAAAGATCAATAAAACTAAAAGCTGGTTCTTTGAGAAGATAAACAAAATTGATAAACCATTAGCCAGACTCATCAAGAAGAAAAAGGAGAAGACTCAAATCAACAGACTTAGAAATGAAAAAGGAGAAGTAGTAACTGATACTGCAGAAATACAAAGGGTCATGAGAGATTACTACAAGCAACTATATGCCAATAAAATGGACAAATTCTTAGAACAGTACAACCTTCCGAGACTGAGACTGGAAGAAATTGAAAATACGAACAGACATATCACAAGCACTGAAATTGAAACTGTGATTAAAAATCTTCATCAAACAAAATCCCGGGACCTGACTGATTCACAGGCGAAACATTTGGAACATTCACAAACATTTAGAGCAGAGCTAACACCTATCCTTCTCAAACTCATCCAAAATATAGCAAAGGGAGGAATACTCCCAAACTCATTCTATGAGGCCACCATCATCCTGATACCAAAACAAGACAAAGATGTTACAAAAAAAGAAAACTACAGGCCAATATCACTGATGAACATAGATGCAAATATCCTCAACAAAATACTAGCAAACAGAATCCAACAGCACATTAAAAGGATCATACACCATGATCAAGAGAGGTTCATCCCAGGAATTCAAGGATTCTTCAATGTATGCAAATCAATCAATGTGATACACCATAGTTACAAATTGAAGGATGAAAAACATATGATCATCTCAATACATGCAGAAAAAGCTTTCGACAAAATTCAACACCCATTTATTATAAAAACCCTCCAGAAAGTAGGCATAGAGGGAACTTTCCTCCACATAATAAAGACTATATATGACAAACCCACAGCCAACATCATTCTCAATGGTGAAAAACTGAAACCATTTCCACTAAGATCAGGAACAAGACAAGGTTGCCCACTCTCACCATTATTATTCAACATAGTTTTGGAAGTTTTAGCCATAGCAATCAGAGAAGAAAAAGAAATAAAAGGAATCCAAATTGGAAAAGAAGGAATAAAACTGTCACTGTTTGCAGATGACATGATACTATACATAGAGAATCCGAAAGATGCTACCAGAAAACTACTAGAGCTAATCAATGAATTTGGTAAAGTAGCAGGATACAAAATTAATGCACAGAAATCTCTGGCATTCTTATACACTAATGATGAAAAATCTGAAAGAGAAATTAAGGAAACACTCCCATGTACCATTTCAGCAAAAATAATAAAATACCTAGAAATCAACCTACCTAAGGGGTCAAAAGACCTGTATGCAGAAAACTATAAGACACTGATGAAAGAAATTAAAGATGACACAAACAGATGGAGAGATATACCATGTTCTTGGATTGGAAGAATCAACATTGTGAAAATGACTCTACTACCCAAAGCAATCTACAGATTCAATGCAATCCCTACCAAACTACCAATGGCATTTTTCACAGAACTAGAACAAAGAATTTCACAATTTGTATGGAAACACAAAAGACTCCAAGTAGCAAAAGCAATCTTAAGAAAGAAAAATGGAGCTAGAGGAATCAGGCTCCCCAACTACAGACTATACTACAAAGCTACAGTAATCAAGACAATATGGTACTGGCACAAAAACAGAAATATAGATCAATGAAACAGGATAGAAAGCCCAGAGATAAACCCATGCACATATGGTCTCCTTATTTTGATAAAGGAGGCAAGAATATACAATAGAGAAAAGAGAGCCTCTTCAATAAATGGTGCTGGGAAAACTGCACAGGTACATGTAAAAGAATGAAATTAGAACACTCCCTAATACCATACACAAAAATAAACTCAAAATGGATTAAAGACCTAAATGTAAGGCCAGGCACTATAAAACTCTTAGAGAAAAACATAGGCAGAACACTCTATGACATAAATCACAGCAGGACCCTTTCTGACCCACCTCCTAGAGAAATGGAAATAAAAAAAATAAATAAAGAAATGGGACCTAATGAAACTTAAAATCTTTTGCACAGCAAAGGGAACCATAAACAAGACAAAAAGACAACACTCAGAATGGGAGAATGTATTTGCAAATGAAGCAACTGAAAAAGAATTAATCTCCAAAATATGCAAGCAGCTCATGCAGCTCAATATCAAAAAAACAAACAACCCAATCCCAAAATGGGCAGAAGATCTAAATAGACATTTCTCCAAAGAAGATATACAGATTGCCAACAAACACATGAAAAGATGCTCAACATCACTAATCATTAGACAAATGCAAATCAAAACTACAATGAGGTATCACCTCACACGGGTCAGAATGGCCATGATCAAAAAATCTAGAAACAACAAATGCTGGAGAGGGTGTGGAGAAAATAGAACCCTCTTGCACTGTTGGTGGGAATGTAAATTGATATAGCCACTATGGACAACAGTATGGAGGTTCCTTAAAAAACTAAAAATAGAACTACCATACGACCCAGCAATCCCACTACTGGGCATATACCCTGAGAAAACCATAATTCTAAAAGAGACATGTACCACAATATTCATTGCAGCATTATTTACAATAGCCAGGACATGGAAGCCACCTAAGTGTCCATCAACAGATGAATGGATAAAGAAGATGTGGCACATATATACAATGGAATATTACTCAGCCATAAAAAGAAATGAAATTGAGTTATTTGTAGTGAGGTGGATGGACCTAGAGTCTGTCATACAGAATGAAGTAAGTCAGAGAAAAACAAATACCATATGCTAACACATATATATGGAATCTAAAAAAAAAAAACCAATAGTTCTGAAGAACCTAGGGGCAGGACAGGAATAAAGAAGCAGAAGTAGAGAATGGACTTGAGGATACGGGGAGGGGGAAGGGTAAGCTGGGATGAAGTGAGAGAGTGGCATGGACATATATACACTACCAAATGTAAAATAGCTAGCTAGTGGGAAGCAGCTGCATAGCACAGGGAGATCAGCTCGGTGCTTTGAAACCACCTAGGGAGTGGGATAGCGAGGGTAGGAGGGAGATGCAAGGGGGAGGGGATATGGGGATATATGTATATGTAGAGCTGATTCACTTTGTTATACAGCAGCAAATAATACAACAATGTAAAGCAATTATACTCCAATAAAGACGTTAAAAAAAATGAAGAAAATATTAGGAAATAAAAGTAGTCTGGGGCTTCTCTGGTGCCTCAGTGGTTGAGAGTCCGCCTGCTGATGCAGGGGACATGGGTTCGTGCCCCGGTCCGGGAAGATTCCACATGCTGCAGAGCGGCTAGGCCCATGAGCCATGGCCGCTGAGCCTGCACATCCGGAGCCTGTGCTCCGCAACGGGCGAGGCCACAATAGTGAGAGGCCTGCGTACCGCAAAAAAAAAAAAAAAGTAGTCTACATTGGGATTTTAAATTTTTAAAAATGATCAACACAACGGTCCTGAAGCAATGGATGGCTTAATGGGGAGGGAAATAGAAGTAATGCTAAGCTACACACAAAAACCCACATAATAGAGTCTAATTTATTTAAAATACTGAAAACTGTATGAATACATACATCTGTCAATGTGAGTACACACAACCTAGGGGCAGTTGGCTAACATCTAGTCTATCCTCATCAAGAATCCACACCTCTGGGCTGGCTGTCACTTAGCATTTGACAGATCCTAATCAGAGATCCACACTCCAAAGGCAGCTACTACAGGCTTTGAGCTCACACTATCTCAAGCTGCACTAGAAGGTTTGTTAATTAGCAAAGTGATCCTACAAAGAGGTTTTGTGATATTAGTGGTATTCAAGACATGCAGTTTGGTTAAAATATAGTATATCTCTTGGTCATTAAATGAACAAGAGTGTAGCATCTGGCTAGTCCAGCAGCTTATACCCTTCATAGTTCCAGGATGCCAGTTCTGTTGTGTGTATCAACACCTTTTCTGTGGACAGTCAGATGAATCCTTTCACTAGAGTACTGTGCCCACAGTGCCTGAGGGACAGAGAGCTGGGACGTCACAAGCCTAAAGCACAAGTTGGATGATGTTTTTTATCCCAGCTTGTTATTAATTGAACATGGCACAGAATTCAATTATTTGTTCAACACAATGTTTATTGAACCTCCACTATGTGCCAGGCAATATTCTGGACACTTGGAATATAACCACAAACAAAATAAGGATGTGACAAAGATTTTGACCAGAGACCTGCTGTACTGTAACATACCTCCTCATGTCAAGAGCATGTGGGAGGATACTTACAGCCCTTACCTACCGCTAATCATCAAGGTTACCAATTTTTCCCTATAGGTGCCCTTTAGCCACAAATGGTCCAATTAACTTAAGCTGGTTCACAACAAGCCACCATGAAAAATTACTGACATGTGGGACTCATTCATACTGAGATGGACAGGGCTTTATCTTCTCTTAGATGCCTAGATAGCTCTGGGCCTGTGAGAGAATAGAAGCTATCTGCCCCTACCTCCTGCAAAAAGATCATGTACGTTGCCTGGACCACCCACTGCAAACTCTGAAAATTGGCCTTTCCTTCTGGGTTCTTTGTCTCCATGTAGGCAGCCATGAATAGAGGGGGAAGATGTTATGGCACCTTTTCCAAATGTCAGACTCACACAAAATACTAATGTCTTGAGTAGGTCCACACAAAAACCTCGCAGCTAAAACTCAGCGAGGCCCTTTGTCAGAAGTAGGTTATATAGTCATAATGGTATCAGAATTCTGAGATTCTGCCCCAGGGCTTCCTTCAGCATTAGCACTTTTCTCCCTGTGCTTCTATCCATTTTCTGTGAAATTATTCTATTTTGTCTTCATTTTTAGCCTCTATTTCAGCTTTCCTTTATTCTGGGTCAAAACTTTCCTCCAGAGCTTTCTTTTGCAGCCTTCAACACACTGCCCTACAAACCTTCAGCATTCAACCATGTCTGCAAAGTCTCTATTGCTGTAACTCTGACCCCTTTTATTTCTAACTACATTGGATGACAAGTGCTGCTTCCTATTGAGCCATCTGGTAAACGGTTTACATGCTCTAAAGCACAAATGAGGCAGCCATGGAGGAAAGGGTCAAACTTCAGCTGTACACAGTGGTGGATGGGAGTAGATTGAGGGAAGGATGGGAAGACCCTCTATTAAAAAGCAAGTATCATGGTAATCAAGATTTTGGCTCTAGACTACCCAGTCCTTACAAAGGGAGAGACAAAGCAAGAGCCAGTGGACTCAGCAATACCATAAAAGATGAAAGTAAGGGGTAGGCAGGGAAGAAGCCATGAAAGAATAAACTTGTTTATTAAAACTTGCCTATTAAAGGAGACCTACCAATTTCCAGTCATTATTAAAGAGGAGCCAATGGCTGGCCCACTAGAATAAAGAGTCTACAGCCTAAAGGGCTCACAGGGTTCATCTAGTCTAATACCCCACAATTGAAAAGAGAGAAATAAAGCCCGGAGCACCACCTTGCCCAAGATTTAGCAAATAAAAATATAGAACAACTGGTTATATTGGAATTTCAGGTAAACAACAAGCAATTTTTTAGTATAAGTATGTCCCAAGTATTTCATGGGACACACTTATACTAAAAATGTTCTATCTTGTAGTTTATATATTTTATATGTCAATCCTACCTCACTCTACAAAGGCTACTTGGTCAGTTAGTGACAGACCCAGAACAAGAATCCTGCCTTCTGTCTTTTGGGAGGACAGGAATGACTGAGAGTGTTCCAGGAGTCCATCACACACCTGAGAGGTCACTGCTAATATGTCACCTCTGCTTAGAGGTCCTTGAATGGTCCTAAGTAAATTAACCTTTGAAAAAGACAAATTCCATTAAACGTGCTGTTTACCTTTTTAACCTTGACATATCCAGTATTGGTTTCGGGATCTGTTTCAATCTCCAAACGTCCCTCACTGTCTCCCTGCGCAATTCGGTACAGGATTTTAGAACTTCCCGTATACGGTTCATCAGCATCGGTGGCCTGGATGGTTAAGATGACAGTTCCAATGGCTGTATCTTCAGGGAGAGTTAGGTTTCCATACTAAGAAGGAAACAGGGGAAGGAAACAATGAGAATGTCCATTGTCATCGAGTACAATTGTCAAAGGGCAAACTTGTCTCCTTGGTTTCAGAATGGACACAAGTCACAGTTTGCATCAATACTTACCAAGCATGTTTTTTTCTATTAATAAGTGGGTTACAGTTGATTTTGACATCAGTCATACTTGTAGACTGATATCCATTGTACCAGGAAACACAACGTCTCAGAGATCTACTGATAGGATTCTAAAACATATCCCTCCACTCACATCCAATATGTTTAATAACTGTAATTATCATTATAGTTGAGACAAATAGATAGCTACTATGTATTGCGTACCTACAATGTGGCAGGCACTTTACATTATTTTAATTAATTCTTAAGTCAATCAGGGAATAGTGGTGAAGAGCCTAAACTTCAAAGTTAAATGGCCTAGGTATGAATCCTAGGCTTGTCACTTATGACCTGGGTGAACTGAAATAAGTTACCTAATTTTTTAAAGTCTCAGGTTCATCATCTGTCCTTGGAGATGATGATGATAATAATAATAATAACAGAACCTACTTCATGTGTGCTGTGGTGATTTACAGAGACGATGCATATAAAACCCCATATCGAGCACATAAGTGCTCGATAAAGATAAGCACCAAAACAAAGCACCCGGGCTTCCCTGGTGGCGCAGCGGTTGAGAGTCCGCCTGCCGATGCAGGGGACACGGGTTCGTGTCCCAGTCCGGAAAGATCCCACATGCCGCGGAGTGGCTGGGCCCGTGAGCCATCGCCGCTGAACCTGCGCGTCCGGAGCCTGTGCTCCGCAACGGGAGAGGCCACAGCAGTGAGAGGCCCGCGTACCGCAAAAAAAAAAAAAAACAAAGCACCCTACTGAGTAGCTATATTATCATCTCCATTTGACAGAGGAGCAAAAGACTGGAGAGGTAAAACCCACCCAAGACCACACAGCTAGCTGGTCACAGAATTGGGATTCAAACCAATGTTTGTCCACCTCCAAAGCAGGTTCTCTTAATTAACACTGACCTATACCATCTTCCACTCCTCCGCTGAAAATCCCCCAGATCAAGTCTCTTGGCATGATGATCATGAAGATGGTAACAGGCAGGGTCCGGGAAAGGACCACGGCAATGAAAGAAGTGGGCTCACCTTTCTAAGGCCCAGTTTGCCTTTCCAAGCTCTGAGATACCCAAAGCAGGACTCTTACCCTCAATCTAAAAACACTGTCTAGATGTAATGCAAGGAAACTACAACACACAGAAAGGATCAAATGCCCAAGAGAATGGAGGCAGAGTAGAAACAGGCTCTTACTCTCACACTTGCTTAACCTCAGTGCCTACTATACAAGTTATATTGTCACACTTTTTACCTCCTCAAACTCTCCCATAAATCAATTCCCATTCTTTGTCACTGCCTTATCCCTATTGTGATTTATAAACATCATCACAAGGCTCTGGGCCAACTCATAAACTGACTTCAAACATAACAATCTAGCCAAAAAGGCTTCTCTCTTCTCCAGAATAAATAATAGAGGCATCCATTTTAAGGGAAGCATCGATCAAACTACCCCCACATTAATAATAAGTTAACTTGAATTCTTCTTGATATATTCAACTGATCATTTTTCTCTTGCTCTTTTTTCCAAAATCTAATTCTTGCATATGTCTTGGGCACATTTTTTGGCATAAACCAGAGATTAGTTTTTTCTTCCCCTTTTCTCTTATCCAATAATTACAAAATGAGTTTAAATTGCCAATATTCAAAATTTTAAATTCTGACTACACATGCTTGTTTGAGACCTAGCAGTAACCTATTTATTGTCCTGCTACACACAAAATATATAATGACAAACTGCAAGCAGCCACTCAACTCCTTTCAATTGGACAAAGATTGTGGTTGTAGCTTCCAAGCAGTCCTTGAAATAAATGAGCTGTTGGCAAAAGTTTTTAATAAAAAAACCAGATGCTTCCAGATACTATAACAGTGAATGTTACTGTTCCCTGAAGATTTCCACTGAAGATGATGTTTGAGTTTGGTACCAGTGCATTGACTAAGATATTAAGTCTGGCATTTTCCCTAACTACTGTTTGTGTCTTTATTCCAGAAGTAGGGGTCAGGTAAATATGAACAAAGTAAAGAAAAAGCAAGGTGATAACTACTCACATCTGATTTTTCAAAGATGGGGATCTGATCATTGATATCAATAATGTTGATCTGCACAAAGCAGAGGGTCTTGAAATCTGAAAATCAAAGTCATATCACAGAAATTTTCACTGAAAATCATGCATTAAAATCAGAAATCTGCAAGAAAAACAGTTGGCAAGTAAAGTGACGGCCATAGCCACAATTGTACTATTGACATGCACTTTGTGTGGTGAGGGGATTCTCTGCTCCCCACCTGCACCCATGAGCAGGTCACCAAGGGCTGAAGAAAACCCCACGAGAGGCTCCCCTGGGCTTCCCACTCCCTCTACCTGCCCCCTCCTCAGTAAGGCTTGTCCCCAAGCAAGATCTTTCTTTTCTGTGAAGCAGCTTCTCTTTTCTGGCTAGTGAAACTTATGTAGCCTTCAAAGCCCAGTACAAAACTATCCTTCTAGAAAGACTTCTTTGAGCATCCCAGAGGGTTGTCTTTCCTACTCTGAACACTTCCAGCACTTACTGTCCTGTATCCCTTCTGCCCCCCCTAAAGGGAAGGCCCAAGTGAGGGAGGAAAGGTACAATTAGCCCCCTTCAAAAGGCCTGGCTGCCCAGCCTACAGAGGCAGGGGTAGCTCATAGAACTCTGGGAGATGGCATAGGCTTTGAGGGGTGGGTTTGACAATTCAGAGACCTAGTCAGAGACAGCAGGTTCAACCTAAGTCCAAGATGAGCATGGAGTACAGGTGGGGATGGGATCCCCAGGGAAATATCCACAGTGAGAACCAACATGATAGGTTTATGGTTGGGGTTTCCATTGTTCTAGCTATGAAGCAGGGTATTATACAAGGGCTAAGACTCTGGGCTTTGGAACCCCACTGCTCAAATTCTTTCTCTGCTACTCATCAGACGTGTGAGAACCTGGGAATGTCACTCGAAATCTCTGTGCAGTAGTCAGTTTATCTAGAAAATGGAGACTGCAACAGAGCCAAGGTTCTCGTCCTAACTAACATTGTTAGCACTCTCTATGTACCAGGCACCATATTAAGTGCTTTGCTTACATGACTTATTTCATCTTCATTCTAACTCCGTGATGTAGGTACAATGATCATTCTCATTTGATTTTGAGTTCACACTCAAATGAGTTCACACACATGATGAGTTCACACACATCATTTGAGTTCACAAATGAGGAAGCCAAAGGACAGAGAAGTTGGTGACCTGACCAAGGTCATACAACTAACTTGTGGTCAAGCCAGAATTCAAATCCATGTGTTCCTTTTCCCTCTCTGTCCACTCTCCACCCTTCACCCTGCTTTGTGCCCTGGAGGCTGACCTTAGGAACTGCATCAGTGGGCATCCTGGCCCTCTGGGTAGAAGTTGGGTTCCACCAGTGGTAGCACTGGCAGGAGATCTAAGGAAGGGCAGGAGGAACAGGGTCAGGGTCTAGTTCCCCACTGCCAGCAGCCTCTTCTATAGGCATAGGAACAGGCCTTGTTCCTTCAGGGGATGTTAACTTCCCTCATCCCTTCTCACCTTCAGGTAAGAAAGGCTGCCATTGTGCTTCACACCCCCTGTTGGTTTCCCATAACCCCTACCTCCAGCCTTTACAAATAATCCCCTCTCTAAACACTTTTTGGTTACTTCTTTTGAGGGGGCTGTTTCCTGCTGGGATCCTGACAAATATACTCACACAGCCTAGCTCTAAAGCTTGTGCTCAATGCATTGGACACAAAGCCAGGTATGTAATCTAATAATAACAGTATTACAAATAAGTGGATGTTAACTCAAGTTGGGTCCAGTCCCCAGAACATTTGTAGACAGCAAGAATGGCTGAAGATTTCAGGAGGTCCCAGGGCCTGAACTCACTGGCTCCCCGCTCTGCACAAACCTTATTTGGGCCAGCAATGGACCTCCTGGCTAACAGACCTTCCCTGATTTTAGGTAAAACTATGTTAATTACCGCCTACCAGTCTAATTTTCTATAGTACGCAACTGGATGTTTAACTCCATCAATACACATATATAGTTATATATAAATATACTGTATAATTTGGTCCATATAGTCTATAGATGTACTCAGGTACATAGACAATTTGTAATCTGATGCTCTTGCAGCCTCAAACTGCTTCAGGTCCCCATGCATTTTCACATGGGCTTTCTTCTCCTCTGTAAGCCTTTACACTATTTTGTAACTTGTCATATTCATCCATCAAAATTCAGATCAATGACACCTCTTCCAGAAAGCTTTATCAGCTCTCTACCTCTCCACTGAGTCACTCATTGCCTTCATGGGCTACCTTGTACATATTTCTTACAATTTATTTATTCACATGTCCATCTCCTCTACCACAAATGTTCCTTGAGGACAGACACGGGGTCTTATTCATTAGTGTATCCCCAGTACCTTGAATGGTGCCTCAATCACGGTAACTGCTCAATAACTGCTGAAAGAACGGCTGGCTAATGGTGTGAGATTGTCGGCTCATCATGGGCAGGGATGATTTATTATACCCACTTCTGTTGTACCTCTTAACATAATGCTAGACATTATGTTAGACCCTTAATATTTGCCTAATCACTATGTCTCAAACATTCTGCTTCAGGGGCCTGCTAAACCCCAGCTCTCTTCAGTATCTCAGCAACTGTGTAATGAAGAAAAATGTGAAGCACAGTATGAAATGGTGCTCTTTACTTCAGCACACCTGTATAATCTCTCTCTCGTAGCATAACAATTACTGAACTATTTGGTAATCTAAGATTCAGTGCCAGTTAAAGAACGATTCTTAGCCTAGGAGTATTAACGATCTTAAAATAAGCCTGTCCCTGAGTTCATGTAAGTTTGTGTGTCTGTACAATTTGTTGATAATGTGTACATTTGTTGAGGAATTCATAGTTTCCATCAGATCCTCAAAGGGTCTCATGACTTAACAAAGATTAAATACCACTTGTTTTGAAATTGTATAAGGCGTTAAGGAAGAATGTCTCCAGATATCATCAAATGGCCACCTAGAAGCTAATATAAGAAGATAAAACTTCCCAAATGATACATTTTTCCTTCACTGTCATACAGTAGAATCCTTTGAGTCTGAAAGGGAGACTTGGGAAGTACAACTAATTTTCTTGTTTGTGACCATGGTGGCCATGACAACGTGCCTTGCCAACCCATCACCACATTGGCACCAAGGCCTTGATTCCCATTGGATGCCCCAAGCCAGTGACAGAGCAAGGCCGGCAGGCTAAGGTAGGCCTGTTTTGGAGATCACAGACTCCTTCCACGGCCAACTTTGGACCCCTAATCACCTTGCTGAGCTTCCCTTTGACTGCTTAGTGGTCTATGGTACTCCCACCACTGTCCTTCCTTCTCTCCTTCATTCAGCGTCCGGCTTGTATTGAGGTCTGATGGCTCTCCCAGCCTTCTCTCTATCCTTCCCCATTTTTTCTCATAGGCAATTCCCCTAATAAAATCCTTATATATTTAATCCCCTCTTGGGCATCTTCTTCTCAGGGAACCACCATAATAATGTTGCCTAAGCTGCCACTCTGGCCATTACCATGTTGGACCTGCTGCCTCTGTGCTGTGTTTTACATAGGAAGCAAGAACTCTTAAACAGCATCCTTCTGTAATACACCCAGGCATTAGAGCAGCCTAACAAATCACAACTAGAAAGAAAACAAGTGTTATCACTCTTGGCACAGTGAAGGTGATACTAACCTTTGTCAGACACCTCTACTGTCAAGTTGTACTGCGGAGTGTCTCGCTTCCGCAAGGACTGCATGGCTAACTGAAACATTCCTGAGTAGGCTTGGACCAGGAAGAGTCCATCTCTAGGAACTTTGGGGGTTTGATCCACAATTCTGTATCCTAAAGCACTGTTGATAGTGTTTTCTTCATCCATGTCATGAGCAATAAGTGTTCCAATACTGTCCCCTGTAGAGAAGAAAAGAAGGAGACCCATCCATTATAGGCTCTTTTTACTCTATTAAAAAATTATTTCACTGAAGAATCAGGTTCCTAGAAAGCACTGGAAGTAACTTTGAGTAGGATACTAAAGTTCTTAGATCGATGTTGGTTCTTCTAACCCTTTCAGTAGTGCAGTGTGTGGAGAAGTGTCTTTGTCTGCTAGGGGCACCATAACAAAGTACCACAAACTGAATGGCTTTAACAACAGAAACTTATTTTCTCACAGTTTCTGGACACTAGATGTCTGAGATCAAGGTGTCAGCAGGGTTGATTTCTTCTGAGAGCTTTCTCCTTGGCTTGTAGATAGCTGTCTGGTGCATGTGTTTTCACATGGTCTTCCCCCGTACTTGTATCTGTCCAGATTTTTTCTTCTTAGAAGGACACCAGTCATATTGGCTTAAGACCCACACTAATGACATCATTTTAACTTAATTACCTCTTTAAAGACCCTATCTCTAAATAATAGTCACCCTTTAAGTTGCTGGAGGTTAGGACTTCACCATATGAATTTTAGGAGGACACAGTTCAGGATCTTGAGATGAACTCATCTTGGATTTACTTTTTTTTTTTTTTAATTTACTTTTGGCTATGTTGGGTCTTCTTGCTGTGCACAGGCTTTCTCTAGTTGTGGCAAGAGGGGGCTACTCTTTGCTGCAGTGTGTGGGCTTCTCATTGCGGTGGCTTCTCTTGTTGCAGAGTACAGGTTCTAGGCACACAGGCTTCAATAGTTATGGCACACAGGCTCAGTAGTTGTGGTTCGCAGGCTCTAGAGCACAAGCTCAGTAGTTGTGGCACGCGGCTTAATTGCTCCGCGACATGTGGGATCTCCCCGGACCAGGGATCGAACCTGTGTCCCCTGCATTGGCAGGCGGATTCTTAACCACTACACCACCAGGGAAGTCCCTCATCCTGGATTTGGAGTGCACCTTAAATCCAGTGATGGGTGTTCTTATAAGAGGAAGAGAAAACCCAGAGACGCCCACAGAGGAGGAGGCAATGTGAAGAGAGCGCAGAGACCGCAGCGATGCTGCCACAAGCAGCCAAGGAGCCACAAGGAGCCAGAAGAGGCAAGGAAGAATTCTCCCCTAGCTGGCACCTTGATTTCAGACTTCTAGTCTCCAGAACTCTCAGCAAATAAATTTCTGTTGTTTTAAGTCACCAAGTCCGTGGTAATTTGTTACGGCCACCCTCAGACACTAATACACAAGGCAAATGGTAAAACTAAACAAGGACAAGCCAACCGTGGTTACTTCTAAGTAACTTTCTGGAAAAATGGCAAAGACTGACTCCACCCCAAAGATAAAGACGGGCACGGGACGGAGAGCAGGGACCGTTTCTGCCTTGCTGCAGCTTATGGTCCTAAGTTTTATTTCTGTTGACGTCTCAGTCCAGGGAGTTCCAGAAGTTTGGCTCTGACTCAGTGCTCCACCCAGGTCTGGCTGAATTCTGATAGGTGCTGGGTCATCTTGCTCTGTGAAATGGGAATTGTGGGTTTCTCTACACACAGCCAGAATCCCATGTGAGGGCTAAAACTTGAATATGTATTCCCCACTTGTGGAGGTCAGTTTCAACCCCTCCCCCATGTTACTTTGCATCTACTGATTTATAGGGAGATTTGGAGGGTTTGTGAGGGGAGGAATGGAAGTACCTATGTTATGTCTATAATGGAGCTGGCACGTGCAGACGTGTCTCATGGGCTGGGGAGGCGGGGCAACATGGGGAGCAGAAGAGAACACATATCTAGTGTTCCAGCGCCTGCCATTTCTGCTTTCACAAACAACCGAGTCACCTTTGGAACATGCATCTGCCCTTGTAAGAAAAGCATCTGTGTGTTGGAATGAAAGAGGGCCTTGCTA
>NW_006780148.1:467629-505397 GCF_000442215.2 Lipotes vexillifer
AAGAGTGTCTTGCTAACTTCTGTGATTGTTTGGTGTCTGAGCAGCCCTGTTCTGGACCTTTCCCCCGGCAAGGGAGCATAACACAGAGGACACTGTCCTTCTCTCACCACGGAGGAAACCTCCAGCTCTCAGAGGCACTGTGAAGGCTGTTGACGTCAGTGACAGGGAAATTCCAGTAGCAGACACCACTCAGTGGGAGCAGAGAACTTATGAATGAGCCAGGAGTCAAAGAAGTGCCATGTCCCTGAGTGACAAAGGCCAGGAACAAGTGGCAGCCCAAACTGATTCAGAGGTACATACAGCAACTCTTGGGCACTCAGAAATACTTTAGGGAGGTGGGGCTTTTACGAGAGGACAAAGTTCCTGTATGAACACAAAGGTCTTGGTAGCAGGTGGGATTTCAGAATTAATGTTGTTATTGCTGAGACTTGGGGACATGAGTCCCACAAGATTTTGGCCAATATAAGACACCAAACAGGAGAATATAAATATACTAAGGAAAAATTGAGTATTTTATTGAGCTAGACAGTAAGCCCCCAAAAGGCAGGGACATTTTTTGTACCCCTTTGGGCTACATATAGAGAATAGACTCAATCTGTATTGATTTATAAGAATTCCTGGTCCATTAAGTCCACAATTCAAGACTTTGTGAAATATTGTTACAAAATAAATTCTCACTTTTGGAGATGCAAAGAGCATGCTGCATCCCTGAACAATTTGTTTTACCAGCAATGACATCCTCAGCAGCTTCAGAAAACTAGTACTGGCCTCCTCCCAAATAAGGCAGGCAGCCTCTACGGCGGCTCCCAGCAATACCCCCAACCCTGATACTGATGCCTTGGTGTAACCTCCTCCTTTTGAGTGCGAACTGGGCCTAGTGACTCATTTCTAATGAATATAGCAAAAGTTATGGGATGTTACTTTGAGATTAGTTATAAGAAGACTGACTTCCATCTTTTTTTTTTTTTTTTTTACGGTACATGGGCCTCTCCCTGTTGTGGCCTCTCCTGTTGTGGAGCACAGGCTCTGGACGTGCAGGCTCAGCGGCCATGGTTCACGGGCCCAGCTGCTCCACAGCATGTGGGATCCTCCTGGACCGGGGCACAAACCCGTGTCCCCTGCATCGGCAGGTGGACTCTCAACCACTGCGCCACCAGGGAAGCCCCTGACTTCCATCTTACTTGCCATTTTTTGAGCTCTCTCCCTTTCTCTTTCTCTCTCTCTCTGAATCAAAGGCACTCACCTCACATCTAGATTCTGAATAAAAGGCATGCACCCCATATCCAGATTCCTGACTTCCAGAAACTGTGAGATAATAAATGTTTGCTGCTTTAAGCTGCTAAATTTTGGGACAATTTGTTATGCAACATAGATGACTGATACACTAAATGTTAGGCCCTGTGCAAAGAGACTTGAGGTATCATCTACAAAGGTCTTCAAATGTCTTCTGCCTTCATTCAGCATCACAGATCATCCCATATTTTCAAAAAGGGTGATGCCATAGGTGTTTCTTGGCTATTGTCACACATTTCATTGTTACTCCACTGTCACTTTAGAAGATTCTTCCTTAAAATTAACTGAAATCCTTCAAACTGTCATTTAATACTTCCCGTTGTAAGAATAACTGGAATAAATGAAAAACAGAAGACCTAAGCAGAACACACTGACAATAGATAGCCTACATATGACTCTTGACAGCAAGAAGGAAAAAAAGTGAGCATTGAGCACTCAAGCCATGTGAGCAGTGTCCACCAAGACAGCACCCACTGTGTGAAAAGTGTGTGGAAAGAAGAGTAAAGAGATCAAAAGAAAATGATGAGAATGCCCATGAGGCAGGTGAGGATCTGCCTACAAGGGCAGCCAAGCCCTGGGAATGGTAGTCATGAGAGCCTGCTAACCCTGTAAGCCCCTGAAACTTACATGAAACAGACAAAAACATTTCAAGCAATGCCAGCCTGCTCAGCCAATGGGCTCAACACCAAGGGGTAATAGACAATAGGTGTCCCAAATCCAGCAAAGTCATAAAACTCCCAGAAATCACAGTGCTCTAATAGTAGTCATCCCTGTACAAAACTAAAGCTATCCTGGCACAGTACAAGGAAACAAAACAGGTCAAGAACAAAAGGACAAAGATAGGATTTGAACTTCGTCTTCCAGCCTCATGAGCTATTATCAGCTTCCTAGAGAGGGACAATCAAGGGTCAATTGCAGGATATCTGACATTGGGTGTGAATGTTTGTTTAACTTATGTAGCAAGTTTGATGGGATTTTACCTGTCACTGAGTTTGTTGAAGGCAAATAAGAATCTATGGAGAAACCTTGCAGGGGCTTCCCTGGTGGCGCAGTGGTTAAGAATCCGCCCACCAATGCGGGAGACGCAGGTTGGGGCCCTGGTCCGGGAGGATCCCATGTGCCACGGAGCTACTGAGCCCGTGTGCCACGACTGCTGAGCCCACGTGCCACAACTACTGAAGCCCATGAGCCTGGAGCCTGTGCTCTACAACAAGAGAAGCCACCACAACAGGCATGCACACCGCAACGAAGAGTGGCCCATGCTCTCCACAACTGGAGAGGGCCCACGCACACCAATGGAGACCCAATGCAGCCAAAAATAAATAAAATAGATGAATTATTTAAAAAAAAAAAAAAAAAAGAATCTGCTTGCCTATGCAGGGGACACAGGTTCGAGCCCTGGTCCGGGAAGATCTCACATGCCGCAGAGCAACTAAGCCCGTGTGCCACAACTACTGAGCCTGCGCTCTTGAGCCCATGAGTCACAACTACTGAAGCCCGTGTGTCACAACTACTGAAGCCTGCTTGCCTAGAGCCTGTGTTCCACAACAAGAAAAGCCACTGCAATGAAAAGCCCTCACACCACAACCAAGACTAGCTCCCACTCGCTGTAACTAGAGAAAGCCGGTGCACAGCAATGGAAGACCCAACGCAGCCAATAAATAAATAAATAAAATCTAAAAAAAAAACCTTGCAAAGAGATAACCTTATACATGTATACAGGATACTGGTGTAAATGGTTACAGTGATAGTGGTAGTGGTAAGGGTGGCAGTAGTAGTAGTAATAGTAGTGGCAGTAACAGTGCTAGGAGTAGGGGTAGTAGTTATAAAATGTCCAATTTTGAAAAACTCTTCCCAGATATTGCTTGAAATTAAATACTATACCTATGTGAGTCCCAAAGTCTAGTCTACCTCTATGCTGTGCTGGGCATGGACCACTGATCCCCAATCAGGTTTACCTGCCCACCTTTTACCTGACAAAGAGGAGAAAGGGATTACAGAGTTAACATAGGGAGGACAGATACACGGTTTCTTACCTATTTGTTCATTCTCCTGGACCTCAAGTACAGTCACTGTAGATGGACATGTAGGTGGATTATCATTAATGTCTTTAACTTTCACTTGAATTTGCAATGGAAATGCGAGTGGTTTTCCATGCTCATCGCTTGCAACAGCATAAAAAACATACTACAATGAGATCAGAGTTAAGATGTGAATCCTTCATCCCCTTTAAAAGGCAGAGAAAACAACTATTTCAATGCTCTTTCATTTATCCCCTTATCATCAATTCGCTTAGAATTGGGAAATGAGAAAATATAAAATGGGCTGAATTTGGGAGGGTATTTTCATGTCTTTGAGAGCAATAATGCACTGAGGTTCAGAACACAGTTTGGGGGATATTGGTGGGGGGCTGGGTGTTAAGTAAAATCGTTTCTGCTCTCAGATATCCATGGACCCAGGATCTCATCACCTGTGAAACTCCTACTAATATTACTCACTGCATCCTTTTCTTCTCGGTCCAAGGGCTGAGTCACATAGATATCTCCTTCCTGGTTGATTAAAAATGGGAATTTTGGTGGCTTCTCCTTGTCCACTAATGAATATAGTGCCCCTGGCTCATTCCACCGCACCTACAGGGCCCAAAGTGAATTGTTAGGAAAGATACATCCAGACAGAGAGAACTGGAAAGGAAATAAACAATTTTCTGGTTCTCGATTTGAAATTTCTGACAACCTTGTTTAGATGTCTGTGGTTTCTTATAACTACTAAATTACATTTTTCGTTTTCAGCTTAAAATAATCCTTCCCCTTTTTTCTCCTTTGTACTAAGTTATATTGCTCCAAATAAGCACATAGGGGTATTTTGCTTCTCTAAAGCAATTCTTTGTGAACCCTCTAAAGAGTTTGTGGGTTGTTCTTTTGAAAGCTCGAATGTGAAGACTTCATGTCATGAAACACCAATTTAAGAAACAAAATGTACTTAGTAGCGGCATTATCTGAGCACTAAGCCATGATGGATGCCAAGCTCCCAGAACTCACCAGTGAAGATGATGAGACACTTTCAGTTCTTCACCATGCTATTATTTAAGCAAGACAAATGACACATAAATAAAGAACATTCCTCCCCTAAGTCTTTAGTCTTAAAGACTTCAGGGATAAGAATATTTGCCAACAGACTTCCCTGGGTGCGCAGTGGTTAAGAATCTGCCTGCCAATGCAGGTGACACGGATTCGATCCCTGGTGAGGGAAGATCCCACATGCTGTGGAGCAACGAAGCCCATGCACCACAACTACTGAGCCTGCACTCTAGAGCCCACAAGCCACAACTACTGAAGCCCGCACACCTAGAGCCCATACTCCACAAAAAAAGAAGCCACCTCAATGTGAAGCCTGTGCACCACAACAAAAAGCAGCCCCCACTCACCACAACTAGAGAAAAGCCCGCGTGCAGCAACAAAGACCCAACGCAGCCAAAAAGAAATAAATTAACTAATTAATTACTTTTTTAAAACAAAGAATATTTGCCAACTCCTAGAGTTGTTTTGTAAACAACTTGGCAAAAAAAATCAATAAAGTGGTGCTGGGAAAACTGGACAACTACACATAAAATAATTAATTTAGAACACTTCCTAATACCATACACAAAAATAAACTCAAAGTGGATTAAAGACCTAAATGTAAGGCCAGACACTATAAAACTCTTAGAGGAAAACATAGGCAGAATACTCTATGACATAAATCACAGCAATATCCTTTTTGACCCACCTCTTAGAGAAATGGAAATAAAAACAAAAATAAACAAATGGGAAAGGAAACCATAAACAAGACAAAAAGACAACCCTCAGAATGGGAGAAAATACTGCAAACCAAGCAACTGACAAAGGATTAATCTCCAAAATATACAAGCAGCTCATGCAGCTCAATATCAAAAAAATAAACAACCCAATCTGAAAATGGGGAGAAGACCTAAATAGACATTTCTCCAAAGAAGATATACAGACTGCCAACAAACACATGAAAGGATGCTCAACATCACTAATCATTAGACAAATGCAAATCAAAACTACAATGAGGTATCACCTCACACTGGTCAGAATAGCCATCATCAAAAAATCTAGAAACAATAAATGCTGGAAAGGGTGTGATGAAAAGGGAACCCTCCTGCATTGTTGGTGGGAATGTAAATTGATACAGCCACTATGGAGAACAGTATGGAGGTTCCTTAAAAAACTAAAAATAGAACTACCATATGACCCAGCAATCCCACTACTGGGCATATACCCTGAGAAAACCATAATTCAAAAAGAGACATGTACCACAATATTCACTGAAGCACTATTTACAATAGCCAGGACATGGAAGCAACCAAAGTGTCCATTGATAGATGAATGGATAAAGAAGATGTGGCACGTATATACAATGGAATATTACTCAGTCATAAAAAGAAACAAAATTGAGTTATTTGTAGTGAGGTGGATAGACCTAGAGACTGTCATACAGAGTGAAGTAAGTCAGAAAGAGAAAAACAAATCCCATACGCTAACACATGTATATGGAATCTAAGAAAAAAAATGGTTCTGATGAACCTAGGGGCAGGACAGGAATAAAGACACAGAAATAGAGAATGGACTTGAGGACACGGGGAGGGGGAAGGGTAAGCTGGGACGAAGTGAGAGAGTAGCATGGACATATATACACTACCAAATGTAAAATAGATAGCTAGTGGGAAGCAGCCGCATAGCACAGGGAGATCAGCTCCGTGCTCTGTGACCACTGTAGAAGGGTGGGATAGGGAGGGTGGGAGGGAGGTGTAAGAGGGAGGGGATATGGGGATATAAGTGAATATAGCTGATTCACTTTGTTATAAAGCAGAAACTAACACGACATTGTAAAGCAATTATACTCCAATAAAGGTGTTTGAAAAAAAAATCAGTAAACTCAATAGTAAGACCTGTCTACTTGCTACAGAGAGAGCCTGGCCTATCTGATAGTCTAGTACTAATAACAACACGTACTGAGGGTTTTACGCCATTCCAGAAATAATTCTAAACACTTTTATATGTTATCTCATTAAATCCTCAAACAGCCCCATGAGGTAGAGACTATTGTTATCCCCACCTTATAAATGGGGAAACTAGGGCACAAAAATTTAAGTGACTTGCCTATAGTCTTACAGCCATTTGAAAGTTCCACACTAAACTATTCTCTCAAACCAGCTTGGGAAGGGTATCCCTTTCTAGTTATTTAAGCACACCATCTGTCCAAGACAAAAACCATGTTCTTAGTTGTAAGTGAGCTCCTTTGATGCCCTAAAAATTCAGCCTAAGTTCTCTCTTGAGCTGTCCCCCTCCATTCTTATTCAGTTTCAAGCCACTCAAAGTACCTTCCCCAGGCCTAGGTATTGGGTGTGGCTCTTTAGATTTTCTTTTCTTTGACAGCCCTAAGTGAAAACAAGTGTATGTGTTCTTTTTAGCATTTACAAATCCTTATGAAGGTAACCTAAACAATAAACAGGAAGACTTTAGTAAAGGAACCCAATCTGAAATTCTCACGGTAAAGAGTCCTGACATAGTTTCTTAGCTGGTAAAGCAGAATATTTCTTGCTTTCATTCTTTTTTTTTCCTCTGAAAGTGAAATTCATTAATTCAACGTTTAATAAATAAAAATCCTTTTAAGTTAGACAATAGATATGGTGGGATAGGCCATTCCAGGACCCCTTAACAACAACAGTGTCATCTAAAAAAAATTAGGGCTACTACAGACTACAACTCCTTCATAACATTAATACCTTTTATTCACTTCCACAGATACTAATTACTTTCCACAACAACCCAAAGATCTGTTATTATCCCCGTTTTATTGGTGAGAAGTTGGGGCTCATAACAGCTTATCTGCTTCTAAATCCAGTGCTCTCCCACTAACTCACAGCTTTTGCGCCAAGAAACTTCCTGATCAGATCTGGGTGAACCCCAGAGTGGATTTCCAGGAGCTAAAGAAAGAGGAGGGGGCTCAGGATGAACACCAGCCATAGAGGTGGGACCGGGGGAGGGTTTGGATGGAGGGGAGAGGTACCCACAGGAGATGGAGTTGGCAGGGGTGGGCTCCAAGGGTAAAGGTCGTCTACTCAGCTTTTACACTTGACCAGTCTTATCTCTGTTCCTCAGCCTGTGATGGGTTGAGTCTTTCGCATAGAGATTTTTCCCAAAGGAATAACAGCCTTTCAAAAATAATTTGCAGCCCCAAATTTGAATCATGTACATGTACCTTATACAGCCCACTCTAGGGCAGCCATATCCTACACTCTTGACAGGGAACAACAGTATTATCTACTTGGAAGGTGAAGGTGAGTGAAGTTCTCTTTTAAAACTCATATATATATATACACACATATATATATATGAATCCAAGTTGTAAAGTCCAGAGTTTACCCATGATGGCAAACTCCAGAGACTTGAGGCCAGACACCTTGTCTATTTAGTTTGCTTCATAATGATGCTATGCAGAAATGTCAGTGAAGACCATGAGGGTGGGCCCCTACAATGTGAGTGCTGATTGACTGGCATTCCTTGGGCACTACCTGAGTGATTTTAATGGGGTAAGGATTAGTTGAATTTTCTTCAATCTCCACTGGTTCTGGTGTTTTCCAAATATTCTCCTTCACCATAATATCCACATATGTGCTGTCACTAAAGGAATGCTCATTCTGGCCTCCCATGTCCTTCACTGAGACCACCAGGTTGTAGGAAGGA
This sequence comes from Lipotes vexillifer, assembly GCF_000442215.2. Lineage (NCBI taxonomy): Eukaryota > Metazoa > Chordata > Mammalia > Artiodactyla > Lipotidae > Lipotes > Lipotes vexillifer. Next base: position 475,672 of record NW_006780148.1, read on the forward strand.
TTCTTCAAAGGATCCAGTTCCTGGGATCCTATGGGAAGTAGAAGAGAAAAGAAAAGGAAATGTCTCTGAAGGTGATACAGATCTAGGTCCTTTTTACTGCCTCAGAGAGTCATATGAGGGCATCACTTAACTTACCTTCTAGAGTAAGTGAAATTGCCCCCGTTTTGTTGTTGATCTGAAAGTACATGACATTGTTGACCTTGGGAAGCTGCATGATAATTTGATAAATAAGCTGGCCATTGGGTGTGGTTGGATCATCCAAGTCTGTAGCATTGACATACATAAAGGGCTTTCCTGTTTAACAAAATATACCCAGAAAAAAAAGATATTAATTGAAACCCAAACCAACCACAGACACATTTGCCTTCTAAGAGGCAGAAATAGAATGGAGGAAGGTGCCATAATTCATATCAGTGGTGGAATAATTCTTTATTCTGCCCCTTTCCTCTAGGATGAGGTTTCTTAAAGTATGGTCCAGGGACCTCTAGAGGTCTTTGAGACTGTTTTTAGGGTCATACATGTGTGAAAGACCCATTCAAATCATAACATAAGGGCTTCCCTGGTGGTGCAGTGGTTGAGAGTCCGCCTGCCGATGCAGGGGACACGGGTTCGTGCCCCTGTCTGGGAAGATCCCACGTGCCACAGAGCGGCTAGGCCCGTGAGCCATGGCCTCTGAGCCTGTGTGTCCGAAGCCTGTGCTCCGCAACGGGAGAGGCCACAGCGGTGAGAGGCCCGCGTACCGCAAAAAAAAAAAAAAAAAAAAAAAAAAAATCACAACATAATTTGATGGATTTTAGCATAAAGGAGTATCCCAGAAAAGGCATTAATATGGTTTCAGATTCTACATTGAAAATAGCATTTAAGAAACCACCACTTCTTGAGTTTTGGTCTATTATCAAAGAATATCCACAGTTATCTGAAGCGTTATTAGACTATTTACACTGTGCAAGGAGAGTTTTTCTTTAAATGTTTCAACCAAAACAGCATATGGCAACAAAATGAATGCAGAAACAGAAATGAGAATCCAGCTGTTCTCAATTAATCCAGACATTAAAGAGATGTGCAAAGATTAAAAGAATGCCATTCTTCTTAACATTCCTTTTGTCTTTGAAAATAGTTATTTTTATTAAAATATGCTTATTACTTTAAATCAATCACTAAATAAATGTTTTTTAATTTCTCAGTTTCAATTTCAAATACAATAAATATTGATAGATATAACCAGTGACGTATTGGAGTCAACTCGTGAGACCTAGTTGAATTTTCAGAAATTTTGTGAGCCAATTATTAACACCAGTGGTAGCTTAAAATAGGTTATGGTGAGAGTACTTATACCACAGAAATTGACAAATTCTACAAATCAGGGTTTTTTCTCCCCGGAGAGACAGCTATTAAAATTTACTAGCACACCACTGGATATAACCAAAAGTTCCTTGGAGTCCACAATAGTTTTTATGAGAATACAAGGGGCCTGAGACCAAAAAGTTTGAGAATCACTGAATTAGATAAACCTTATTGGTAAAGAATAAGACCTGGAAGATTATTACTTGGCAGAGTTTAGTGGTGAGCCTTCGGTATGCAACCTCAGGGACAGAGACACGTGAAATTGCTCCACATAATAAAGTGGAAGGAATATTCTTCCTGAGTTATTGGAAGTGGGCATTAAAGAGTGAGAGATAGCGATTAAGTGACACAGAGGGAAGTTTGACAGTGAGTTGATGGAAATGGCCAAAAGTCTTTCTGAGAACTCACAGTCTAATATTCATGTTTATTTTGTGCACTGTTATGACATGATGCTCCTTCATTCCTCTAAATCTTCAGTAAAGCCTGCCACACACACCTATGCTTTGATGAGGGGCTTTTGTAGAAATGAAAAGTAAAAGAGTGAAGGGATGAGTCATAGCTAGGAGCTGAAGTCAGAGAAGAAAAAGAACTGGAAGCCAGCAGTGACCATGAGAATGTGGATTTCTGGGAGGATGTGGGAGAGTAAGCTTACCTTTCCAGAGTGTTCTAGAGTGTTCTAAAGCTGTAAGGCATTCTAAATTCTCACCCTAAAATGGTGATTCTTAACTAGGGGTGATTTTGCCCCCCAGGGGACATTTGGCGATGTCTGAAGACATCTTTGCTGTCACAATTTGGAAGGGAAGTGTTGCTCCTGGCATCTGGTGCATTGATAGATGTCAGGGATGCTGCCTAACATCCTATAATGCACAGAACAGCCCCTAACAAAAAAAGAATTATCAGCCCCAAGATGTCAATAGTGCCAACGTTGAGAAGTTGTGTCCTAGAGCAGTGGGGATAATAAAACAACTCCCAGAGGATTGCTGTGAAGTTTAAATAAGATAAATAAAATTTAAATAAGATGGTAAGTACTTAATGAATGCTAGTTACACATGTTAGCCACACAAATCTGCCCCTCTGTCTGTTACACTTCCATCTTTCCACAGATATCTCCAGGCTCCTGCCTATTACCTGGGCGAGAATTCTGCCTTACTGAGCCTTCATACTTTGGCTGGAGAAACACAGGTCGATTGTCATTGATGTCCTTCACTTCTATGGTGATGGGGACTGGGCCCTCCACTGTATTGCCATGAGCATCCAGGGCTGAGACCTGATGTTGACAGGAAAAGAAAACCTCCTTGGTGAGTCTAGACCTCATATCACACACTCAAAATCACTTGAAAGAAATGAGCCCAAATAACCAATAACCTGGTCACTACAGGGGAGAAAGACACCCATAAGAGCCCAAATTGGGAGCTGCTAAAATAGAGGCCCTATCAGTTAAACCAATCTAATCATGACTGTGTTTTTCCAGCAGTTGGGTTGGCTGGACACGGGACATGCTTTTTTTCTAAATAGTTGGAATCAGTAAAATAAGAACACTTTGACCCTTGAGGGTATGAAAATATGTCCTGTTACAGAGGCATTTTAGTGGTTGATCTGCAGAGCGAGTAGTAAAATTTAAACAGAAAGCTTCTGGCTTGCTGTTTTCCCCACAATTAGCTCTCTATCATTCAGATAGAGGTACAAACCATGAAAACTAAGGGGGAAAGAGAGAGAGAAGGGTCTCTCTAGGCAGCCTCTGACTTTGGTCATTGATTACTTCTGCTTCTTGGAAGGCCCAAAGGAGCTCCATCTAGTACCAGTGCCGCCTTCTTTGTGGGTCCAGAGCCCACCCAACAGCCATAGGCAGACACCAGTGAAATATCAGAGAAGTACTGGCTAGTTTTGATCCAGGTGCCATCATTTTGATCCAGGTGCCATCCAGGTTTCCACTCATTTGGATGAGTAATGCCATCTAAGAGCCTTAGCAATATAAATTGGGTTACTCTGGTCATAAAGCCTAAAAAAGAGGACACCTTTGCCACACGCCTCTCTAGTTGTTAAAAAATAAAATTAAATTTAAAAAGACAAATGAGATTTGCAAAGCATGTCATTAGTGTCAGGAGAGCTGAAACAGGATTCTGTGCTAGGAAAGAAGGCGCCAGTGATACTTCCAGGACAAAGAGTGCTCAGAGAGATTAGAGTTAGTGTCCTTTGTCTGGTCTCAGTTCACCTGGAGTGTGTGAACAGCTCTTGCTTCCCTGTCCAGGGCTTTGCTGTGATACAGAAGTCCATCTGGTTGTATCTGAAATATGTCATCTGTCTCCCCAGTTAGATTGAAAGTCACAGCAAGAGGACTGGCCTTAAACTGGGAAAAAGCAAACATTAGATTAGGTTGTAAGGAAAAACAATGTTGTAGAATTTTAGTAAGTCACCAATTTCAGGTAACGTTTTCATTTGTACAATCACTAAAATAAGAAATTCTAAGCTTTTAAAGTGATACATTCTAAAAGTCTGCTTGAACGTTAGCTATGTACATTCAAAATACATTTTCCTCAAGAAACAATCTGTGACATAATTCAGTACATTGACGAAAGCCAATAGATGCTTTAAATTGTAGCTAAAGTTAGATGAGATTTTTCTGGGAATATCGGAAAGCTATAATACTACTAGCTTTTAAGTAACATTAAAAAGGGTAGCTTCATTGCTAGGATAAAAAAGATGTCATTTAGTACTTCTACAAATTGTGACAAAGATTAAAAGACATTTTAATATTAAGGAAAACAACTTAAAAGTGGCTTTAATTGATAAAGTTCGATATGACAATCTCACTTACTTTTTCAGAAGTAAAGAAAATACCAATGATTATTCATGGGATAGCTATAATACTTTTAAGACCACAAAATAGAAAATTCACATAAAATAAAGCAGATGTAAAAGTTGTTCAACCTCATTAATAATTTTTAATATATTTTTTATATTAAAAAAATAAAAACTAATCGTCAATGTTGTAAAGGATGTAAATAAACACACATATTATTGATGAAAATATAAATTAGTATAATCCTTTTGGAAATAACTTGAGGCATAAAATGTTTGTAGCCTTTGATAGCAAATATTACTAAATATAATTTATTCTAAGGAAATATTTTTTAAACAATAAACTGCATGCTTGTAGTATAGTAGCCTACAATACTGGTAAAGTTGAAAACTCCTAAATGGTCAAAAAAAGAAAGGTATAAAATTATATAACACATAAACTTAATGAATTTTAAGCATTAAAATGTTCATTCTATAAATTATGAATCAGCAAAAGAACAATGATATGGTGTAAAGTAACAAAAGGAGAACATGAGTAAGTCTAGACAATGATTGTAACAGTACCAAGTGTATTCATGTCGGTTGGCAAGAAATGGAATTTAAAAAAAAACCAGCTGATGTGTTACATGGGTAGAACTGTGGCTTGCAAAATCCAAGGACTGTTTATTTAAGAAAATTACTGACTATCAGTTAGAACCAAGCTTTGTAGTTGCTTTGACTTGCCCTAATTCCATCATCCTTTCTCAGGATATGCAGTGGCCTTGAAAACCAACAGCCTCACAACCATGGTACTATGTAGGGGGTAGAAGGAGTTTGGAGTTTCCCAGAAGTCCTGTCCCCAAAGAACTGATATTATCTAACCTATCTGGAAGCTCCCTGGAAACACCTACTCATGCAGCTTGTCTTTATTTGACCCAACTCAGAGCTCACTCACTGCAAACAATTTTCTTCCTGGGGAATTTGTTGAAAATAATCATCAGCAGTTGCTTAACACTGCAGCTGCCTGAGACAGTGATAACAGTTGATGCAAATAAGGCTCTAACTAAAACACTTAAGGTAAAGCTTGAGAATGAGATGTCCCTTGCAGGGGCCAGGGGAGCATCAAAAATCTCCAATAGATTTCTGGGAGTCTAAAAGGCCACATTCATAAGTAGAGCTGTGCACATGCCCAGGAAAAACATTAGAAGGCCCTAATCTCTCACCTCTGACTGACCTTGAGGCTCTGTGCAAGCAGGAAGTAAAGGCTAAGGCAGAGTTGTAAACTGTTTGCCACATCTTTGAAGACGTACCCAACAAGTACACAGAGCCTGTTGGCAAAGGTTGGAAGACTTATTGATTCTAGGCTTGTAAGGAAATCTTAATTCAATCATTAGCTGAACACTAAGCTAACCAAACAGACTTCAGTGGCTACATATGGCAAAGAATACAGACTTTACAGAATTAATTCAGGAAAGTCATTAAACAAACAAACAGCAACAACAACAAATCCTGGGAAGACAATGGGATATGACTTCTGGCATTGCCACATCATATTATTTATAAAGTCCAGTTTTCAACAAATGATTGTGAGACATGCAAATAAAAGAAAAGTAAGGCCCATATATAGGAAAAATAGCAGTCAACAGAAACTGTCCCCAAGGAGGTCTAGATGTTAGACTTACTAAATAGGATTTTAAATTAACTATTTTAAACAGGTTCAAAAACAAAAGGAAACTATCTCTAAAGAACTAAAGTATGATAATGTCTCACCAAATAGAGAATATAAATAAAGACATGGGAATTATTTTTTAAAAAAACAAATAAGAATTCTAGAGTTGAAAAGCATAATAACTGAAATGAAAAATTCATTAGAAAAGACCCAACAGTAAGTCTCAGCTAGCAGGAGAAGAATTTGTGAATTTGATAATAGATCAATTGAGGTTATCCATCCTGACAGAAAGAAAGAAGAAATATTAACAGAACCCTAGAGACAGATGGAACATCATCAAGCAAACATGCATAATGAGAGTCATAGAAGAAAAGGAAAGAGTGAAAGGGACAGAAAGATTATTTGAAGAAAGACTAATCAAAAACTTCCCAAATTTGAGAAAAACATTAATCTATGCTTCCAAGAAGTTCACTGAACTCAAAATACAATAAACTCAAAGAGACTCAAACTTAGACTCATCATAATAAAACACAAAACAAATAAACAGGGACTTTTCTGGTGGTGCACTGGTTAAGAATCCACCTGCTAATACAGGGGACGTGGGTTCGATCCTTGGTCCAGGAAGATCCCATGTGCTGTGGAGCAACTAAGCCCACATGCCACAACTACTGAGCCTGTGCTCTAGAGCCTGCGAGCCACAACTACTGATCTGCGTGACACAATTACTGAAGCCCATGCACCTAGAGCCCATGCTCCACAACAAGAGAAGCCACTGCAATGAGAAGCCCACACACTGCAACGAAGAGTAGCCCCCACTCGCCGCAAATAGAGGAAGCCCATGTGCAGCAACGGAGACCCAATGCAACCAAAAATGAATAAATTTATTAAAGAAAAACAAAAAGAGAATTTGGAAGTGCAGAGACTCATCACATATGAAGGATCCTCAATAAACTGAACAGCTGATTTCTCTTGGAGGCCAGAAGACAGTGAAATGACATATTCAAAGTGCTGAAAGGAAAAGACTGCCAACTAAGAATTGTATATGCAACAAAACTATCCTTCAAAATCAGGGTGAAATTAAGCTATACTACTATTAGAACAAACAAACTTTAAGATAAAAATTATTACTAGAGAAAAAAAAGGATATTCTATACTGATACAAGGGTCAATCCATCAAGATTCTATAACAATTATAAACATATATGCACCTACCAACAGACCCCAAAATACATGGAGCAAAAACTGACAGAATTGAAGATAAAATATACAATTCAACAATAATAGTTGGTGACTTGAAAACTTCACTTCACTTTCAATAATGAATATAACAAACAGACAGAAGATCAACAAGAAAATAGAAGACTTGAAGAACACTGTAAACCAACTAGAAGCTAACAGACATCTATGGAACACTCCATCCAACAAAATCCTAACACACATTCTTCTTAAATATACATTAAACATTATCCAGGCTAGATCATATGATAGATCACAAAACAAGTCTCAATAAATTTAAAGCATTGAAATCATACAAAATATGTTCTCTAACCACAATGGAGAAACTAAAACCAAATAGCAGGAAATGTGGGAAAACCACAAATATATGGAAATAACAATACACTCTAATAACCAATAGGTCAAAGAGGGAATTAAAAGGGAAATTAGAATATACTCTTAGATGAATGAAAATGAAAACACAGCATACCAAACTTTATGGGATACAGATTAAGCAGTACACGGAGGCAAATCTATAGCTGTAAATGCCTATAAAAGAAGAAAATCTCAAATCAGTAATCTTCTACCTTAAGAGACTAGAAGAAGATGAATAAACTAACCCAAAGCAAGCAGAAGGAGATAAAGATTAGAGTGGAAATTAATAAAATGGAGAATACAAAAACAAAGGAGAAAATCAGCAAAACCAAAAGTTGGTCTTTTGACAAGATCAACAAAATGGACAAATCTTCAATTGGACTTACCAAGAAAAAAATAGACACAAGAGGGACTTCCCTGGTGGTCCAATGGGTAAGACTCCCTGCTCCCAATGCAGAGGGCCTGGATTTGATCCCTGGTCAGGGAACTAGATCTCGCATGCATGCCACTACTAAGAAGTCCACATGCTGCAACTAAGAAGCTCGTGCACCGCAACTAAAAAAAAAAAGATCCCACGTGCCAAAACTAAGACCCAGCACAGCCAAAATAAATAAATAAACAAATAAATATTTTTTTAAAAAACACAAGAATCAAACAACTAAAATCAGGAATGTAAGAGGGGACAGTACTACCAAACTTACGATATAAAAAGGATAAAATAGAATACTATAAGCAATTGTTTTCCCACAAATCAGACAACCTAAGTGAAATGGATGAATTCTTAGATAAAAACTACCAAAATTGACCAAAGAATAAGTAGAAAGTCTGAATAGAACTATAACAAGTAAAGAGCTTGAGCTAGTAATCAAAAAAATTCCCACAAAGTAAAGTCCAGGACCAGGTAACTTCACTGGTGAATTCTACCTAACAAGTATGGGAGAATTAACATCAAACCTTCACAAATGCTTCCAAAAAGTAGAAGAGTATGGAATACTTCCCAACTTATTCTATGAGGCCAGTGTCACCCTTATATGCAAAACAGAAAAAAAAAAAATAACACAATAAAACTACAGAGCAATATCTCATAAATATAGATGCAAAAGTTTTCAACAGAATACTAGCAAACTGAATCCAGCAACATATAAAAAGAATTATATATCATGACCAAGTGGAATTTATCTCAGAATACAAGGCTGGTTCAACATATGAAAATCAATTAATTTAATACCCCATATTAATAGAATAAAGGACAAAACCAGATGAGTATCTCTAGAGAGGCAGAAAATCATTTGACAAAATCCAGCATCCTTTCATGATAAAAAAATACACAACAAAGTAGGAATAGAAGGTAACTTCCTCAACCTAATAAAGGGCATCTAAGAAAAACCCACAGCTAATATTATACATAATGGTGAAAGACTGAAAGCTTTCCCTATATGATCAGGAACAAGATAATGATGCCCAATCTTGTCACTTCTATATAACATTGTACTTGAAATCCTAGGCAAGAGAAAGAAATAAAAGTCATCCAGATTGGAAAGAACTGAGTAAAATTATCTCTATTCACAGACGACATGATCTTACATATGGAAAATCCTAAGGAATCTAAAAAAGTTTTACAGCAAATAAACAAGTCCAGTAAGGTTGCAAGATAAAAGATCAATATACAAAAAAAAAAATCAACTGTATTTCTATACACTAGCAAAAAGAAATCTGAAAATGATGTTAAGAAAACAATTCCATTTACAATAGGATTAAAAGGAATAACATACTTCAGAATAAATTTAGCCAGAGAAATACAAGATTTGTAAACTGAAAACTGCGAAACATTGTTGAAAGAAATTAAAGATCTAAATAAATGGAAAAAACATCCCGTGCTCAAAACTTGAAAAACTTAATATTGTTAAGATAGTACTATTCTCCAAGTTGAGATACTAATTCAACACAATCCCTAACAAAATTACTTTTGTCTTGTTTGTAGAATTGACACGATGATCCTAAAGTTTATATAAAAATGTATAAGGCCCAGAATAACCAAAACAATCTTGAATAAGAAGAACAAAGTTGGGAGACTTAACACTGCCTGATTTCAAAATTTTCTACAAAGCTACAGTATTCTAGAGAGTGTGGCACTGGCATAAGGACAGACATATAGATCAATGGATTCAAAATCAGGAATACAGAAATAAACTTTTGTATTTATGGTCAAATTAATTTCTGACAAAGGTGCTAAGATAATTCAATGGGGAAAAAATAGTGTTTTCAACAAATGGTGCTGGAACAACTGGATATCCACATGCAAAAGAATGAAGTTAGATCCCTACCTCTCGTATCATGCACAAAAATTAACTAAAAATAGACCAAAGGCCTAAATGTTAAGAGTTAATACTACAAAACTGAGAAGAAAACACAGGCATAAATCTTTGTGACTCTGGATGAGGCAAGAGTTTTTTAGATGTTATAGCAAAAGCACAAACAAAAAAGAAAATAAATTGAACTTCATCAAAATTAAAAGCTTTTGTGCTTCAAATGAACTATCCAAAAAGTGAAAAGTAACCTATAGAATGTGAGAAAATATTTGCAAATCATGTTTATGATAAGGAACTTTATGCAGAATATATAAAGAGCTCTTACAACAATAAAAAGACAATTCAATTTTAAAAGAGGTAAAGGATTTGAACAGACGGTTCTCCAAAGAAGATATACAAATAGCCAATAAGCACATTAAAAGATATTAACATTAGTCATTAGGGAAATGCAAACCCAAACCACAGAGAAATATCACTTTACTCCACTAGGATAGCTATCAATACAATAAAGAAACAGATAAGTAACAAGTGTTGGCAAGGATGTGGAGAATCAGAACACATACAATGCTGGTGGGAATGTAAAATGGTTCAGTTGTTTTGCAGAACAGTTTTGCATTTATTTAAAAAGTTAAAAATTGAATTAACTATGTCCCAGAAATTTTACTCCTAGGTATATATCCAAGAGAATGGAAAACATATATCCTCAGAAAAATTGTACATGAATGACCATAACAGCATTATTTATAATAGCCATAAATCAAATGATATCATCAAATGATAACTGGATATTCAAAATGTATTATATTCATACAATGGGATATTAATCAGCCATAAAAAAAGGAACGAAGTACTAATACCTGCTACAATATGGATGAACCTTGAAAACATTACGCTAAGTAAAAGAAATTATACACAAAAGGTCACGTTACATGATTCCATTTACATGAAATGTCTATAAAGGAAATCTCTAGAGACTGCAAGTCGATTAGTGTTTGCCAGGGGCTGGGAGAGGAGAATAGGGGGTGACTGCTAGTTGGTACAGGGTTTCTTTGAGGCTGGTGAAAGTGTTCTGGGATCAGATAGTGGTGATGGTTGTACATTTTTGTGACATATTAAAAACCACTGAATTGGACATTTTAAAAGGGTAGATCTTATGATATATAAGCTATATCTCACACATTACAAAGCAAAAAGAGGCCATCCTACAGCGACGTCCTCCGCCCCCGCAGGTGGGTCCACCCAAACAGCGGAGCTGCCGGCGTGGTCGCAGGCTGGAGGCGGGCCCGGGGCAGCGCCGCCGCCGGCCGCCCCTCGCTCCGGGCCCCGCCGCCCGCGGACGCTGATACCCCTGCTGGAGTCTCCCGGGGCCCTCAGCGAGTCCCTCTGGTTACCCTTCGGCCCACGTGGGTCCGGGCCACTCCACACCAGAAACTGGGCGGGACCGCGCAGGGGGTCCCAGCGCCGGTGTCTGCCCAGACCTCGCACTACGACCTCCTCGGAGAGCCTCTGCCGCCCTAAAAGTGCCAACGGTGGTGCGTGCGCAGGACACAGACTGGGGCTCCGTTTGGCTGCCTGTTTATGAAACATTTCAGAAGCCAGAAGAAAATACATTGTTGAGAACGCAGCGAAAGCAGCTTTTCTTGAAAAAAAAATGCACAGAAACATCCTGAGGTATCAGTGCTCAATATATTTTCTGATCAAGAGTGCAACAGGGCTTCCCTGGTGGCGCAGTGGTTGAGAGTCCGCCTGCCGATGCAGGGGACACGGGTTCGTGCCCCGGTCCGGGAGGATCCCACATGCCGCGGAGCGGCTGGGTCCGTGAGCCATGGCCGCTGAGCCTTTGTGTCCGGAGCCTGTGCTCCGCAACGGGAGAGGCCACAACAGTGAGAGGCCCGTGTACCGCAAAGGGAAAAAAAAGTGCAACAGATCAGTCATTACAATAGCAGCTTCTCTTGCTGAGTTATGCAATTCCATTTTGGCTGCCTGCCTGGAGGCCTTCCAGTCAATCGATTTGGAGGTTCAAGAGGGGATCAATCCTTGCCTGGGAGCAGTGGACCTGATTCCCATTTACCCTCTCTCTGGTGTTAGAGTGGAAGAGTGTGAAGCTGTGGCTAGAAGCCTTGCTGAGAATCTGGTCCATCGTGTTCCTGGCTGCAGTGTGTTTCTCTTTGGTGAGGCTGACCTGCCTGAGAAGTGCACTCTTGTCCAGAGAAGGAAGCAACTGGGCTGATTCACAAGGAGGGATTTCAGTGTTCTTAAACCTGGCCTGGAAGCTGCACCTGCCCGAAGATGTGGTTTAACAGCTTGCTTCCGGGCATTGTGACAGTTGCATTGGAACAAAATTGGAATTTCAGCTTTGCAGTGAGGAGATTCATGCTGCCGCTAGAGCAGCCGAGAGCCAATCTACGGGAGGCAGGAGCTGAGCGAAACCACAAACTGAGAAACAAACTTTCACGTCAGGCATTGTAGCTAGCCCGTATGTGATGAACTGCAATGTTACCAAAGATGATATCAAGACTTGGCTCTGGGAAAACAGATCGCTAGTGCCATTCGGGGCTCAAATGTGAATGTATGAAGGGTGTCCAAATGATGGCTTTTCCTCACGAAGGGAAAATGGAGATAGCTTGCAATGTAGAGAGTTTTGAAGATCAAGAAGTTACAGAAATCTCAGAAGGCTCTCAACACATGGCTTACAGTGTCCTTGGGGACCATTTTTATTATGTATCTCCTCATTACATAGAAGCTCAAATTAAGAAATTGACAAGTGATCGGAGAATTGGTACTACAGGGAGAGCATTAATTGGATTTACACCCCAAGAGTGCAAGAACTGTGCTGAATATGCTATTAAGGAAGGTATTGGGGAGTTCTGGAAGATACACGGAGGCATTTTCATGTGACCCAATCTAAGGCTTCTTTGAAATTGTAAGGAAAAAATATCAGCCATTACAAAGTTTTCTTTGGGCCAGTGAAGACGAGTGGAAGATCTGAGAGCTTGGTTCCAGCTGTGAATTGGAAAACTGGAAGCCTTCTCTGTCCAGTGACAACAACAAGTGTTTATAGATTGTCCACAGTGACCTTATGATATTTCTAGTCGTCACTGAAACTTAGTGCAATCCTCCTCGTGTCAAGTGCATGCACTTGCATGTACTAGAAGCCCTCTTGAATGAGCTGCGTAAAATGGCCATCGTTGCTGAATCATCTTTAATTACCATGAACAAAACTAAAAACGGACTCAATTTATTTGGTATTCCTGACCTCTTTATTCCAAAGTCCTGTATTCAACTCTCATTTTTTTAATGTGAACTTTTAAAAATCAAGTACTAAGCAACTAATAAATGGGGAGAATTATAAAATAACATTACTCCTTTGAAGCAAAAAAAAGAGAGGAAGAAAAATAATTACCTATCTGAGATATGTATCATACTATCCTTAGATCTGGAAGCCCCTGAGAGTACAGAGCTGGGGATAGTTGAAAATCCTCAGTGAGAGAAGTCTGTAGGTGTTTAGGTTTTTTCTTTCTTTCTTTCTTTCTTTTTTTTTTTTTTTTTTTTGGAGGACATGTTAATAACCCAAGGATCAACCTCATGGGGCAAAAAGCTTGCTTTGTTTCTCCCTGACTTCAGGTAAGAATATTTCAAATGATACAGATGAAGGAACTGGGGCAACTCCTTCCCACCACTGTAATAAAGAGCTCAAGGTACATCTTACCAAGGCTGGGTTTTCCACATAAGAAGATGGAGAGAGCACGGTATGCTATTTTTTTTTTGTATATGCCAGATTTTACTTTATTTTTTTGCTATGTAACCTACTTTTTATTTTGGCCTTTTTTAAAATTGAAGTATAGTTGATGTACAAAACTACATAAATTATAGGTGTACAGGGGAGGGGGAAGGGTGAGCTGTGATAGGGCGAGAGAGAGACATGGACATATATATACTAACAAATGTAATGTAGATAGCCAGTGGGAAGCAGCCGCATGGCACAGGGATACCTGCTCGGTTCTTTGTGGCTGCCTGGAGGGATGGGATATGGAGGGTGGGAGGGAGGGAGACAAAGAGGGAAGAGATATGGGAACATATGTATATGTATAACTGATTCACTCTATTATAAAGCAGAAACTAACACCATTGTAAAGCAATTATACCCCAATAAAGATGTTAAATAAATAAATAAATAAATAAATAAATAAATAAATAAATTATAGGTGTACAACATAGTGATTCACAGTGTTTAAAGGTTATATTCCACTAATAGTTACTACAAAATACTGACTGTATTCCCTGTGCTGTACAAGACATCCTTGTAGCTTATTTATTTTATACATAATGGTTTGTACCTCTTAATCCCCTACTCCCATCTTGCCCCTCTCGCCTGCACTCCCCCCACTGGTAACAACTAGTTTGTTTTCTGTATCTGTCTTTTCTTTGTTGTTATATTCACTAGTTTGTTTTACTTTTTAGATTCCACATGTAAGTGATATCATACAGTATTTATCTTTCTCTGTCTGACTTATTTCACCAAGCGTAATACCCTCCAAGTCCATCCATGTTGTTGCAAATGGCGAAATTTCATTCTTTTTTATGCTGAGTAGTATTTCATTGTGTGTGTGTGTGTGTGTGTGTGTACATAGATAGATAGATAGATAGATAGATAGATAGATGACAGATAGATAGATTACATCTTCTTTATCCGATGGACACTTAGGTTGCTTCCGTATCTTGGCAACTGTAAATAATACTACTATGAATATTGGGGTGAATGCATCTTTTCAAATTAATATTTTCATTTTTTTCAGATATATACCCCAGGAGCGGAATTGCTGGGTCATATGGTAGTTCTATTTCTAGTTTTTTGAGAAAGCTCCACACTGTTTTCCTTGGCTGCACCAATTTACACTCCCACCAACAGTGCATGAAGGTTCCCTCTTCTCCTCACCAACATTTGTTATTTGTGTTCTTTTTAGTGATAGCCATTTGACAGGTGTGAGGTGATATCTCATTGTGGTTTTAACTTGCATTTCTCTGATGATTAACAATGTTGAACATCTTTTCATGTGCCTGTTGGCCTTTTACATGTCCTCTTTGGAAAAATGTCTATTCAGGTCTTCTACCTCAGCGGACATGGCTCACGGGCCGAGCCGCTCCGCGGCATGTGGGATCTTCCCAGACTGGGGCACGAACCCGTGTCCCCTGCATCTGCAGGCGGACGCTCAACAACTGCGCCACCAGGGAAGCCCTTGAGTTAATTTTTGTATATGGTATTAAGTAGCATGATATGCTCGACTAGAAAATGAGAATATCAGTGTTCTAATATCAGTTATGCCATTAACTTATTTAAGGCTCAGTTTCCCTATCTGTAAAACAAGCAGTTGGTACAAAAAGTCTCTAAGGTCTTTTCTAGAACAAAGACTCTGAGATTCTAGAAGGAAATCCCCTTCGTTGCCTACCCTTCTCCACTCCAACACACACACCCATAAACAAGAAGCATTCAGCCATGGCAGTTGGGCTATCATTTTCTGTCAAGAAGAGACAAGCTTTGTAGTGTGGCTAATGGAAAAAGAACAGAAAAAGAAGTGGAGTAACCCAAGGAATGATTTTACTGGCTGGGCTCCTGAGAGACTGCGGAAGGATCCTATGAATTAGTTTCCAGGTGTGTGACGTTTGTTAGCTGGACATTGCCTCTAGGTACAGTTCTGATTCTGTTCAGGGGCACATGGACCTGTACTCACAGAATATCTACTCCATTCTGCTCAAGAGTCTCCTCAAATAGAGGTTGCAGAAGTAACCACAGACTCTCTGGCCCACAAGTACATTTTGCTGAGATTATAAGATGACTTTTTTACTGTGCCAATATTCTTAGATCAGGAAATTTTACATAAATGTAAAAATTTCTGACTTTTGTGGAAAAACCATAGAATCCAGTAATACTGTACACAAATTCTGACTTGTGAAATCGTCTGGAATTGAATTAAGGCTCTACCTTTTGATGTACCCTCAGTTTGTCACAGTCCCCACTATTCCCCGTGTCCCACATGCTGGAGCTAAGTATCAGAAGACTTTTAATTTCACGTTTGCACAGTTGGGGGTTTTTCTACATCTGTTTTTTTGCCACTGCCTGTCTTATCCCAAGATAGCATCATTCATCACTTACCTGGCCCTTGTGGGCCGTTGAGATACTTACTACAGATGGACTTTCACACCCAAGCACTGGGTTAGCACCTGTGTGAGGAAGGCTCCCCAGTCTGTATCTCCAGACCCACATGGCCACTGTCTCCTCAACATCTCCACCTAGCTAACCCCACATATTACCTTAAATTCAATAAGCCTAACACTTATTTACTGACTTTCCCATAAATCTTCCCTCCCCTCCCCTCCTTCTCTCTCTCTCTCCTTCCCTCTCTCTCTGAATGACACCACTAACCAGCCAGTCAAGCAAGCCAGAGGCCTCGGAGTTACCCTAAACACCTCCTCTCACCCACAGCAGTCATTCAGTCACCAACCCCAGAAGGTGTGACTTCCTTGCATTGCTCCTACCCCTCTCCTTCCCTCCACTCCCCCTTTATACTTACTTAAACCAGGCCTCCACCGCTTCCCACTGGTCTATGGTAAACTGTCCCAAGAGCCTTCCCACCTCTAGGCTCACCCCCTTCATCCCACACTTACAGTGATCACAGAGTAGGTCTGTGCAAGCACAGTCTAATTCCTTCACACCTTCTTTAACCCTCCACAGGTGCCCTGCAGCCTACCACAGGTTAAAGGGCCAGTCCGGACACCCACCCCCACCACCCGACCTCGGCAGCCTCGCCTTTGCACACCCTAAACCACCTGTTATCTTTCATTCTCTTGCTGAGTTGCACACCCCCGTGCTTTTTCCCATACTGTATCCAGGGCCTGCTTTCCATCTGTGAGTGCCTGTTCAACTTTAATTACTCAGCTGAAGGGTCAGTGAAACCTTTTCTGTTCAACCACTACCGCCCACACTTAAAATCGAGCACCCTTTCTCCATCTGCACTTGGTTCCCTCTGCAGCCCACCAGACTCCAATCAGAACCCTTCAGTACATTGTTTGCTTACTTGTTAGCCTCCTTCTACTACCCTATGCGCTCACCGGGGGCAGGGATGGTGTTGGGGTCATCTTGTATCCTCGGTACCCAGCATAGTGCCTTATAACAATAGGCACCAGCAGGAACGAAATTGGGTCATTTGTAGAGACATGGATGGACCTAGAGTCTGTCATACAGAGTGAAGTAAATCAGAAGGAGAAAAAGAAAGATTGTATCTTAACGCATATATGTGGAATTTAGGAAAACGGTACAGATGAACCTATTCGCAACACAGGAATAGAGACACAGACATAGAGAACTGACATGTGGACGTGGGGCAGGGGCGTAGGGGGGTGGGATGAATTGGGAGATTGGGAATGACATATATACACTACCACGTGTAAAACAGATAGCTAGTGGGAACCTGCTATATAGCGCAGGGAGCTCAGCTCGGTGCTCTGTTGTGACCTAGATGGGTGGGATGGGATGGGGAGGGGATATATGTGTACGTATAGCTGATTCACTCTGTTGTACAGCAGAAACTAATGCAATATTGTAAAGCAACTATACCCCAATAAAAATAAATAAATAAATACAAATATATCAAATTCAAAAAAAGAGATGAACATGTGCCTATCCCACAGCATTCTTACCAGCTTATGAAGCATAAAAATACACAAATGAACAGAATGTTTTTTTATCGGAGTATAGTTGTTCTACAATGTTGTGTTAGTTTCTACCATACAGAGAAGTGGAGTTCCCTTTGCTATACAGTAGGTTCTCATCAGTTATCTATTTTATACCTATCAGTGTATATATGTCAATCCCAATCTCTCAATTCATCCCACCCCCCCTTTCCCCCCTTGGTGTCCATATGTTTGTTCTCTACAACTTGAACAGAATTTTTTAAATGTAAATGAGATATCTATAACTAAGTGCTCCCTGGCAAGGGAGGGAAAGTTAGTTAACGAGATCACCTCTTGTGTGCACCCTGCCATAGACTCCCAACCAGTTCCCTTGCAACCTCTTCCGTTTCCCGCCCCCCTCCAGTTTGTAGCCCTGAATGGAAACTTGATTCAGGCCCGCTGCTTTGAGGAGAAAATCTAAGAGCCTTAGAAGTCAGGGGCCTTCCTGTCTCTGCAGCCTCCTCTCCTACCTTCTTCTTTAGGCTGTCTGCTGGCCTTCTGCCAAAACTCGGGGCATGCCCTGCCCTCTCCCAGCACAGGGCAGGTGTCCAAGCTGTGCCTTTGCTGGAACACTCTTCTCTTATTAGCCTCCAGCTCTCAAAGCATTTGCTCCTAGCTCAGTGCCGGCTTCCCTCACTGGAGAGGTCAAAACCTCTAAAATACCCACAGCAGGGCACAGAGATACACGTGCACCCCCAACAGCTCATACTATGGAGCCCCTTTGCACTAATTTGGTACCAAATGAGAGAAGGTGGCACGAGGCAGCTTTCAGTCTCTCCTCTGTGGACGGGAACTGCTGAAACAAATGCTTGGACAGTTAACAGAAGGCATCCACCTTAGATGGTAGTTTAGCAACCCTCTGTTGCTCCCCCAGTGCATGGGATGGGAGATCATGGGCACACCCAGAGGCTCATCAAAGCATCCTCAGCCACTCCAAGGCCAAGCAGGCTTTCTCAGTTAACTAACTAAATGAGATGACTGCCTCCCACTGTGCCTTGTCCAACCCATGGGTGAGGGCCCAGGGATGGGCTCAGAGGAGGCGGTGAGGAAAGCAGGCCATTCCAGCAGTAATCCAGAGAACCCGCAACCTCAAATGCTTCAAGCAGCCAGCTCATTGAACAGACAGATACTCAGATGGCCATGTCACTCCAGAGACAGGTTCCCTTCCCCCGCTGGGGGAAGAGGCGGAGTCTACAGGCACCAAGGTCCCCACCCCAGAGATGGGAGTACTTGCCCCAGACACCACTGAGGACGTCCAAATGAGGAAATCAGGTACAACGTCTTACAACACTGAAGCCACTCATCTCTGTGTTTAACTTAGCTTCTGAAATCATTCTTGATAATGAGATCTACTATGCCTATATTTTATTTCTGGGTGTACAGTAGATAAAGGAGTAAAAGTCCACTGACAGAACCTGCAAAATCAAGATGACAGTGATCAAGGGTAGCCATTACCTGGAATATGATTTGACTCTGTCCTTGGCCTTCAAAAATAGAAAAGGTCATGGGCTTCAGGGGTCCACTAAACTTTCCCTCTTGGCCATATCCAGTTGTCTGTTAAAAAAAGAAAGAAAAAGAAAATTAGCAAAAAAAAAAAATTTAGCATCACCATCTACTATGAATGTATATGTGTCACTTGCTGATTTTCTTATGGTTCCAGGACTGATATATGAAACCTAAGATTCTAACCTGGCTCAAAACAATGTGAAATCTAGTCAAAACAGGCAGGAAGGTATCTAATATTTGTTGAGGCTCTACTATGTCAAAATGGTTTGCTTAGAGCCTAACACTGCTTTTCTCATTTAACCATTCAAGCAATCACCCTGTGGGGAGAAATTAACACTCCCGTTTTATAAATGAGGCTCACAGATGTTAGCTACTTGCCCAAAGTAAAACCCATAAGCAGTTGACATGGCACACACACTGGGTTCTAACTGAAGGAAAGCTCATGATCTCCCCACAATGCCACTATGCTGTTAAATTCTACATGGTTTTACATAAGCTTCTTTTTTTTTTTTTTTTTTTTTTTTAATTTTTGGCTGCATTGGGTCTTCATTGCTGCACACAGGCTTTCTCTAGTTGCGGCGAACAGGGGCTATTCTTCGTTGTGGTGCCAGGGCTTCTCACTGCGGTGGCTCTCTTGTTGCAGAGCACAGGCTCTAGGCACATGGGCTTCAGTAGTTGCAGCACATGGGCTCAGTAGTTGTGGCTCGCGGGCTCTAGAGCGCAGGCTCGGTAGTTGTGGCACACGGGCTTAGCTGCTCCGCAACGTGTGGGTTCTTCCCGGACCAGGGTTTGAACCCCTATCCCCTGCATTGGCTGGTGGATTCTTAACCACTGCACCACTAGGGATGCCCCTACACCAGCTTCTTAAAACCCCTCTATTCCACTCCTGTTAGTTTATAAGGAAATCCATGGCAGATTCCCAGCACACTAGAGTTCAGGCACCTCAAAGACAATTGAATTTTTAAGGGGAAAATATGTGTAGATGTGTTTAGTGCAATGTTTACCTGGCACCCAACAAGAAGAGCTCACACTTGCTAAATTAGTATATGCTGAGCTTTGTCCTAAACACATTGAATCCCAACAACAACCCTACAGGGTAGATTATTATTGCCAGCTCTGTTTCACCGGTGATTAGACTGAGACGCAGAGAGGTTAAGTAATTTGCCCAGGTAGTGGAGGAAGCAGGATTCGAACCTGCAACTCCAGACCCAGCCCTCTTAGCCACTACCCCCACTACACAACAGCAGAAGCAGCCGAGACAGCCTGGGGTGGGGGGAGGGGGGTGGGAAGCTGGCAGCATGGGGATGTGCAGGAGGGTGCATTCAGCAGTAGTTCCTGCTATCCCTTCGTCTCCCACAAGGACTGGTCACTAACGGGAGTCCCGAGGCAGAGCAGAGCAGGCGGAACGCAGGAAGGGGCAGCCAGCCATAAACCCGCCACAGAGAGCACCCTCTGGAACGAAGGATCTAGCACCCACACCAATGCCAGTGCCCCCTCCTTCCCGAGTGGTTCTTCAAGTCTCCTACTTGTTATGGGAATCAAGGCTGGGATAGGTTAGAATTAGAAGTATGATACGGAAAGTTAATGGTTTGGGGAACTGGACAGGTAAAAACAAAAAAGAAAGAAGAACTGGCGAGAAGAGAATTTATTTTCCATTTCTTTATGAGGAGCTAGTACACTCTTATCGTATAGAAACACTTGGAATAACCCCAAAACAATTAGGATGAAATCATGGGGGAAAAGGTCTTGTACTATATCCCTTGGTTCACTGAATCTTGATTAAGTTGATCTGGGTTGTCCAACAAAAAAATAGTAACAAACAAGAACACAGAGGATGATCTACACGTGGAACAACTCCTACATGAACACCTACTGAAGGCTGGCAGAAGACCTCTGACCTCCCAAAACTCAAGAAAGTCCCCACATAGGGCAAAAGAATAAACAGAGAAAAAAGGATAGGGACAGGACCTGCACCAGTGGGAGGGAGCTGTGAAGGAAGAAAGGTTTCCACACACTAGGAAGCCCCTTCGCTGGTGGAGACTGCGGAAGGCGGATGGGGAAAAGCTTCGAGCCACGGAAGAGAGCACAGCCACAGGGGTGTGGACGGCAAAGCGGAGAGATTCCCACACAGAGGATCGGTGCCGACCAGCACTCACCAGCCAGAGAGGCTTGTCTGCTCACCCACCGGGGCGGGTGGGGCTGCAAGCTGAGGCTCTGGCTTCGGTCGGAGCCCAAGGAGGGGACTGGGGTTGGCAGCGTGAACATAGACTGAAGGGGTTAGTGCACCACGTCTAGCCAGGAGGGAGTCCGGGGAAAAGTCTGGACCTGCCGAAGAGGCAAGAGACTTTTTCTTCCCTCTTTGTTTCCTGGTGCACAAGGAGAGGGGATTAAGAGCGCTGCTTAAAGGAGCTCCAGAGATGGGCGCAAGCTGCGGCTAAAAGCGCGGACACCAGAGACGGGCATGAGACACTAAGGCTGCTGCTGCCGCCACCAAGAAGCCTGTGTGCGAGCACAGGTCACTACCCTCACTCCCCTTCCGGGGAGCCTGTGCAGCCCACCACTGCCAGGGTCCCGGGATCCAGGGACAACTTCCCCGGGAGAACGCACGGCGCGCCTCAGGCTAGTGCAACGTCCTGCTGGCCTCTGCCGCCGCAGGCTTGCCCCGCACGCCGTACCGCTCCCTCCCCACGGCCTGAGGGAGCCAGAGCCCCCGAAGCAGCTGATCCTATAACCCCGTCCTGTCTGAGCAAAGAACAGACGCCCTCCGGTGACCTACACGCAGAGGCGGGGCCAAATCCAAAGCTGAGCCCCGGGAGCTATGTGAACAAAGAAGAGAAAGGGAAGTCTCTCCAAGCAGCCTCAGAAGCAGTGGATTAAAGCTCCATAAAAACTTGATGTATCCTGCATCTCTGGAATACCTGAATCATCCCAAATTGAGGAGGTGGACTTTGAGTGCAAGATTTATGATTTTTTCCCCTTTTTCTCTTTTTGTGAGTGTGTATGTGTATGCTTCTGTGTGAGATTTTGTCTGTATAGCTTAGCTTCCACCATTTGTCCTAGGCTTCTATCCATCCGTTTTTGTTTTTGTTTTTGTTTTTGTTTGTTTGTTTTTGGTCTTTTTTTTTCTTTAAAAAAATTTTTTTATATAATTATTTTTTATTTTACTAACTTTATTTTATTTTATCTTACTCTATTTTATTTTATCTTCTTTCTTTCCTTCCTTCCCATGTTCCTTCCTTCCTTCCTCCCTTCCTCCCTCCCTCCCTCCTTCCCTCCCTCCTTTTTCTTTTTCTTTCTTTCTTTCTTTCTTTCTTTTTTTCTTTCTTTCTTTCTTTCTTTCTTTCTTTCTTTCTTTCTTTCTTTCTTTCTTTCTTTCTTTCTACTTTTTCTCCCTTTTATTCTGAGCCGTGTGGATGAAAGACTCTTGGTGCTGCAGCCAGGAGTCACTGCTGTGCCTCTGAGGTGGGGATGCCAACTTGAGGACATTGGTCCACAAGAGACCTCCCAGCTCCACATAATATCAAATGGTGAAAATCTCCCAGAGATCTCTATCTCAACACCAGCACCCAGCTTCACTCAACGACTAGCAAGCTACAGCGCTGGAAACACTATGCCAAACAACTAGCAAGACAGGAACACAACCCCACCCATTAGCAGAGATGCTGCCTAAAATCAAAATAAGTCCACAGACTCCCCAAAACACACCACCAGACGTGGACCTGCCCACCAGAAAGATAAGATCAGGCTTCATCCACCAGAACACAGGCACTAGTCCCCTCCACCAGGAAGCCTACACAACCCACTGAACCAACCTTAGCCACTGGGGACAGACAGCAAAAACAACGGGAACTACGAACCTGCAGCCTGCAAAAAAGGAGACCCCAAACACAGTAAGATAAGCAAAATGAGAAGACAGAAAAACACACAGAGATGAAGGAGCAAGGTAAAAACCCACCAGACCTAACAAATGAAGAGGAAATAAGCAGTCTACCTGAAAAAGAATTCAGAATACTGATAGTAAAGATGATACAAAATCTTGGAAATAGAATAGACAAAATGCAAGAAACATTTAACAAGGACCTAGAAAAACCTAAAGATGAAACAAGCAGCGATGAAAAACACAATAAATGAAATTAAAAATACTCTAGATGGGATCAATAGCAGAAAAACTGAGGCAGAAGAACGGATAAGTGACCTGGAAGATAAAATAGTAGAAATAACTACTGCAGGGCAGAATAAAGAAAAAAGAATGAAAAGAACTGAGGACAGTCTCAGAGACCTCTGGGACAACATTAAATGCACCAACATTTGAATTATAGGGGTTCCAGAAGAAGAAGAGAAAAAACGAAGGGACTGAGAAAATATTTGAAGATATTATAGTTGAAAACTTCCCTAATAAGGGAAAGGAGATAGTTAATCAAGTACAGGAAGCACAGAGAGTCCCATACAGGATAAATCCAAGGAGAAACACACCAAGACACATATTAGTCAAACTGTCAAAAATTAAATACAAAGAAAACATATTAAAAGCAGCAAGGGAAAAACAACAAATAACACACAAGGGAATCCCCATAAGGTTAATAGCTGATCTTTCAGCAGAAACTCTGCAAGCCACAAGGGACTGGTAGGACATATTTAGAGTGATGAAGGAGAAAAACCTGCAACCAAGATTACCCTACTCAGAAAGGATCTCACTCAGATTTGATGGAGAAATTAAAAACCTTACAGACAAGCAAAAGCTGAGAGAGTTCAGCACCACCAAACCAGCATTACAACAAATGCTAAAGGAACTTCTCTAGGCAAGAAACACAAGAGGAGGAAAAAGCCTACAATAACAAACCCAAAACAATTAAGAAAATGGGAATAGGAACATACACATTGATAATTACCTTAAATGTAAATGGACTAATTGCTCCCACCAAAAGACACATATTGGCTGAATGGATACAAAAACAAGACCCATATATATGCTGTCTACAAGAGACCCACTTCAGACCTAGAGACACAGACAGACTGAAAGTAAGGGAATGGAAAAAGATATTCCATGCAAATGGAAACCAAAAGAAAGCTAGAGTAGCAATTCTTATATCAGACAAAATAGACTTTAAAATAAAGACTATTAAAAGAGACAAAGATGGACACTACATAATGATGAAGGGATCGATCCAAGAAAAAGACATAACAATTGTAAATATTTATGCACCCAATATAGGAGCACCTCAATACATAAGGCAAAAACTAGCAGCCATAAAAGGGGAAATCGACAGTAACACATTCATAGTAGGGGACTTCAACACCCCACTTTCACCAATGGACAGATCATCCAAAATGAAAATAAATAAGGAAACACAAGCTTTAAATGATACATTAAACAGGATGGACTTAATTGATATTTATAGGACACTCCATCCAAAAACAACAGAATACACATTTTTCTCAAGTGCTCATGGAACATTCTCCAGGATAGATCATATCTTGGGTCACAAATCAAGCCTTGGTAAATTTAAGAAAATTGAAATTGTATCAAGTATCTTTTCCGACCACAACACTATTAGACTAGATATCAATTACAGGAAAAGATCTGTAAAAAATACAAACACATGGAGGCTAAACAATACACTACTTAATAATGAAGTGATCACTGAAGAAATCAAAGAGGAAATTAAAAAATACCTAGAAGAAATGACAATGGAGACATGACGACCCAAAACCTATGGGATGCAGCAAAAGCAGTTCTAAGGAGGGAAGTTTATAGCAATACAAGCCCACCTTAAGAAGCAGGAAACATCTCGAATAAACAACCTAACCTTGCACCTCAAGCAATTAGAGAAAGAAGAACAAAAAAACCCCAGAGTTAGCAGAAGGAAAGAAATCATAAAAATCAGATCAGAAATAAATGAAAAAGAAATGAAGGAAACAATAGCAAAGATCAATAAAACTAAAAGCTGGTTCTTTGAGAAGATAAACAAAATAGATAAACCATTAGCCAGACTCATCAAGAAAAAAAAGGAGAAGACTCAAATCAATAGAATTAGAAATGAAAAAGGAGAAGCAACAGCTGACACTGCATAAATACAAAAGATCATGAGAGATTACTACAAGCAACTCTATGCCAATAAAATGGACAACCTGGAAGAAATGGACAAATTCTTAGAAATGCACAACCTGCCAAGAGTGAATCAGGAAGAAATAGAAAATATGAACTGACCAATCACAAGCACTTAAATTGAAACTGTGATTAAAAATCTTCCAACAAACAAAAGCCCAGGACCAGATGGCTTCACAGGCGAATTCTATCAAACATTTAGAGAAGAGCTAACACCGATCCTTCTCAAACTCTTCCAAAATATAACATAGGGATGAACACTCCCAAACTCATTCTACGAGGCCACCATCACCTTGATACCAAAACCAGACAAGGATGTCACAAAGAAAGAAAACTACAGGCCAATATCACTGATGAACATAGATGCAAAAATCCTGAACAAAATACTAGCAAACAAAATCCAACAGCACATTAAAAGGATCATGCACCATGATCAAGTGGGGTTTATTCCAGGAATGCAAGGATTCTTCAATATACGCAAATCAATCAACGTGATACACCATACTAACAAATTGAAGGAGAAAAACCATATGATCATCTCAATAGATGCAGAGAAAGCTTTTGACAAAATTCAACACCCATTTATGATAAAAACCCTGCAGAAAGTAGGCATAGAGGGAACTTTCCTCAACACAATAAAGGCCATATGTGACAAACCCACAGCCAACATCATCCTCAATGGTGAAAAACTGCAAGTGTTTCCACTAAGATCAGGAATAAGACAAGGTTGTGACTCTCACCACTCTTATTCAACATAGTTTTGGAGATTTTAGCCACAGCAATCAGAGAAGAAAAGGAAATAAAAGGAATCCAAATTGGAAAAGAAGAAGTAAATCTGTCACTGTTCGCAGATGACATGATACTATATATAGAGAATCCTAAAGATGCTACCAGAAAACTACTAGAGCTAATCAATGAATTTGGTAAAGTTGCAGGATACAAAATTAATGCACAGAAATCTCTTGCATTCCTATGCACTAACGATGAAAAATCTGAAAGAGAAATCAAGAAAACACTCCCATTTACCATTGCAACAAAAAGAATAAAATATCTAGGAATAAACCTACCTAAGGAGACAAAAGACCTGTATGCAGAAAATTATAAGACACTGATGAAAGAAATTAAAGATGATACAAATAGATGGAGAGATATACCATGTTCTTGGATTGGAAGAATCAACATTGTGAAAATGACTCTACTACCCAAAGCAATCTACAGATTCAATGCAATCTGTACCAAACTACCACTGACATTTTTCACAGAACTAGAATGAACAATTTCACAATTTGTATGGAAACACAAAAGACCCTGAATAGCCAAATCAATCTTGAGAACGAAAAACGGAGCTGGAGGAATCAGGCTCCCTGACTTCAGACTATACTACAAAGCTACAGTAATCAAGACAGTATGGTACTGGCACAAAAACAGAAAGATAGATCAATGGAATAGGATAGAAAGCCCAGAGATAAACCCACGCACATATGGTCACCTTATCTTTGATAAAGGAGGCAGGAATGTACAGTGGAGAAAGGACAGCCTCTTCAATAAGTGGTGCTGGGAAAACTGGACAGGTACATGTAAAAGTATGAGATTAGATCACTCCCTAACACCATACACAAAAATAAGCTCAAAATGGATTAAAGACCTAAATGTAAGGCCAGAAACTATCAAACTCTTAGAGGAAAACATAGGCAGAACACTCTATGACATAAATCACAGCAAGATCCTTTTTGACCCACCTCCTAGAGTAATGGAAATAAAAACAAAAATAAACAAATGGGACCTAATGAAACTTCAAAGCTTTTGCACAGCAAAGGAAACCATAAACAAGACCAAAAGACAACCCTCAGAATGGGAGAAAATATTTTCAAATGAAGCAACTGACAAAGGATTAATCTCCAAAATGTATAAGCAGGTCATGCAGCTCAATGACAAAAAAAAAACCCAGTCCAAAAATGGGCAGAAGACCTAAATAGACATTTCTCCAAAGAAGATATACAGACTGCCAACAAACACATAAAAGAATGCTCAAGGGCTTCCCTGGTGGCGCAGTGGTTGCGAGTCCGTCTGCCGATGCAGGGGACGCGGGTTCGTGTCCCGGTCCAGGAAGATCCCACGTGCCGCGGAGCGACTGGGCCCATGAGCCGTGGCCGCTGAGCCTGTGTGTCCAGAGCCTGTGCTCCGTGGCGGGAGAGGCCACAGCGGTGAGAGGCCCGCGTACCGCAAGAAAAATAAAGAATGCTCAAGATCATTAATCATTAGAGAAATGCAAATCAAAACTACAATGAGATATCATCTACACCAGTCAGAATGGCCATCATCAAAAAATCTAGAAACAATAAATGCTGGAGAGGGTGTGGAGAAAAGGGAACCCTCCTGCACTGCTGGTGGGAATGTGAATTGGTTCAGCCACTATGGAGAACAGTATGGAGGTTCCTTAAAAAACTACAAATAGAGCTACCATGTGACCCAGCAATCCCACTACACGGCATATACCCTGAGAAAACTGTAATTCAAAAAGAGTCATGTACCAAAATGTTCATTGCAGCTCTATTTACAATAGCATGGAGATGGAAACAACCTAAGTGCCTATCATTGGATGAATGGATAAAGAAGATGTGGCACATATATACAATGGAATATTAGTCATGAAAAGAAATGAAATTGAGCTATTTGTAATGAGGTGGATGGACCTAGAGTCTGTCATACAGAGTGAAGTAAGTCAGAAAGAGAAAGACAAATACCATATGCTAACACATATATATGGAATTTAAGAAAAAAAAAATGTCATGAAGAACCTAAGGATAAGACAGGAATAAAGACAGAGACCTACTAGAGAATGGACTTGAGGATATGGGGAGGGGGAAGGGTAAGCTGTGACAAAGTGAGAGAGTAGCATTGACATATATACCCTACCCAACGTAAAATAGATAGCTAGTGGGAAGCAGCCGCATAGCACAGGGAGATCAGCTCAGTGCTTTGTGACCACCTAGAGGGGTGGGATAGGGAGGGTGGGAGGGAGGGAGACGCAAGAGGGAAGAGATATGGGGACATATGTATATGTATAACTGATTCACTTTGTTATAAAGCAGAAACTAACACACCATTGTAAAGCAATTATACTCCAATAAAGATGTAAAAAACAAACAAACAAACAAAAAGAACACTGAGGACTTTGGAATTTGGTCTCCTCTCCCTCAGAGTTGTGTCAGGCCCTTGGGTTAGCTGCCCCCAGCCATTGCCAGCCTCTCTCCCTTGGGAAGACAAGTGATCTCTTTCCCAGACTCCCCTGCAGCTAAGAGGGTGACCAAGTGACCCAGTTCTGGTTTGTGAAACAAAAGGTGGAGTCTGCTGTGCCTGGGTGGAGGTGGGGGAATGGTTCTGGTCAAGATTTTGTATTCCTGATTAAGAAAGACAGATGTGGCTGGCCTCTGCCCTATTCATCTTGCTCAAGCAATGGACCTCATGTCTGTAGCTGTGGCAGCCATCATGAAACCACAAGGGGACAAACCAGCTCAAACAACAGCGGAGCAAAGAGAAAGAAGCCCAAATCTCTGATAACATCACAGAACTTCTAAACCTGCCCAGGACTGCCCACGACAGGCTTCTCGTTGTCTGAGAAAAATAAATCCCTATTGACTGGAGACACTCTAAAGTTGCTTGTAGCTAAAAGCATTCTTAACTGACACAATAATTATATAGACTTCTAGCTCATCAGTTCCTCTCCAAGTGTATTTTCCTCTGGGGGCTTTTCCTCCCTTTCACTCCTTTCCACATCTTCTCCAGCTCCAGCAGTTCCTCTGCAAGGCAGGACACAAGAAGTAGGTGCCATGGTTGGTACAGGACGAGGGCAGTGCTTTTTGAGGGGCTACTGCTTAACAGCAAATGGCTTCAACTTTCTGCTCACATCAGCAAGCAGTCCATCTTTCAGCTGATCACACCAGTGACGACATCTATAGGAAAACTACATTAGTCGGGCAAACCTCACAAATAAGCCTGCATTTTCCCCAGGTAGACGAGCTGGCTCACCTATGAGAAATAAAGGATAAGTCTCAGTTGCAATGTTCAAAGTTGGGTTGGGTTCTCGTATCAGGGCAACAAATCTCTCTTCCTGCCCATTAACCTGGCTATCTGAGCTATAAAGATTTCAAAATGCATGGGCACGTTATGAGTCATCAAGCCATACATCCATAACTGGGAAGAATGCTATGGTGGAAATTTGTGAAAAGAGTTGGAAGAATAAAACCCACCATCTTGCATAAAGAGGTGAAAAGTAGGAAGAGAATGGAACTGATATTTTTGAGTGTTTCCTGTATGGCAGCTACAACCTCCACACATGTCATTTCTTCTGGTCCTCAACAATATCAGGAAAGCTCTGGAGAAGCCCCACAGCAGAGGCACATGTAACTGGTGCTGCTGTGGGATGGCGTCAGCTCTGTTGGACCACCAAGCCCCAACTCTGCACCACGTTGCTCCACTGCCTTCCAGGCCAGCAAAGGACGCATGCTGTTATCAGATCTGCCTGCCTAGTAGCCACCATCATTGTACTTTCCAGCAAGAGTTCTCTGTTTATATAGTATGTATGTCAGCTCTTCTTCCTTCCAGAAGAAGCATAGTCCCAGGCAAAACTCCAAAATAGTTGGCTTCTCCTTGATTTCCCTGCCTCCCTACTCAGCACTCTTTACCAAACACTCTC
>NW_006780148.1:505440-578724 GCF_000442215.2 Lipotes vexillifer
CTCTTTCCCAAACCCTCTCATCAGTGCCCTTACAATATATTCGTGCAGTGTTTCTAACCCCCTATGAGAACCAGTTCTCAGGAAAGAACGGGAGAGCCACTCATAGTATAGAATAAATGACTGGCAATCACTTTAAATGGCTACCTCTGCTGAATAAAGCCTTATGCTGAAAGAAAGAAGCTCCAACTGAACTTGCAGCCTTCACAGGAGAGGGTCTAGGCATAGGGGTCGGTGAAGGCAGAAGAGAAACGGCTCCGTCCCAATGCCCCTGAAATCCCAGCACACAGGCCTCAGCCTCCCTCCTTCATCCAGAGACAGCTGTTCACATGGCTGTCTCCTGGGCAAGGCTCTTGCTGCCAGCAGTAGTTTGGGCAGTATTTCTTACTCCAGGTAAAAATCCCACTGGTGTGAGAGTAGGGAAAAAGGAAAACTTACTTTCATCCTTTATCTAGGAAGAAAAATTCATGTCCCCTTCTCAGACAAGAAGCTGATGAGCCTGCTAATGTCAAAGTATCATGACAGAATCTTCTCTGTCTCTTAGGTCTCACTGTTGTCTCCTAATGTTTCCTAATATAAATCCGTAATTATGTATTTAAGTTCTAACTTGTTCTGGGCACTGTGCTATGTGCTGAGGCTGCAAAGATGACTAAAACACAGTTCTCCTCATGGAGGTCAGAGTCCATCTGAGTGTAGATGCTGAATATTTAAAACATGGTAGTAATAATAATAGCTAATATTTATCAAGTCCTTAGACTGTGCGAGTCATTGATTCAAGGGCTTGATAAATGCATTATCTCATTTAATTGCCACATAAGGCAAGTACTATTATTAGACCCATTTCACAGGGCAGAAAACTGAGGTTCAGAGCTTAGTAACTCACCCAAGTTCTTATCACCAATCAATAGCAGTGCCAAGTTTGAACTAGGCACCGACTTCACCACCATTCTGAGATAATACAGATAGCAAAGGACATCTGAGAGGGGAGGAAGAGGAGAGAAGTCAAGTGGGGATGTTAGACTCAGTCCTTAGGCAGTCTTAGCTACACGCTTCAAGCCCTGGTCTGTGAGGATGCACCTTGCTCGTAAGGTTTGAACTGCAGATTTTCCCCCCAAGGGGAGAGCTCTGGTAGGTTTACAAGTTTGGCTGTATTTCACTCTAAATATTTTGAACTGTGTGGGCTCTCAGGGGCTCTCTGGAACTTGAAATTCAATATGGTATATTTGGGTTTTAGAAGAAAGGAACCAAGATTAGAGGTATGAGGATCTAGTGGCTTCCTTCTAAGGAGAAAGCAAATGCTTCCCCATAATCTTGCTTCATAATACAACAGATTTGGCAAGTGTATAACCTTTATGAGCTTCATAAGGAAAGTGAAGACAGCATCCCTGTCTCTACCCGAGGTTAAGGTCTGGCCTCCCCAGGTTCCATCCAGCTCCAACTTCTAGAAGCCTGAGTCGACAGGGTTAGCTCAACAAGTGACTAAGTACAAATTTGGTCAGAAAACTCCAAGCCATATACGGGAAGAAAAGTACAGAGCAGAGCAGGGCCAAAAATGGAGAAAATGCTTTTCTTAATTTCGGTGGTAATTTCTCATGGTCAAAGTTAAAAAAAAAAAAGTCAAGATTAAGGGACATAGACTAACACATGTATCAGTATACTTTTCTTTCCAGATTCCCTGAGCTGTATGCAATGGTCTAAAGCTAAGTAGATGGATTTGCTTAAACCTTGCCTGTGAAGTGGCATTGGTTTTTAAGAGCTGAGGAGAAAGTACATCTCTGGTTAAAGGTTGGACATATGACTTGTAGCTATTTCAGCAAAAAGAGTCCATCGGGGTAAAGTGTCCTTTGCTCACAATGAGTTAATTTTGATAGACTATTTTTTAAATGATGATAGCCGTTGCTTCCCTGGTACGGGGTAGAAGGATGACTGGGAATATTCTACTAAATAAATAAAGAACATTCTCTTCTCTTACCAAGTAAAGTGTAAAGAGACACAAGCAGTGCAGTTGGGCTTGCATCGTCATGGTTTTCTTTATTCAAACTCCTGTGAATAAACCGGAGATAAGTTGATTAGTTGCCAATCCTGTTAAAACCATGTTTCTCCAAGCATAAAGGATCATTGAATCATATTCATTTATCAACCTAGTAGAAGGCATATCTGAAGTTCAGCCTCTGCTCTGTGGAACAGCCTGGGCTTCCAGCAACTTCCTGATACCTTGTCCACAGCAACCACAAGTCAACATCCGGAAACAAGCGTGTGCTAATTCCATCTTTACTAACCGCTTCACTTTATTAGTCTTCGTCATTTAAGAGTGTTAAATGATAGGCAATAAGTATAATTTTCACTCATTATATGCGTGGGGGATATATGTTTTGGCAAATGCCACAATAACTAGATACTGAAATTTTAGTGGTGCTGATTCAAAGCTGCAAATAGATGAGCTTCTTCAAGCAGGAAGAACCCAAGAATGTCCACAACCCTTCACTCAAAGACCTCACCAGCTGCCTCTTTGCTCTTCTAAACCTTGCTGTTAACTATGCAATACATCTAAAGACAAAATGTACTTATTACTTCAAAAGCAACCCAATAAAAATCCAAACTCTGCCCCTCTTCTATTCTGTTCAATGCTATTTTTCCTTTTTCCTTGTGCCTTTGCATTTCACAGAAATTATAACTTTCACCCTAAGACACATCATGACTAACTGATTTTAAGATCTGAGATAAATTTGCCACATGGCCTGTAAAGCAGGGTTGTTGCCTATCATAATATTGGACTGCTAAAACAAAACAAAACAAAAAACCAGGGAAATGAAGAATGCATTCACTTCACTAAAATTCCAATTATTTTATTGCCTCTAGGGATTGTGGATGATCTTGGTTTATTTCTTTTTCTTTATTTTTTAAAGTTTTCTACATTGAACTTATATCATCAATATAATCAGCATGGGGAAATGGTTATAAAATTCTAACTACTCTAAAAATTTAGACCGTGAAATTGTTTAATTCCTTACTCTTGGATAGCTTATATTTGAACTTTATAGAGGTCAAAGTACTATCCCATTTTAGCTTCACAAATGCCCTGGGAGATAAAGATAGACATGAGGATTTATTAAGCATCATTCTATAGGGTAGATTAGTGGAGGGACCTTTACAAACAGGATGACAGAGGTGCAGAAGGTAAACTCTGAGTCAGCCTGGACCAGAAACCCAGCTTGGCCTTTCATTAGCTGTGTGGGCGTGGGTGTATAACTTAATCTCTCTGTGCCTCAGTTTCCTCAAATGGAAAATACATAGCAATTGCTCAGTAATAAATGAGTGCTCTTATGAGTTTCTCACAGGCATAATGAGTTAGGAAATGTTACTCTTATTTTGTACATGAGGAAATTGAGGTTCAAAGTTAAGCCATTCACCTAAAGACACATAGCTAGGAAGTGATATTGCCATGTTTCCAACCATATCTGTCAGATGCCAAAGTCCAAAGAGTCTTTCGAATCTTTCTGCTATACCCTACACAGTATGATAGCTGAACAGACGTAGCTGTAGGTGTAGAGATGCAGAGACGTATAAAATGTACATATTGCTTGTACATGCTATATAAATGAAGCAACTTGTCCCAAGGATCTACAGCTAGTTTAAGGAAGAGCTAGGACTACAACCCTTCAGTGCAATTAGATCTGTAACTTTTGTGAATGTTTAGAAATGAGCTTTTGCAACAGAATTAGTCTGGTCTATGTGTCCAAACATCATTTTAGAATTGGCTCCTTGTCAAACACAAACAAGACATTTTTCTGCTGCTTTAGACTGCTCACGGGGTTTGGAAACACACAGAAACAAGTAAGAATCGCAGGTTCTATCATACTGCAATATGAAACGTATCTAAATAAATAAATTGGCATTCTTAAGTCTAACTGGTCTTTTTTTATATTAGCCAAATAAACATGATCAGCTATCAACCAATATTTGCTTAAGAGAAGTAAAAATACAGACAATAATGACACACTGGAGGATCTTTCTCCTCAGACCTCTCAGCGTTCAAGAACTTTTATTTACTTTGATTTATTTATTTATTTATTTTGGCTGCGTTGGGTCTTCGCTGGCACGTGGGTCTTCTCTAGTTGCGGTGAGCGGGGGCTGCGCTTCATTGCGGCGCGCGGGCTTCTCACTGCTGTGGCCCCCCACCCCCGTTGCGGAGCATGGGCTCCGGGCGCACAGGCCTCAGCAGTTGTGGCTCGCGGGCTCTCGAGCGCAGGCTCAGCAGTGGTGGCGCACGGACTTAGTTGCTCCGCGGCACGTGGGATCCTCCCGGACCAGGGCTAGAACCCGTGTTACCCCTACATTGGCAGGCAGGTTCCCAACCACTGCACCACCAGGGAAGTCCCTCAAGATCCTTTAAATGCTGCTTCCACTTTACTCCTCTGGACATATCTCCCACACCCACCACACCCAGTAATGCTGAGCACCCGACGGACTTTGCACCGAGCTTCCCTGTCTCCACGATTTGTTACTGGCTGTTCTCCCCACCCGGCACAGGGCCCCACCCGGAGTAAATGACTACTGATATTTTCTGAATCAAGCTGGACTGAGATTATCCTTTCTCACTTCTACTTTTACTTCTCATACCCTACCATCTAAGACCAACTTACTCATTTATTTTAAAATCACTGAATTTATAATTCTATTATGTGCCAGATACTGTGCTAAGAACGGGGATGACAAAATAAGGGGTACAAGGTCTGCTTCATGGAGCTAGAACCTACGTCCTTCGTGAAATCTCCCTGATTTCCAGCCAGAAGCATCTTCCTCTCAAGGCCCCTCCTGCCTGCGTTTTATTTTTTATCACGTATTTACATGTCTGTGTTGCTGCCTCTACTAGAATACAAAATCCTTATATTTTTTTAACCTCTCATGGCTCTTCATAGTATGGCTTGTACATACTAAGCTCTCAACAGATGTTTGTTAAATTCTAAAACACTTGGGATTGTCTAACATTGGTATTCTATGAATTTGTCCAATCTATAAGAGCTTTCAGAATAAACAGAAAATGTTAAAGGAAACTAATTTGAGATCTAAAGATTTTTTTTGATGCAAAGTAATAAATTTTTATTGTTGACGAAGAGGATTATTTCTCTTTTAAATACATGAACAGATTTCTGTTCAGTAAATAGGTTAAGAGCTGGTTGATATATATACCATCTCCACTCGAAATGATTTTTTTAGCACTTTCAATCTTCCAAAGACATGTAAGTTGAATGATAAAAAGCAAAAAAAATAAAATAAATGCCTTATTTTAGTCAGATGCTCAAACAGGCCACCGTCCGGGGTGTTTTAATGCAACCTAAAAAGTAAACATAGCATTACACTCATCCTTTCTTTAGTCATTTACATTTAGTTTCATCCTTCACAGAAGGGTTTCTGGTGGGAAACAGAAGTAATTGCTTTCTGCTCCCATGCCTAGGGTCTCGTGATTTCTTTGTGGACAAATCTATCATACCATGTGGTTGTTAGTCTGGTTTGGATCCTGGCTCCTTCACTGACTCATGTCTACTCATCTGTAAAGGAAGCATAATAATAGTATCTACTTTTGAGAGTTATGGGACTCAATAAGTTAATATTTTGAACAGTGTTTGTCAAATAAAAATTCCTTCTGCCACCCAAGTTTGCTTAGTCAGAAATTAAATATTGTCGCTCCCATCACAATTCCCAGCTTTCAATGGCCCTGGCCATAAGGATACTCAGGAAGCACCCTTCACAGCAACACCCTCACAGCCAAATGAAGTGGCCAGGCAAAGCCTTTGTCTGAATGATCCAAGGCAAACTACACCACTGCTAGGATTATTCCAGAAGAGGACTTCAGCCTCTCAAACAAGTCTTGCCTATATTTCCTCTTTTTACAGACATAATTTCACTAATGAATACCACGTCCTGGATCATAATGATGCTAGAGGGAAACCATGGTTTATAACTGAAATTGCCTAAAATCACCAAGCCACACACACTTGACAGATTATTTCACAAACCCTACCTGGCAAAGGATTGGAGTAGATTTCCAGACAATTCAGTGACATTTTGTCTGAACTACCTGAAATAGTTGATCCAACCATCTGCTGGGAATTTTTGCTATTTGTCAGGGTTTCCTCAGGTACAAAGACTAAATTCAGACAGTTTCTATGGCAACTATCTGAGATGGCAAGTACATCCTTAGCAACAGAGGTCAAAGGTTTAGGGGGAGTTTTAAAAAGCCACCACCACTTGCTTTAATCTTGGACCACTTACAAATGCAGAATCAGGGCTGCTGGACTTGCAGATTAGGGCTGAAGGCTTCGTTTAATTCACCGTAGCCCAGAAAACACTGAAACCCTCCATATCCTGAATCTGTGTCCAGCCAGGATAACAACACAAAGGCAGCTAACATCTACTAGAAGCCCTTTGTCTCAGCACATGCTGAGAGATTTATATGAACTACATTGATTTTTCATAAGAGCCCTATGAAGCAGGTACTGTTAAAATTTCTCTCTCAAAGATCAAAAATCATGAGGTGAGGGTCAAAAAAGTTACCAGACTTGTCCAAAATCACACTGCCTGGCTAATTTCACACCTGTACTCTATTCATATATTATTCTCTCTATGAAAGCACAAGCATCCTGATAAATAAGACATCCAGCAGCACTGAATCTATTACACATCTTTCCAAAAATCAAAAAGGTTTTTTTTCACTCCATAGCTGCCTTTCTTCTTCAGATGCTGACATGAGACTGCCTTCTCAGAGGGCCATCGGTCTAGGAGATTTGGCTCCTACAGCACATCTATTTCTGATTTGTACCCTCTCTCCTCATTTCCTTCTGACCTTTACCTCAGCAGTCTCTTATTTTTTAACCAAGCCAAGTGTTATGGGTTGAATGGTGTCCCCTGCCTCAACATTCATGTTGGAGCCTAACCCCCAAGTACCTCAGAATGTGATTTTATTTGGAGACAGGGTCTTTACAGAGGTAATGAAGTTAGAACTAAGTCATTAGGGTGGGCCCTAATCCAATATGACTGGTGTCCTCATCAAAAGGGAAAACTTGGATGTGGAGACACACATAGAGGAAAGACAACATGAAGGCACATGGGGAAGACAGCCGTCTGAGAGCCCAGGAGAAAGGCCTCAGACCAATTCTTATGGTCCTCAGAAGGAACCAGCCCTGCAGACACCTTAATTTTGGACTTCGAGCCTCCAGAACTGTGACACAATAAATTTCTATTGCTTAAGCCACTCCGTCTGTGGTACTTTGTTACAGCAGCCCTAGCAAACTAATATATCAAGGAACTCTAGTTTTGACTGATAAAGGCACTGCCGTCCCAGGATACGGTGGCCTCGGATGGGGCTTTATTCAGTTATTATACATGCAGTGCCCACGGCATCCCAGGGGGTCCACTCCAAGATTGATTGAATCTCCTGCTGGGCTCCAGAGACTCCAAAAGGCATTTTTAGACACTCCTGTCATTTTGCCATTTATCTGAGTAAGGACAGGAAATTTCTAGGTCCCAGTTCTCAAATTCTGCAAGTAAATCAATATATAAGCATTGATTTTTCCCCCCTCTTACGAAAGCTAAGTGATAGGCAAACCTTAAATCGAGTCAGTCATGGCTCATCCTTTTTGTTAAAAAAAAAAAAAGTTAAGGGCTTTGAATTAAAACACTTCACCATGCTCTAAGGCTGAACCACACATTTCCAAAGAACAAAGAAGGTACAGAGGAGAGGACTGCAAAATTTGTTTTCAAATATCATAGGTGATGTGGATAGGAAAGAATGTGACTAGAATTCATAACATCACCAGAACCAAACAGCACCAAATATCCTGTGTGCCATTTAGTTTACCTCTGCACTGTATATTACTAAGAGCAGCATAAATTATACAGCAAGGCCAGATATGAATAAAGATCAGATAAAAAGCTTGCTCACACCATTGTTCATCAAGTAATATTCAGATCAATCATGCCCATCTTTGTGTTCTCACTCACAAATCTCTGGCACCAATTATATCACTTAAGGTTTAGAAAAAATCACAGGAGGATCTGACCAATTTGCACTCTTGGCAAATTAAGGACCCAATGAAAGTGACCATTAATAAGCTAGAAACAAACAGGCAGGCATAAAATCTGGGCTGCTGCCTTGCACTTCAGACTGATTAGGAGGGAGGAAGGAAGGACCAAGGAAGGAAAAGGAAGGGTGGATTGCCCCCTCCCCACCCAACATACACATAAATGTAAGCACTTTGTTCTCTCACTAAACTTCGCAATAAGTATGCCAATCTTTCAGCATATGAAAATCTGGGTTTACACATATGCAAAATTGAGGGTGATTTCTTACTTAATCAATAGGTTCATGATCAGGTAAATAGTCTTATGAGAGGATAGATGGCTCCTCTTAAAATATTTTAAATTTCTATGATTGACTTAAATACAAATTACAAGCATAATTATTAAAGAAAATAATAATGAGTTCTAAGGGATATTTTAGGAAGTGTGCTCACTCTTACTCCCAGCCGGCTATTGTCCCACCTGGCACTCCCCCAGCATGAGCAAGGGAAGGGGCAGGAGGGGTGAGGAGGTCAGAGGGAAGGGAGGCCCCCCACATGGGGACACAGATGGCAACCCCCCCCACCCCGTGGTGCTTCTCTGACGTCTTAAGCAGGCTGGCAGTAAGGATGTCAGTGTTGAGTTCTCTGAGGTGCACAGGTTTCCACCCCAGAAACTCTACAAGGGAGACAGAGGGAGGACTTTCTTTCTTCCATATCCAGCAGAACAACATCACAAGGGTATTTTCTAGCCTAAAAAGGAGGGTAGAAATCACTATTTCTCAAAAAAGTGGCTTAATTATTTTTAACAAAGTGTTGCTTCATGCATTATACAACATTTCTTTGTGTATTATAAAATGCACAGATGAGTATTTTGTCAAGATAATAAAACTACACATTCTGGCCTTAGAAATTCAGTATGAGGTAAATCTCAATTAGATCCCATCCCATATGGTTTAAACACTGAGATTTAAAACAAAACAAAACAAAAGACTTGCTATAATACTAGCTCATTTATGAGGTGACCTTGAGGCAAGGACTCTAATGACAAAAATGCACAGTCATGCTCGAGTGTAGTAGGCTAACGTTCTGATTTCTGTAATTAAATCATAATTGACAACTGGGATGGGCAAGAGAGTAAGGCGGAAACAAATTTAGTTCTGTCTTCATAAAGGATGCCATACCACTATGAAATCTCACTCATTAGCTAGTTTTTTTTAATAATTGAAAGTTTAAAAAACTAGCATTT
The DNA here is from genome assembly GCF_000442215.2 of Lipotes vexillifer. Classification (NCBI taxonomy): domain Eukaryota; kingdom Metazoa; phylum Chordata; class Mammalia; order Artiodactyla; family Lipotidae; genus Lipotes; species Lipotes vexillifer. Next base: position 514,744 of record NW_006780148.1, read on the forward strand.
AATGAACATCTACTAGGCTAAGTACTTTGGAAGACATTTCATTTAAGTTTCACAACAATCCTATAGGCAGTTCCTGTTGTCATCTCACAGGACGGGAAACAGCTCAGCGAGGTTGAGGAAAGGGTGTCAGTCTGACTGCAGAGACCAAGCACAGACCCTCTGTGTGAGGAAGATGTGCTCATCCTTAGTTTAAATATTCTTTAAGGGCATAAATCTACTTTTCTGATTTTTCTTTATCTCTTATTCAGAAACACAAGTCCTAATGTTTTAAAATAATTAACATACGGTAAGAAATCATTGATTCAGAATATCATGGATGAGAGAACTCAGTGTCAGTCTTACAGAATATTTTAAGAGAAATTAAGTTTTCTTTGTGTCACATTCACAATAACCAAGGATAGCTTTGTCTGTCATATATGCATAAGTGAAAAAATCATCTTGAGTATGGTTAAAACCTCAACCACTAGGTGAATGTCTGCTTTTATTAAGTTAATATTTCTTATACCTAAATAAATATTCATGTTTGTTCTCACAAGTAACAAATAGATAGATATTCCCCTAACAAAAGTCAGTACTCTTTCCTTGTTTAATCACTGGGGAGACCACAGAACAAATAGCCCCTTCTAAATTCAACACCACAGGTTTCTGAAGGAATACAATTTTATGCCAACAAATAAATATGGATATTTCTATCTGTGTAAACTAACAGCCATAAAAGCCCTTATTTGTCAGCCTTTGGAGAAAGGGACACAGTGGTGCTCAGCTTTCCTTCTCAGAGTCATCTCTCTTGACCTGGAAGAAAAGCGAGAGCACACTCTCCAGAGAGTTCCTTTGACAAAGGAATAGGAAGTCAAGTTGCTGCCAGGATATATTTTGCCTTTCATAAAAGAATGGAGGAGGTACCAGAAATGCAATCTTCACCTTGAATGACAGTGACTTTTCCCAGGGGACATCTAAGCAAGTTTCAAAGGATGCCATGCCCACACCTCACCAGAAGGCTTATAGTGAAACATCAGAGGGGCTTTAAAATGCCCCATTAATGTTGTCCCAGAGGTCTCTGAGACTGTCCTCAATTTTTTTCATTCTTTTTTCTTTATTCTGCTCTGCAGTAGTTATTTCCACTATTTTATCATCCAGGTCACTTATCTGTTCTTCTGCTTCAGTTATTCTGCTATTGATCCCATCTAGAGTATTTTTAATTTCATTTATTGTGTTGTTCATCGTTGCTTGTTTCCTCTTTAGTTCTTCTAGGTCCTTGTTAAATGTTTCTTGTATTTTCTCCATTCTATTTCCAAGATTTTAGATCATCTTTACTATCAGTATTCTGAATTCTTTTTCAGGTAGACTGCCTATTTCCTCTTCATTTGTTAGGTCTGGTGGGTTTTTGCCTTGCTCCTTCAACTGCTGTGTGCTTCTCTGTCTTCTCATTTTGCTTAACTTACTGTGTTTGGGCTCTCCTTTTTGCAGTCTGCAGGTTCGTAGTTCCTGTTGTTTTTGGTGTCTGCCCCCAGTGGCTAAGTTGGTTCAGTGGGTTGTGTAGGCTTCCTGGTGGAGGGGACTAGTGCCTGTGTTCTGGTGGATGAGGCTGGATCTTGTCTTTCTGGTGGGCAGGTCCACGATTGGAGAGGGTGTGGAGAAAAGGGAACCCTCTTGCACTGTTGGTGGGAATGTAAATTGATACAGCCACTATGGAGAACAGTATGGAGGTTCCTTAAAAAACTAAAAATAGAACTACCATGTGACCCAGCAATCCCACTACTGGGCATATACCCTGAGAAAACCATAATTCAAAAAGAGTCACGTACCATAATGTTCATTGCAGCTCTATTTACAATAGCCAGGACATGGAAGCCACCTAAATGTCCATCAACAGATGAATGGATAAAGAAGATGTGGCACATATATACAATGGAATATTACTCAGCCATAAAAAGAAACGAAATTGAGTTATTTGTAGTGAGGTGGATGGACCTAGAGTCTGTCATACAGAGTGAAGTAAGTCAGAAAGAGAAAAACAAATACCGTAGGCTAACACATATATATGGAATCTAAAGAAAAGAAAATGGTTCTGAAGAACCTAGGGGCAGGAGGCAGGAATAAAGACACAGACCTACTAGAGAATGGACTTGAGGATATGGAGAAGGGGAACGGGAAGCTGGGACAAAGTGAGAGAGCGGCATGGACATATATACACTACCAAACGTAAAATAGATAGCTAGTGGGAAGCAGCCGCATAGCACAGGGAGATCAGCTCGGTGCTTTGTGACCACCTAGAGGGGTGGGATAGGGAGGGTGGGAGGGAGAGAGACGCAAGAGGGAAGAGATATGGGGACATATGTATATGTATAACTGATTCACTTTGTTATAAAGCAGAAACTAACGCAGCATTATAATTGCTTAATTAAACTCCGATAAAGATGTTAAAAAAAAACAAAAAACCTCAAAAATAAATAAATAAAATAAAATGCCTCATTAAAAAAAAAAAAAGCAAAACTCAAGTGTTTTCTCATCCTCTCATATTATTGGACCCCACTTCTTTGGCATAGAATTGCTTTCTCCCTTGCACAATGGTCAATGTAGTTATTGCAGCATTACTGGGCTTTTTCCCCTAGAGAATGAAACAGCAACTTCTCAGTTTGACCTGCGTCACCTGCTTGAACTTTCTCATGGAAAGAAGAGTTAATATTCATTGAACGTCTGTTGGGTGTCAGACAAGGTACTGAGTTCTTTACACGCTGATCTAATTTACTCTCACAATCACTTGGTTAGGCAAATATCTCCATTTTGTAGATGAGAAAATTAAGGCTTGCTTGCTGGTAAATGATGAAACTGGCCTAATCCATCTGCCCAACCCTGAAGACTCATAAACTATATACCCAACAGTCCATGATAAACCCTCACTCAGTAAGACTCCTTTGTTTCCTGGTGAGAGCTGAATGCCATCCATTTTCCATGTCACCTAAACATATGCTTTCTTCTTCTTTCAAATTATTCCTCTCTTGCTATCTAAGTTTTTGAAGAAAAATAAAGACAAGAAAATATTAGAGAATATATTGCTCTTCCAATCTCCTGTTTGGTATCCCCCATCACAGAGGGCATCTGTTCCCAGAAAGTCACTCACAATGAAGAAAAAACTGAGACAGAGGCAGGGGGGCTGGACCTTTGCAGACACCAATAAGCTGTACACGTTTTGACATCTCAAAATAATCACACATTAGTTGATGGTACATCTGCCAATGTGGCCGAAAGAATGACCAGAATCTGATCAACATACACACCAGCCTTGCTTTCCCAATTGGGAAGGCAGATCTGTCTGTTTTCAAATCTTATTCTACTTCTTTTAAGAAAGGGTTCTTTTCCTTCTATGACTTTCCCCTTCCCTGCTGTGTCCTGGGCAGTCAGTCCTAAGAATCCTAAACTGAATCTCACTCTCTGAGAAGTAAAGAGAATGCTCAGTTTTTGAAGACCACATATGAGAGATGACACTTTGTGAAAATGAGATTCCAGCCCTGATTTGTAGATTATAAGAGCCCCAGGGCATCTCAGAGCTAGGAACTTTTTTTTATATTTTAATTACAAAGAATGAGTGTAATCCACATTTAAACATCCAAAAGTTTATTCTTTTCTTTAATGTCACTACCAAGCTAGATTCAAGCCAAACCACTTCATCAAATGAATTTATACAAGATATAGACAAATAAAAAGAAACCATGAAAGAAATTATGCTCAGTAAGCAAAACTTATCACACTAGGAATTAACTTTCCTTCCCAGCAAATGATACATAGCACCCCTCAAGGAATCAATTTGTCCAGCAACTTAAGTAATCCCTCCACCATCTATTCAGTCATTCTTAAAGAAATACGCTATCGACATAGTTAAGACATGTCAACGCTTACCTTTCTGTAAGTAACAAAATGGTTGTTAAAAGTTATTTTCTTCCATTCAACTGTTGAGACTCTTGCTGGGACTTGAGTACCTTCCCCAGAGGACACTCCCCTGCTCTGCTCTGCTTCCCCAGCCTCTCCCTTCACCTTCAGTCAAACATTAACCATCGACTGGCTTTATTGATTTTCAGGAACCATCAGATGTCATAAAGGGTATTGTACTCCAGGAAAGAAATGCATTTGTACCAAAAGAAGTTAATTCACATCTAATACATCTCAAAACAGGTTTCTGAATTTTGGAATGTAGGTTTAATAAATTAGAAGACAAGAAGTTAAAGTGGAAGGACTCTACACACTCTGTGTAGAGTGTGAGGTCCATGACATCCAAGAGTTTTATCCATATTTTGCTCCCCCACCACTTGGCACAGAAGACTCAGCTGACATGTATTTGTGTAGATTCCATCTTAAACACAGACAAACATAGACAGATTCCTGATTCCCACCCCTCAGTCACTCTTGGAATCTACACTAAAGATGAAAATCAAGGTCACCTTTGTGTCAAATTTGATATCCATTCTAATATTCATTTCTGGGCTTCTCCTGAGCTGTGTTGTGTTTTCCATCTGCTAGGTGTGCATCTAGCACAATGAAAGCACAAGAGCACAGCCCACTGTCTAGATGGGCTTCTTGCTTCCCAGATCCCCTTGAGAAGACTTAGTGATTGCTCTAAGCCTCGTTTATCTTGGGGACCGTGAAGTGAAACCACCTAGTTGCGTGCCAGTGGTTATAGCATACTCAGTGGACCAGCAGGCCCAGGAAAGATCCTTCTTCCTCTGTCTCACAGCCAAGATAACTACATTTAGGGAAATGAGGTCAGTGAGGCTAAGCAGCTCTCACATTCTTAACATCTGTGCCCTCCCCTGAGCTGAATGAAACGACCTGGTTCCACAAAATCAAATAGCTTCCTCTTGTATGTTTCACCTCCCGAATCAATGACAAGAATCTCATGGCATCGCTCTGAAAGGAGTTTGCTTCTTCTTTGGAAATTTTTTGTACTTTTTAATAAGGTATGCAAAAAGTACATTTAAATCTATAACGTTTTCTGTAAAAGAATGTATATATATGTATCACTTTTAATCCTTGTTTCTTAGCAATATTATACAGCTATGTTCATAGCATCTGTTAAAAAAGATGTTTTCTCGTTTAGTCTTTACAACATGGCCTGAAGTGGATTCCATCTTATAAACAGAAAACAAAGGCACAGAGGGGTTTTACCTCTTGCCCAAGTCACACAGCCTGTGATTACAGAATCAGGACTCCAGCCCCCGTCTGTCTGAGTCAAAGCCCAACCTATTCACCACAAGTGTTGAACTTGCCAGATTATTTTCCTTCTGGCTCCAAGTAATAAAAAATCTACAGGAAGAAATCCCTCTGTGTGAGGCCGTTACTGACAGGAGATGGCCAAGACCTGGGCTTTCCTATATATTTTATGCTATCTCTAGGCTGTAGCTTCCAAATCAGAGCATCAGATTGATTAAACTCTAAAAAAGCCATCAGAGAAATTAACAGGTGATTGCATCTCTGAATTATAAAGGCTTTTCCTGTGCTGTCCATGATAACAGGTTAGCATGGTTCTCAGAGCTGTGTGTTTCATCGTTTATGTATTAAATTATACATTTATAATTTATAAAATTATCTGGATTTTATAATTCTAGATTAAATCCAAAGATTAAGAGCATGCATGTTTTGCCCTGTGTTTCAGAGTGAACACCATTGCATTTTAGGAACCCATTTTCACACAAAAATGAGGCATTTCTAGTTCAGTAGTTTAATACTGACTCAGTAATAATAGGAATAATAAGGAAAATCTAATTGATGAAGATTACTAATTCCCTGTATCAGAGAAAGGTAGACATGGATTATGTATATGATGGAAACAAGTGAACAATTGGAAAGATTTGGGCAAATACTTCTGACGAACAGCTTCATGGTATTAAAACATATTAGCACTTCTGTCTATAATAATGTTTTAACCATTCCTCAAACATTAGCCCTAGAAAATATGTAAGTAATATTTAATTTATGGACAGTGCCAGTCAGCAATGAATAAAGTTTGGATAGCCTCCCAGATGAAAACTTTATGAAATTTGGAATGATTCTTAAAATTCAATGTATGTTACATTTTTAATATTCTTATTACTTAAAACTCATGGTAAACGAAGTCTACGAATGCTAAATTTTTCCATTTTTCATGCACTTGCACTTTAACATGGACTTTATTTGCATTACATATCATGTGTCTTGAGAACATTTTGTCGTAGGCCTATCAACATACAGCCTCACCTGACAGAAGTTGTATAATACATACATACGTCACAATAATATTTTTAAATTACTCGATATCTGTCTCTTAAGGTTAACTTAATGATGGCAGAAACTCTGTCTTCCATTAGCACTCAGTAAATACTTTTGAGAATTGATCTCCTTTCAGTTGTTTAATTCCATAATTCCAAATAGGATTGCAGGCAGGCTCAACCAAGGCTGATGGGAACCCAGACAAGTGAATGATTTTGTACCCCCTCAAACCAATATTTTACATCTTTTGTTCCATATTTATTTAGTGGGATGAGGTGAAACTAATTTTCTGCTAGTGAATGTTTGAGGCTGAAGCAGAATTTTTCCTTAATTCCTTTCAGTGGCCAGGACAGTGTCCGTTTAGATATAAGCAATACACCCCCTACTTTTATAGCTCTTATACTTGTCTGTGGGTTTGTTTGAGTTTGGGATTCTTTTGATGTCGTTGTTTTGGCAATTTTCCAAACCAGGACACTTTAAGGAATTATTAAATGATTTAAGACTTAGATAAGAAAATAAATCACTAATGCCAAGAAACACCGAACCATACATAATGCAGTTGCAAAATCTTAGCTAAGAGTCACCTGTGTTCAACCTAAAAATATTCAAAAAAGACAGTTTGAGGCTAATAACGAGGTTTTTCCCCCTGCTCTCTATTCTGACAGAAGTAGATCCGGTTTGCAGCTGTTTATTTCAGAAATATTTTTACTCCATCTACAGATGGTTGCTCCAGGCAATTAGACAAGGTCCTTGATCTGGCGCTAGTTACCCATGTCAGGAAACTGCTAGAGAATCCTATGACTGGAATGGTTAGTAAATATCCACATCAGCCATACATTGGACAAATGCCTTCTAGAGCTTTCTAAATCTGGAGAGTTTATTAAAACTGGGCCTTATATCATGAGATCCTGGTTCAGTAGGTCTGGGGTGCATCCCAGGGATCAACATTTTTAAAGCCCTCTGGATTCCTTATGTGGGTAATCACATGGACCCTTCTCTGAGAAACACAGCTTAAGGATTCTGTGCTTTATCCGCCAGTAAATATTCTTTAGCAAGGCCTGTGCTTGATATTAATTCCCCCCCATCATTTAGGATCCATTTCTGCAGGATCTGTCTCATACAACACTGCTGTTGACTTGATGTTGTGCATGAAGGCTGAATCTGGCAGACACAAAGATGCTCAACTTGCCTCAGACACTTTTTTTCACAGTCTACTGAATGTTTTATTTGACCTCAGTTTTTTTCTTAATTCCAAGAAATTACAATAATCTTGTTGGTTTTCTGAGACCTATCTCTGTCTCTCTTATCAGATTTCACCAGCATGGGTCATTCCTCACATCCAGTTCACTGCCCAGACCATTGCATATTGTTTCCATCTCCCGTACCCCATTGAAACTGCCCTCGCCAAGATGATAACACCCCCTCATGATAATCAGAGATGCTCTCCGGGCTGCACCTTACCAGACCTCTTAAAACATCTGACACTATCTACAGCTCTCCCTGAATTGCCCTTTACCCTTGGTTTGTTTGCCAGTGCTCGGTCCTGGTTTTTCTTCTGCCTCTCGAGCCAGTCCCTGGTAGTCCTGTTTGTAGCCTCACCAGACTCCTGGGGTCAATCCCAAGTTATCTGGCCTCCTCACTCATTCTAGGAAGTTGGATCTGTTCCCATCTGTACACCAAAGTCTCAAGTCTCTCTCACCACCCAGATCTCTCTCTTGGTCCGGGCTTCAGTCTTTTTAGTCCAACCAATTTTTGCCAGAGCACCATCTACACTTCCCAAATGCACAAAGAACTCAACATACCCAAGATTAACCACACGGTTTTAATTCCTCCCAAACAGATCCTCCTGGGACACCACTGCTTCATGCTAGCCCTGGTAGCATGTGTGCTGTGATTGATTAGTGATTCCTCTCATGGGTACAAATAGGAGACTGGCAATGGATATGCCTGGAAATCACCAACCTTGTCTAGGAGGACTCTGTGACTTGGATATTGGGGGTTCAATAAACATTGGTTTCCCTTCTCTGCTTATGAGTCTCTCACTAGACAACAAAACATTGGGACCGCCTCTGAAAATGTTGTCCTTAAGAAGTATTTCCTGGGAAAAAAATAGCCTTTTTGACAAATGGTGTTGAAACAACTGCATATCCACATGCAAAGGAATGAAGTCAAACTCCTACCTCACACCATCAAGAAAAATTAACTCAGAATGGATTAAAGACTTAAGTGTAAGAACTCTGTAAAACCCTTAGAAGAAAACAATGGTAAATCTGTATGTCCTTGGATTTGGCAATGGTTTCTTAGCTATAACAGCAAACACACAAACAATAGAAAAAACAAATTGGACTTCATCAAAATTAAGAATCTGTGCTTCAAAGAATACTACTGAAAAAGTGTAAAGACAACCCACAGGATGGGAGAAAATATTGCAAATCACATATCTGAGAAGGGAATTGTAGCTAGAAGACATTAAAAAACTTACAATTCAAAACTAAATACATAAAAATCTAATAAAAATAGACAAAGGGTAAGAATAGACATTATTAAAGAAGGTACACAAATAGCTAACAAATATATGAAAAGATGGTCCACATGATTAGGCATAAGCAAAATGTAAATCAAAACCACAATAAGATACTACTTTATACCCATTAAGATAGCTATAATAAAAAGGACACACATAATAACAAGTATTGGAGAGGATGTAGAGAAATCAGAATCCTCATACACTTCTGGTGGGAATGTAAAATGATACAGACACTTTGGAAAAAAATTCTGGAAGTTTCCTCAGAAACTTAAACCATTGGACCTAGCAATTTCATTCTTAGGTATGTATCTAAGAAAAATGAAAATGTATATTCAAACAAAAACTTGTACATGAATGTTCCTGGCAGCATTATTCATAATAACCAAAAGTAAAAACAACCAAATGTCCATTCATATGACAAATGTATAAACAAAATGTGGCATATCCACATAATAGGATATTTTTCAGCCATAAAAAGGAATGAAACACTGGCATATGCTACAACATGGATGAAGCAAAAGTAGTCAGACAAAAAAAGGCCAATTACTGTATGATTCTATTCATGTAAAATGTCCAGAACAGGCAAGTTCATAGAGCTAGAAAGTATATTAATGGTTGCTTGAGGTCAGGGAGTAAGGGGATGGGGTGGAGGGTTATAGTTAAAGGATATGGGGTTTCTTTCTGTGCTGGTGAAAATGTTCTAAAATTCATTGTGATGATGGTTGCACAATTCTGTAAATATACTAAAAGCTATTGAATTCTATACTTTAAATGGGTGAATTTTATGTGCATTAATTTTATCTCAATAAAGCTGTTAACAAAAAAAGGAAGAGGTAAGTCCTGCAGCCAAACCCACCCTGATATGAAATACAAGACACAGGCTAAACATTTGCAGTTACCTCAGACCAGGCATTTCAGAACAAATTCATTGTGTTCTATTATCATAGATGTTTTGAGGGTTTTTAATCATTTTATTTTCACTTAAATATACTTGTTTTACTTATTATTTGATCTCCTCTTTTATGTTTTACTTTTAAAAATGTGAATAAGAACATTTCAGTACTTGAAGATTATCTTTGCCCTGAGCAAAGAAAGAAGGAGGGGCTTCCTTGGTGGCGCAGTGTTTGAGAGTCCGCCTGCCGATGCAGGGGACATGGGTTCGTGCCCCGGTCTGGGAAGATCCCACATGCCTCGGAGAGGCTGGGCCCGTGAGCCATGGCCGCTGAGCCTGCGCGTCTGGAGCCTGTGCTCCGCAACGGGAGAGGCCACAACAGTGAGAGGCCCGCGTACCGCAAAAACAAAAACAAAAAAAAAAAGAAGGAAGGAGAAGACAGTGTGACCACAGGCCCTACGGTCTCTCTCCTAGTGTTTCAGGTCAGGCAGTTCAACACTAGAGAAAGCCTTTAAACTCACTGCTCACCCAAAAGGGAAGACAATTTTCTTTCTACATGACCACACCTAGCAACTCGGAAGAAAAAGGAGAAATTTTTTTCTCCCTTTGGTCTTTCCACTCAGGGTAATATTAAGCCTAGTGTCAGTAACAACCCAGGAGAATTTCTGGAAAACCTCTGTTATCTTAAGCCTGAAATTTCCCAGTTGCTACATGAGAAAATCCAGGAACTGAAATCTCACATCTGCGATCCACTTAGTTCCCCTGCCTCTGCCAGTCCTCAGGAGCTTCTCACAGTGCAGAGGAGGGGAGGAGGGGGGCCACTGGGCAGAGATTCTCGGGGGTCACCAATGAACGTTCAGGAAACGCCAGGTCTCCCTCACAAAGCATGGGGGAGGCCCTGCAGAGCATCTTGAATTAAACTGCTAGAATCCCACTCACCCCCATGCCCCCAATTTAAACCTGATGACCTTGACCAGTGTGTCACAGAGGCAGGGCTCCAGAGGGACTATTTTTAAATCTGCTCCCTAAACATGAGAAACAAAGGGGGTTGCCTAGAACCAGGAATATATCCAAACAGACTTACAAGACAGAGGTGGCTGTACCGTCTCTAAGTTACAAATACAAAAGAAAACTAATAACAGTTAGCAACACAGGACTTGACTAAAAGTTAACCAAAACCCACCACTCTTTTCTAATCCCTGAAAGAATTTTCTGAAGGCAAATAATAAATTTTCAGGACTGAGGTTCTTAGCACTGGCTGCATGGAATCATAGGGATTCTGATAGGATTGGTGTTTGATGACCTGATAGCAACCATCTCTAGGCTCTCCTTGGTACCAAAGGCACAGCTCAGGCTGAGACCCACCGATCTAATGCAGGCCTTTGCCGGGCACTTTCCTAATTGGTCTAAGCATAGTATCTCATTTAATCCTCACAATGAAACTGTGAGGTCATTATTTTTATTACTTTACAAATAAGGAAACTGAGGAACAAAGAAGATAAAAATGGACTCTCCAAGGCTTGAACCCAGGTGTGAACTTAAAAAAAAAAATCAAAGCACTTCACAGCTGCCCTGGGCTGAGCTCCTGTAGAATGCGTCTCCTACGCAGCTCTACTTACCTACCAGGCACGACGATCAGATGCGCAGCTCAGTCCGCTAGACAGATGCATCAGCTCACAGAGCCACAGTCAAAACGTCAACACTTCCACTCTAGCAGCATTCTCACCAGCTGTCCCTCCACTCCACCTTTTCTGAGAGTTACTTCGCAGGGAATCCTGCCCCAACTGTGAAACCTGCCCGGGTGTCGTTTCCATTCGCTGATAACACCAACCACTTTATCCCATAGAGCGCTTTCTACCCAGATCTCTTCCCCAGCTGTATCCTCTTAGATGTCCCCCTGACCTCCCTTGTCATGCAGCAAGAGCATCACCTGGCTGACTTGGACCCAGTCTCTCTCTCAGCTGGTCTGGAGGAAGGTCACCCTCTCTCAGAGCTAATGAGGAAGTGGTTAGCTTTACTGGAGCTCAGCTCAGACCAGGCCTAGCAACCAATATTGTTCAAAGAATTAGGCTTCCCTGGTGGCGCAGTGGTTGAGAGTCCGCCTGCCGATGCAGAGGACGCGGGTTCGTGCCCCGGTCCGGGTAGATCCCACATGCCGCGGAAGTCCGGGAAGATCCCACATGCTGCAGAGTGGCTAGGCCCTTGAGCCATGGCCGCTGAGCCTGCACGTCCGCAGCCTGTGCTCCGCAACGGGAGAGGCCACAACAGTGAGAGGCCCGTGTACCGCAAAAAAAAAAAAAAAGAATTAAACGTGACACCAGGGGCACCTTGCCCCCAGCAGTAACTCAATTACCCCTCACTCACTGAGCTTTCTACATGTTACCTCCCCTCAGTGACTGAACATTCTCTCCATTACTGGGGTATCATGTGGCTCCCAGTGCAGCAATGCCAACGTGCTGACCTTCCTTCTGGAATTTAACAGGAAACTTGGACTTTGAAAATTAATTTTCTTCTGTCTTTAGAATACAGGACTCTTTGGTCCTTTTTTTTGTTGATCATGAGGAAAGAATGAAGGGAAAATTACCAGGGAGCCAGTCCCAGGGGGTCTCAGTGTCAATGACACATTTCATGAGACTGACACAGGCAATGAGAACTTATTTCTCCCCGTATTTATTTAGCTCCCTAATAAACAAGTCTACTATTCGTTGAGTCAGAGTGTTTAAGACAACAGATTTTGGGTACTGGCAAATTAGGATCTGAATCCCAATTCCAATGCTATTCTTTGACTTCTATATTTATCACCAACATGGATTTGGAAATCTTAGATTAGACCCTCCACACCTCAGCCCCTAGTCTGTTTGTGCTCATAACTGCAGTGGCCCAAGGGGGTGAAAAACTAAGATGCATTAAGCATGTTTGTAGGGAGCTCTGAACTCTGTCTAAAAATGGTACCAAGATATTTAAGAATATATAGGTGGGTAGAAAGAGGAAATCCCAACATCTTCCATTAATTACTTTTCTAAACAGCCTTTCAACTCTACTCCACCTGCCTTGAGAGTGTTTTTGCCATCTGCCTCCCAAGCCCAGACCAGAAACCGACAGCAATTAGCCTCATCTGTCACAAGCCTAGCCTGCTAGGAAACTAAAATTGGTGTAGTCAACATAGCAAACCAAATACAAAGGAAGCCACAGAAAGTTAAGTTCAAATCCGCATATAAGTTTCTATTTAAAAAGTTAGAATGCAGCAAATATCAGTGAGAAAGCTTGAAATGAGTCATTAGACATCACAGTGAACACAGTTTGGACGTGTTTCTCACCAAATGACTTCCGGAATTGTGGTGGGAACTCTGATTTCTATTGGTAGCTGACTAGAGAGTTGCCCTGACTTTATAACCCTGCAGCATACTCTTTACATTCTGCAGCATATTCTTTATAACCCTATCTTCATATTCTGTGGAGCCTGCAACTTTCCCCAGCAGGAACCTTGCACAGTTTTCAAATGTAGCCCATCTGATTGCTCCAGAAGTTGTTTTGCCACCTAAAGTGTTCATCTACTGAATTTACGGATGGTCCTCAGTTCCTGCTTAACTGTTTAGTCTGATCATTAAGCAGTGACTTTGTTTTTCTTCCATTTATTTATTTATGCCTTCTCTTTTTTTCCTCCAAATTCCCAGTCCATCCCTCCCCTACCCCACATCCCCCTTGGCAATCACAAGTCTGTTCTCTATGTCTGCGAGCCTGTTTCTGTTTCATAGATAAGTTCATCTGTACCATACTTTAGATTCTACATATAAGTGATATCATATGGTATTTGTCTTTCTCTTTCTGAATTACTTCTAAACAGTTACTTTGATGATGTCTATTTAGCAAGTGTCTATTCTGTGCCAGGCACTGGGCAAAGTGCTTGGCTTATGTTATCTCTAATGTACACAAGTCTGAAAGTTAGGTCACGATCTCCAATCCTACTTACAGTTGAGGAAAATGAGGTTCAAAGAAGTCAAATACCTTGCTAAAGCTGGTAGGTTACAGAGCTAGGATTTGAACTCAGATGTACTGACTCAAGATCTTTGTCACTGTGAACATTGCTCCTGATTTATAGAGATGTCCTAGTCACAGCTTCTACCCTGGACACTGTGATCCCACCCTTTCTCTCATCATTTGGCCTTGAGTGACTCCACCAATCAGAAGAGACCTTAGTATACAACCAACTTTGTTTTACATAGTCTTAAAAAAAGTTCTATGGGCTTCCCTGGTGGCGCAGTGGTTGAGAGTCCGCCTGCCAATGCAGGGGACATGGGTTCAAGCCCTGGTCCGGGAGGATCTCCCATGCTGCGGAGCGGCTAGGCCCATGCACCACAACTACTAAGCCTGGGCTCTAGAGCCTGCAAGCCACAACTGCTGAGCCCGCATGCCACAACTACTGAAGCCTGTGAGCCACCACTACTGAAGCCCATGCTCCTGGAGTCCGTGTTCCGCAATAGGAGAGGACACCACAATGAGAAGTCCAAGCACCGCAAGCAAGGAGTGGCCCAAGCTTGCTGCAACTGGAGAAAGCCCGCGTGCAGCCCAACACAACCAAAAATAAATTAAAATGAAATAAAATTTTAAAAAAGGAAGAAAAAAAACAAACAGTAATATTTCTGTGAACCCTAGTGGGTTAGAACCTAAGGACAAAAATCACTTTAAAAATCTTGAACTGTTTTCAGAAATCATTCTGCTAGCAATTATATTAATATCATCATTCTGAAACGTAGATAGTAAAGTCAAAAGTAATTATGTTAATATTGTTTGGAACCAAGATTTTAGGCAGAAGAATGGAAATATACAAATACAAAATCAAAGAAATTAAAGTCCTGCAGTACTAAGGTCAAATTCAAAATATTAGCAGGAACTCATGGTGTATTTTCTCCTAAATATTTTTTATCATTCTGTCCACTGAAACATCCTAGAAACAATGACCAACTCATAAGCAGTGAGCAGCCCTAAAGCCAGCTTGTGATCTTTAAATATTGCTTTTCACAGAAGGAACTAAGCCTCCTTGGAGAAACTGCTGATTCTAGGTCTGGAGCAGGAAATGCACAAAATGTACCTAGAACATTTGTCATAACGGACAGCAAGGAAGTTATCAAAAAATATTGGGGCTGTATCAAAGGATTCAGAAGCAAACAGAAAGAGGTTCTCAGAGGGAAAAGGTGAAAATTTTGAAAACCAACAAGAATAATGACTGCAATTAACTGAAACACATCAAATATGTTAAAATCCATGAGATTGTAATTATACTTGACAACAAAAACTCATTGATCACCCTTGGAGGATGGCTGAGAACTAATTCATTATTCTGAACACATGTAAGAATCAAGGATTTAACCTGCCCTTGCCATGCAAACTGTATCTCAGGGTAACCAAATAGGTTTAAGGAAAAGTTTCTCTTTCTAGAAGTCTTCCAGTGAATAAATGAAGGAATGATAGAATTAGAATGTTACCATTTTGCAATCCCTACTGAAAAATCAGATCTAATCAAAGATGATAAACTACAACAAACAGACAACTGGTCACCCAGTTTGCCTCCTGAGAGAAGTATGCAATACCACTTATGAAGAATTCTTGATGGAAAATTATACTTAAATCAGATCAAACCTTCCATTCTAGACTGTATGTCTAAAGAATTACTCTATAGGAAATGTTGGTCAGAGGAACAAGTTACAGATGAAATGACACTCAGGGCTGCAAAATACAAAATGTGAGAAACTACAGGACAGATGACTCTGTTTCTTCCATGTATAAACTGAAAAGGAAAAAAAGATTAAAACATTATAGATTAAAAGAAATTTAAGAGAAGGTGTGGACGTTATTTGGACCTGATTGAAACAAACCAATTGAAACAAACCAACAAACCAAACCAGGCCTAGCAACCAATATTGTTCAAAGAATTAGGCTTCTCTGGTGGTGCAGTGGTTGAGAGTCTGCCTGCCGATGCAGGGGACACGGGTTTGAAGCCCTGGTCTGGGAAGATCCCACGTGCAGCGGAGCGGCTGGGCCCATGAGCCATGACTGCTGAGCCTGCGCGTCCGGAGCCTGTGTCCACAACGGGGGAGGCCACAACAGTGAGAGGCCCACGTACCGCAAAAACAATAATAATAATAACGGGTGATTTTTTTTGTTCAAACAATCAAGACATTTATTTCTTTAGAGACAGTGATGAGCACATTCGCATTAGAAAGCTGACGGAGAAGAGACGGTTCCACCGTAACCCCATGTGCTGTTCCTCTCATTTCACATTCTGAATCTGGCCTTTCAGAAAAAGTACATGAAGATTTCTGAACTGGAAGGTAAATTTGAAGGTCAAAGTACTACAATATTAGTATTGAAACAGAAGAACTGTTCTCCTTTGTTAGCGTCTAAACATAAGTAGTGCTTGTAGACAGAGGAGCTAGAGACCTGGAAGCAAAGTGGGTGTAGGGGGAAGGGGCAGACTGTCCACTTGAGATTAAGCCTCAGGAATTTTAAGACATCTTGGGGGTGTCTTTAGCCATTAACAGCATAATTTGAGATTCTGTGTCTCCAGTGGTCAGGGAAATCTGAGCTGATGGCGGGTTTACAAGCAATTAGACTCACTGCCGTTCATGAATTATCATTCCAGACCACATACTAAGCATTTTATATTAATTACCTCATTGAATCTTCACAGTCCTTCCCCTCCCCCATGGCACAGGAATTATGACCCCAATTTTACAGATAAGAAAAAGGAGGTTCGCAGAGGTCGAATTATCCTCTCAGGGTCACACAGCCAGTAAGTGACTTCATTTGTCCTCGAACCTAGGGAAGTCTGCCTGCAAAACCCTTCCTCCACTGTCTGGGTTTGGTAGGCAGCACTACCAAAGTAGTGGGCAGCACTTTGTGGACACCAGTGATTGGTGTCACTGCAGGCACCATGCACAGAGCATTTCCTGGGTGAAAATCCTACCCCTTGAAATAAGGGCAACAGCACCATCAGGGAAAGGATGAATACCTGTTACAGAAGTTAAGTGAGTTCAGAAGACAAAATGTATGCCTCTGTCGCCTATCGGGGCAGCAAATCCAGAACAAAAACATCCAGAAAGCCCGACAGGTGCTGGTGGCCAGTGAGTAAGGAGAAAGTATATTTCACAGCTCCTTTTCCCCATTACCTTATAACACCTTTAAATAGACCTCAAATGATATTTTTATAGACAAACACAGCCCCTTTTCCCCTGTGGCAAGTAGTGCAATAAAGGCTCATTTATTTAGCATCCTATTGATTAGAAAGTAGTGATACACATTAGAGAAATGCAAACCAAAACTACAATGAGGTATCACCTCACACTGGTCAGAATGGCCATCATCAAAAAATCTAGAAACAATAAATGCTGGAGAGGGTGTGGAGAAAAGGGAACACTCTTGCACTGCTGGTGGGAATGTGAATTGGTACAGCCACTATGGAGAACAGTATGGAGGTTCCTTAAAAAACTACAAACAGAACTACCATATGACCCAGCAATCCCACTACTGGGCATATACCCTGAGAAAACCATAATTCAAAAAGACTCATATACCAAAATGTTCATTGCAGCTCTATTTATAATAGCCAGGACATGGAAACAACCTAAGTGCCCATCATCGGATGAATGGATAAAGAAGATGTGGCACATATATACAATGGAATATTACTCAGCCATAAAACGAAATGAAATTGAGCTATTTGTAATGAGGTGGATAGACCTAGAATCTGTCATACAGAGTGAAGTAAGTCAGAAAGAGAGAGACAAATACCGTATGCTAACATATATATATGGAATTTAAGAAAAAAAAATGTCATGAAGAGCCTAGGGGTAAGACAGGAATAAAGACACAGACCTACTAGAGAACGGACTTGAGGATATGGGGAAGGGGAAGGGTGAGCTGTGACAAAGCGAGAGAGAGGCATGGACATATATACACTACCAAACGTAAGGTAGATAGCTAGTGGGAAGCAGCCGCATAGCACAGGGAGATCAGATCAGTGCTTTGTGACCACCTAGAGGGGTGGGATAGGGAGGGTGGGAGGAAGACACAAAAGGGAGGAGATATGGGGATGTATGTGTACGTATAGCTGATTCACTTTGTTATACAGCAGAAACTAACACAACATTATAAAGCAATTATACTCCAATAAAGATGTCAAAAAAATAAAGAGCATAAAACATATCAAGGAGACTAAAGCGTGTTTAAACAGAGGTTATTCTTCTTTGGCACTTATTCTAGAACAGGGCAGTATGCTAAGAGCTTTAAATGTATCCTGTTATTTCAATATTCTATAGCATTCCTATGTGGTAGCTTCTATTTTTATCCCCAATCACAGAAAAGCAAACTAACATTTAGGGGAGTTCAGTGATTTACTCAGCATTGCACAGCTTGTAAGTAACAGAGTCAGGATTCAAAACCAGGTCTCTCTGGAAGCAGAGACTGCATGAATCTTTGTTCTTGTTTTTTGTTTAAAACAGTTTAGACATGAAGGATGTAAGTTATATATTAAACTCCCATGTTACTATTGCCCAGCTTATGACATAAAATATTAGGAATAACGTTTATACCCCTGCAAAAAAAAAAAAAAAAAGTAGTGGTACAATACAATGAGAATTGATGATTGTGAAGATGACCCAAAGGCAGTGAGATATCCTAAAGAGGTTTATGACCCATCAAAATGCAATTACACTCCAGAGGCAGAGCATTAAATATATCTTACTGAATTAAATTTATCTGACAACTGTTCAGCTGCATATGGTTATGTGAAATCTATATAACCAGAATACTTGATTACCCAGAATAAACATACTCTCTGATGATGCTGGCTTTTCTGTCATTGGATCTAGGTAAACAAAACCTCCACCGTACATATTTACTCTACCACATGAAGAGTTGAAGATAAATAAAACTAAACTGGAAAGAATCTTGTAGAAAATCATCTGGAGATAGCCCTTTCAAAATGTATCATTCCTAGGGAGATACTAAACACTACAGCTTGGGAGCCTGCAGTGATTCCCTGGTACATTTGGGGAGGCTGCCCAAATCTATTATCATGTTTGAGGAAATAATATATGTAAAGTCCTGTATATGCCCAATAATTGGTAAGGGCTCCTAAGTGGCAGCTATTGTTATTGCTATCATATTATAATTATTAAAATGATCCTTGCCTTGTAGGTCCTTATAATAGAACTACGTTGATGGAAACTGGCTTATATTTTCTTTTATTTTGTCATCAGAAGAGGAGTGGGTGTGTGTCTTTGGTCTTAGTTTGAATTAAGATTCCCTTGAACATAGTACAATCTAATAATGACCATATTATTCCCTGTTTTATGCTTTTAATTTATCCCTAGTAAGGAAATACTGAAAAGCAGGCACAAGACAAAAAGACTATAGTATTTCTAAAATGCAGAATCTTTGTGAAAAAAGTGCTATGAGCAGGGTTGTCAAGTGAAGTCCCTCAGCTGATACAAGGCAGCAGAGAACACTGATACTCCTATTGTCTCACCAGAATTAGTCAGGGTTCTCCAGGGAAGCAGAACCAACAGCAAGAGATTTCTTTTAAGGAATTGGCTTATGCAATTATGGAGGCTGGCAAATCCAGAATCTGCAGGGTGGGCCAGCAGGCTGGAGAACCAGGAAGAGCAGTTCAAGTCCAAAGGCCATCGACTGACAGAATTCTTGCCCAGGGGAAAATCAGTCTTGTTCTGTTCAGGCCTTCAACTTATTGGGTAAGGCTCACCACACTAGGGAGAGCAATCTGCTTTATGTGAGCCCACCAATTTAAATTTTAATCACATCCAAAAACACTCTCACAGAAACACATATGTTTTACAACATATCTGGGCAGCATGGCCCAGCCAAGTTGTCCCTTAACTGTCACAATCTCTCTCTTTTACACACACACACACACACACACACACACACACACACACACTTGATCAAGATTCATCACAAAGTGAGGAAGGAAGTATCTACATCATAATGCCAAGCACCAGGGGTCTTCTGGAGCCCTCCAAAGAGGTCACTTGCCTGATGAGAGCATCATCATATCAATTTCAAGGTACGATTATTATATTTCTTCTTTTTTTTTTCACTTGCATAACTTGTTTTTCTTTTCTTTATTCATTTTTTATACAGCAGGTTCTTATTAGTTATCTATTTTATACATATTAGTGTATATATGTCAATCCCAATCTCCCAACTCATCCCACCACCATCACCCCCCGCCCCGCTTTTCCCCTTTGATGTCCATACATTTGTTCTCTATATCTGTGTCTCTATTTCTGCCTTGCAAAACGGTTCATCTGTACCATTTTTCTAGATTCCACATACATGCATTAATAATATTTGTTTTTCTCTTTCTGACTTACTTCACTCTGTATGACAGTCTTTAGGTCCATCCACATCTCTACAAATGACCTTATTTCATTCCTTTTTATGGCTTTAATTCCTTTTTAAGGAATCCTTTTCATTCCTAATATTCCATTGTATATATGTACCACATCTTCTTCATCCATTCGTCTGTTGATGGGCATTTAGGTTGCTTCCATGACCTGGCTATTGTAAATAGTGCTGCAATGAACATTGGGGTGCATGTGTCTTTTTGAATTATGGTTTTCTCAGGGTATATGCCCAGTAATGGGATTGCTCGGTCATATGGTAATTCTATTTTTAGTTTTTTAAGGAACCTCCATACTGTTCTCCATAGTGATTCTATCAATTTACATCCCCACCAACAGTGCAAGAGGATTCCCTTTTCTCTACACCCTCTCTGGCATTTACTGTTTGTAGATTTTTTGATGATGCCCATTCTGACCCATGTTAGGTGATATCTCATTGTAGTTTTGATTTTCATTTCTCTAATAATTAGTGATGTTGAGCATCTTTTCATGTGCTTCTTGGCCATCTGTATGTCTTCTTTGCAGAAATGTCTATTTAGGTCTTCTGCCTATTTTTTAATTGGGTTTTTCATTTTTTTAATATTGAGCTGCATGAGCTGTTTATATACTTTGGAGATTAATCCTTTGTCTGTTGATCCATTTGCAAACATTTTCTCCCATTCTGAGGGTTGCCTTTTTGTCTTATTTATAGTTTTCTTTGCTGTGAAAAAGCTTTAAAGTTTCATTAGGTCCCATTTGTTTATTTTTGTTTTTATTTCCATTACTCTAAGAGGTGGGTCAAAAAAGATCTTGCTGTGATTTATGTCAAAGAGTGTTCTTCCTATGTTTTCCTCTGGGAGTTTTATGGTGTCCAATCTTACATTTAGGTCTTTAATCCATTTTGAGTTTATTTTTGTGTGTGGTGTTAGGGAGTTTTCTAATTTCATTCTTTTACATGTAGCTGTCCAGTTTTTCCAGCACCACTTATTGAAGAGGCTGTCTTTTCTCCATTGTATATCTTTGCCTCCTTTGTCATAGATTAGTTGGCCATAGGTGCATGGGTTTATCTCTGGGCTTTCTATCCTGTTGCATTGATCTATATTTCTGTTTTTGTGCCAGAACCATATTGTTGATTACTGTAGCTTTGTAATATAGTCTGAAGTCAGGGAGTCTGATTCCTCCAGCTCCGTTTTTTTCCCTCAAGATTGCTTTGGCTACTCGGGGTCTTTTGTGTCTCCATATAAATTTTAAGATTTTTTGTTCTAGTTACATAAAAAAATGCCATTGATAATTTGATAGGGATTGCATTGAATCTGTAGATTGCTTTGGGTAGTATAGTCATTTTCACAGTATTGATTCTTCCAATCCAAGAACGTGGTAATAGAAACATTTGTGCTGTTTGTTTTTAAAAGTTTGTGTTGGACCAAGGGGGATTGGGGAGGGAGATAAATTGGGAGATTGGGATTGACATATACACACTACTATATATAAAATAGATAACTAATAAGGACCTACTGTATAGCACAGGGAACTCTACTCAATACTCTGTAATGACCTATATGGGAAAAGAATCTAAAAAAGAGTGGATATATGTATATGTATAATTGATTTCACTTTGCTGAAGAGCAGAAACTAACACAACATTGTAAATCAACTCTACTCCAATAAAAATTAATTTTAGGGTTTCCCTGGTGGCACAGTGGTTGACAGTCCGCCTGCTGATGCAGGGCACACGGGTTCGTGTCCCGGTCCGGGAAGATCCCACATGCCACGGAGCGGCTAGGCCTGTGAGCCATGGCTGCTGAGCCTGCGCGTCCAGAGCCTGTGCTCCGCAATGGGAGAGGCCACAACAGTGAGAGGCCCGTGTACCACAAAAAAAAAAAAAAAAAAAAAAAAAATTAATTTAAAAAAAGAGTCTGTGGTGGTATTTTGGCTAGGAAAGCAGTCTATCTCTTTCTTCTCTGTATGGCCCTCAGATAACCCAATTCCTGCCTTAGTGCAGTGCCTTATCTCCAGGAGGACCTGGAGTAGGTAAGAGGCTGAGTGCTTGGCAAAGCCACTGGGTGCAGACATGAAAATAACACACCCATCCATGAGTTACACACCCAATAGACACATCCAGAGCAAGCTGATATGCCATGGCCACCTTCTGGTGGGAATGACACAGGAGAAACTGCCTTCCCCTCCACAGTGCCTCTTGCTGCAAACAATGGGCCAGTGTACATTTGCCAAAGCTCTGCAAATCATGACTAATGTGAAAATCAATGCAAGAGCAGCTGGTCTAAGCCAAGGCAACTATGGGCAAGTGGTAAATTAAAGTTGACAAGAGGTAATCCCAGACATTCTGATGCAAAGATAATGACCAGAAACCAGGAAAGTGGTTGCCTAAAATCAAAAAAACATATTACTAGAAATAAGGTAACAATTCAGAGAGGATTTCTATTAAGAGAATCCTGAACTGGGAAGATAATAATACATTAACTCAGGGGTCCCCAAAACCAGAGAAGTTAAGTAAACTTACACAAAGTAACATAACTAGTAACATGATACAAGCAGGATATGAAACCAGGAAGTGTGACTCCCAAGTCTAAAAACTTAGCCACTCTACTACACGGCATCCTAATTTTGTAATTTATTTATGCCTGTGAGACATTAATAGGGCTGTTGAGATTTATCTTTTCCTTATCCCCATCTTATCCACATACATTTGTTTATAAATAATAATAATAAAATTGTATATTTTCTAAATATTTTATAATTTGGACTTTTTTCCAACAAATAAGATCTTGTCCATGCCCTTTCCTCCAGAATTTTCCATATATGTTACTTGTTCCGGGCTGGCCAAGTTTTAACCCAAATTGGTTCTTTTAAATATGAGATCACACTGCTCATTACCCTATACCATGTTGCCTCTTTCAGGTCACACTGAGTTTTAGCTTCTTTCAAGAATGATTTCATTGTATCAGAAATTAAAGCCTTAAGTTGAGCTCTATTTTCCAATATCAATGAGTAAGGTGAGAGGAAACTGAAGTGAGATTTGGGTTTTCTGATTTTCAGTTTTTGGAAAGGATTTTTTTTTAACTTATGGTCTTCCTACAATCATACCATGGAGCTAATTCCATTCTGCATCTACAGATAGGTGAGCAATTTGTTTCTGGGTGAACAGAAATTTTATAGGAGTTTGTTTTTTTTTTAAGTCATTCCAATGCTTTAAACAGTCCTTGTGGTGTCACAGGCTTACTGTGTGGTGACCTAACTCTTCATTTAGTTGCTGCTGCATCATAACTTGAAGCCTCAGTTTTCTCAGCTACAAAATGTAGCCAGTAATCCCTACTTCCTGGAATTATGAGATATAACTGAGGTAATAAAGATAGAGACCCAACACAAGCCTGGCACAAGGAAGGACACAATGACAGTTAACATCCGCATGATTCCCCAAGTCTGAGCTCTACCAGTCACAGCTATGATTTGGATATGCTTAATTCTTCTAAGACTCTGTTACCCTGTATGTGGGTCTAGACATCAAAGGGTCCCGCTGACTCTCTCTGTGATTCCAAGATGTCCTCTGAACTACACCCCCTCAGTGTGCTGACTGTACCCCTGGCGTGCACTCAGACCCAGCCCAGTCTCCTGGCAGATTTTCGTATCCTAGGTCACATCTATTATCTTCAGGACATCTGAATTAGCTAAATGTGCCAACTATGCACTACTCAAGTAATTGCACAAGTTTGAAGCTCCCTCCATTAAAATGAATGTTTGGGCTGAAGAAAACTTCAGCTTGAAAAAGAAAGACAATTCCCAAGTTTGTGAAAGAATTTTCTTAATGCTGTGACTAATCTAGACTTGGCAGAGCTGAGGGCTCCCCCAAGCAATGGAAATGTCTCTCTTCTGCATCCTCCAGCCCTAGCACGCTCCAGTGTAACTGCACCACCACCTCTCCCCATCCATTGTCATCACATTTGATTTGGAAACTGGTCCAAAGAGAAAGAAAACTGAGCTCAGTTAAAAAAAAAAATGGGGTGCTGAAAGAATAAAATAATTACATAGTACCCACCATTTATTGAACACTTACTGTGTGTCTAAGTTCAATCATTAAGACAATCCCCACAACAGTCCTATGAGGTAAGTAGATATTTATGAAGTAAGAATTTTAATTATCCACATTTTATAGATGAGGAAACTGAGGCAGAGAGAGGTGAAATGGTCTGACTTCAGAGCCCACGTTCCTCACCAACACACTGTCCTATCCTTGATGGCAATAGTAACACTGATGATGGCTCATATTTAGTGAGCTATCTGCAATGCACTGGACACTACACAAGTGTAGTATGAAAAGGGAATTTGCTCATTAAAAAAAAAATCCAGCTTCTAAGATGTCCACATTTTTAAAAAGGAGCAAAATTCATCTCAGAGATACACGGTGTTTTTGTTTATTCCACTGGTTTTCAACCTTAGCTACATATCAGAACCACCTGGAGAGATTTTTTTTAAAATACCAACATCAAAGCCTACCCCCCATCTGGGGGTGGGATCCAGGCATCAGTAATTTTTTAAAGTTTTGCAGGTGACTCCAATGCCCAGGTTGAGAACCACTGGTATACTTTAATCAACACACATAGGACTATTTTTGGTGAGAACATGATTGGAAAGGAAAACGTTGTCAACAAAGAAAAATAAACATTTTGCATAATAAAGTTACAAGAAGTTGGAGTCTTCTTCAAGTAGGAAGAAGAGTTGGGGAACCTAGAAGAGGGAGAAGAGATCTCTTTGGAAGGAGATCCAGACAGTCCAGGAGGGGAGACTGAAGATCCAACAATAAGACAATAGGAGAGACCCTGAAGGGAAAAGATGGAGCCATAGGTTACAAAACATAGATACAGTACTTCACTCTACCCTGTATCCACACCTTTGCCATGTGGCTTTGTAGCTCCTTGTATCCAAAAGGAGATTCCTTTTTGACTCCTCTTGAATCGGGGCTGATTCTATGAGTTGCTTTGACCAACAGAATACAGTAAAAGTACTAGAGTGCCAATTGTAGGCCTACATCTTGGAGAACTTGCATGCTTCCATTCACTTGCCATGTGAACAAACCTGGGCTTAACTGCTACAAGTTGAGAGACCACATGAAATAGAGCTTACATGTCCCAACCAAGCCCCCAGACATGTGAGAGTTCAGCCAAGACCAGCAAACTGACCACAGCTAACTGACGATCCATATGAAAGACCAGCTGAAACCAGAACCACATTGCTGATCATCAATTGCTAATGCACAGAATTGGGACCAAAACTTTTGGGTAGTTTGTTATGTAGCAATAGCTAACTGATACAGATGACTAGTGAGACAGCCTGTGGAATGGCTGAGAGACATTAGAAGGGTAATACCTAACACTCAGCTTTAGTTTGTTGTCTGGTCTGTGCTGTAAACCCTCTTGAACCACCCCCAACTAGACCCAGATCTGCAGTAAACACAACCACCATGGTAATGATACTTTTCCTAGTAAATAAAAGGGACAGGGGTCAGGGAGTCACAGGAGGGCAGTTACAGCAGGAAAGATGCAGAAGGGGCCTGAAAATTCTTTGGAGGCAGGAAATCAGAGTGAGAAACCATCAGGAGGAAAACAAAATCACCCCAAGAATTCTGAGAGCCCTGAAGGAGGGGAGATGGGACAAGCCACAGTGTGTGGAGTAGGCCTCAGGTAAGACTTTCAGGGTATCAAGGAAAAGTTGAGTCTTTCAGGCTAGAGGGCTCAGGAGCCCCCAGAAGCTGACCCCTGGGTATGCTGGTATTATTCCATTTGATCCTCACATCAGCCCTAACAGGGAGATATTTATCACTCTCATGTCATAAAGGTAAGGATCAGAAAGTTAAATAACCTCCCGAAGATGACTCAAGAGGGAGGAGGCGGAACTGCGTCTGACTCAAGCTTTCTGAGAAAATCTGATTAGGAGGTAGGAGTTCTGAACCCTTCTTCCTGAAACTCAAAACTTCCGGGCTTCCCAGGATGTGGCATTCCACTGTACCCCAGCCTTATGTAAAGGTTGAATAAAGTGACCCCAAATCCCGAAATCCAAATCCTCCCATCCCATTCAAGTGCCATCCCAACCAGCCTCCTCGGACTTTTCTCTCTGGTGAACAATTCCATTGGCTTCTGCCATCCCATCCGCCCTGCTTTCAACAAGAGTCAGTGCTTCCGGGTTCCTGTGACCACCCCGTCCTCCCCACTGTAGTAGGACTGGGCCCTCAGATCAGGAGACCAGCCCCGGGGTCACATTAGCATTCCCTGCTCAACGCAGTGGTCCAATTCTGCCCCAAGATGTGGCACTTCTCGCCAGAGCCTGTGCTTGGCTGTGCAGTACGGAGAAAGCCTCACCCACTCCAGCGTGTGCACCGACCCTCTGCATGGTGCAGGGGAGGGGAAAATCAAGACATGGGCAAGTTAAAGCTGGGGCATCACAGAAAACATCAGGAACCCATGGCTTGTGTTCCTGCCCCTCTCCCTCTGCCAGTGCAGAGTCAACATCATCTCTGGATGCTGGACGTTTTCCCCTAAAAATATGCTTTCTTGTTTGTTTGTTTGTTTTGCTGTTGTTTGTTTGTTTTTCTCACACACACACTGTATTTTATTTTTACAAGAGATAAATAAACTGACACCAAGCATTGTAAATGGATGACCACAACAAAAGCAACAATGATTGCAATTACCAAACATGAAACACATACTATGTCATAATATTGACATCCAGTCCAGTAATCCTCCACTGTAACAGCTCCTTTACTTTGCAGTGAAAATTGATTTGTATATTTTTTGCCTCTGAGTCCCTGTGGGATTTTTTTTTATTCAAACAGAAAATCACAAAAATTATAATCATCCTCATCATTTCATTCAGTCCCATGTAATTAATTTTTTTTTCATCTTAGCCTTTTGTTAGCACTTTTATGAATTCATCAGTTTTCCATTAGAGTTCTGAAAATGCTTATTCATTCAGTTCGGCAGGATAGTCAGTTACCAGAAACCTGTACTTGTCAGAGTCTTTTCCATGAATTCCTTGAAGATGAAACCCTTTTATAGGAACATTTTTGCAAAAGCATCAGAGTACACCCAGAACTGTCTGTAAATGACAAAAGACTTAAAAATGACCTCGGTTAAAGATTTGATGAAAGTTCATAATAATGCAATTGACAAGGAAATTTAGTTATTTCTGAGATATACATTTTAAAGTAATAACTAGAATTATGACTTATAACATTATACCAGAACATATAAGATTTTTAGAAATTTCATGTAATGTCTGAAACATTTATATTAACATATTTCCATACAAATAACCCAAAGAAAGTTTAGTACTAGTTGTTTTGTTTCTTTGTTTGTTTTTTTATACTGCAGGTTCTTATTAGTAATCAATTTTATACACATCAGTGTATACATGTCAATCCCAATCGCCCAATTCAGCACACCACCATCCTCACCCCACCGCGGTTTTCCCGCATTGTTGTCCCTACGTTTGTTCTCTACATCTGTGTCTCAACTTCTGCTCTGCAAACTGGTTCATCTGTACCATTATTCTAGGTTCCACATACATGCGTTAATACACGATATTTGTTTTTCTCTTTCTTTCTTCTCTCTGTATGACAGTCTCTAGATCCATCCACATCTCAACAAATGACTCAGTTTCATTCCTTTTTAGGGCTAATATTCCATTATATATATGTACCACATCTTCTTTATCCATTCATTGTCAATGGGCATTTAGGTTGCTTCCATGACCTTGCTATTGTAAATAGTGCTGCAATGAACATTGGGGTGCATGTGTCTTTTTGAATTATGGTTTTCTCTGGGTATATGCCCAGTAGTGGGATTGCTGGATCATATGGTAATTCTATTTTTAGTTTTTTAAGGAACCTCCATACTGCTCTCCATAGTGGTTGTATCAATTTACATTCCCACCAACAGTGCAAGAGGGTTCCCTTTTCTCCACACCCTCTCCAGCGTTTGTTGTTTGTAGATTTTCTGATGATGCCCATTCTAACTGGTGTGAGATGTTACCTCATTGTAGTTTTGATTTGCATTTCTCTAATAATTAGTGATGTTGAGCAGCTTTTCATGTGCTTCTTGGCCATCTATATGTCTTCTTTGGAGAAATATCTATTTAGGTCTTCTGCCCATTTTTGGACTGGGGTGTTTATTTATTTACTATTGAACTGCATGAGCTGTTTATATATTTTGGAGATTAATCCTTTGTCTGCTGATTCTTTTGCAAATATTTTCTCCCATCCTGAGAGTTGTCTTTTCGTCTTGTTTATGGTTTCTGTTGCTGTGCAAAAGCTTTGAAGCTTCATTAGGTCCCAGTTGTTTATTTTTGTTTTTATTTCCATTTCTCTAGGAGGTGGATCGAAAAAGATCTTGCTGTGATTTATGTCAAAGTGTGTTCTTCCTGTTTTCCTCTAAGAGTTTTATAATGTCTGGTCTTACATTTATGTCTCTAATCTATTTTGGGTTTATTTTTGTGTATGGTGTTAGGGAGATTTCTAATTTCATTCTTTTACATGTAGCTGTCCAGTTTTCCCAGCACCACTTATTGAAGAGACTGTCTTTTCTCCATTGTATATCTTTGCCTCCTTTGTCATAGATTAGTTGACCATAGGTGCATGGGTTTAGCTCTGGGCTTTCTATCCTGTTGCATTGATATATGTTTCTGTTTTTGTGCCAGTACCATATTGCCTTGATTACTGTAGCTTTGTAGTATAGTCTGAAGTCAGGGAGTCTGATTCCTCCAGCTCCATTTTTTTCCCTCAAGACTGCTTTGGCTATTCAGGGTCTTTGGTGTTTCCATACAAATTTTAAGATGATTTGTTCTAGTTACATAAAAAATGCCATTGGTAATTTGATAGGGATTGCATTGAATCTGTAGATTGCTTTGGGTAGTATAGTCATTTTCACAGTATTGATTCTTCTACTCCAAGAACATGGTATATTTCTCCATCTGTTGGTATCATCTTTAATTTCTTTCATCAGTGTCTTATAGTTTTCTGCATACAGGTCTTTTGTCTCTCTAGGTAGGTTTATTCCTAGGTAGTTTATTCTTTTTGTTGCAATGGTAAATGGGAGTGTTTCCTTAATTTCTCTTTCAGATTTTTCATCATTAGTGTATAGGAATGCAAGAGATTTCTGTGCATTAATTTTGTATCCTGCAACTTTACCAAATTCATTGATTAGCTCTAGTAGTTTTCTGGTGGCATTTTTAGGATTCTCTATGTATAGTATCATGTCATCTGCAAACAGTGACAGTTTTACTTCTTCTTTTCCAATTTGTATTCCTTTTATTTCTTTTTCTTCTCTGATTGCTGTGGCTAGGACTTCCAAAACTATGTTGAATAATAGTGGTGAGAGTGGACATCCTTGTATCGTTCCTGATCTTAGAGGAAATGCTTTCAGTTTTTCACCATTGAGAATGATGTTTGTTGTGGGTTTGTTGTATATGGCCTTTATTATGTTGAGGTAGGTTCCCTCTATGCCCACTTTCTAAAGGGTTTATCATAAATGGGTGTTGAATTTGGTCAAAAGCTTTTTCTGCATCTATTGAAAAAATATGCTTTCTTGAGGAAAAAACTGTGCCACCTGATTTCTCTTTCAAATTCCAGAAGAACAGGCTCGATTTTACTTCCCTAGGTTTCCGGGGCGGGGGTGGGGGGTGGAGGGAAGAGGACAGTGAATCTCATTATTCCCCCATCTGCTCGTTTTGCACATCTCACAAATACACTCTCCAGTCTGGAAGGACCCCCAGCTGCAGCTCCCCACAACCCTGGCAGAGAATGTAATCCTTACAGCAGCGGCCAAGCTTTGCTGCAGGAGATCAGGCAGGTCAGATAAAAATTAATTGAATGTGAAGCACCGTCTCTTCATGCTAATTGCAAACCCAGCTTGGAGCCTTACATTTGTAAGAAGCTTTTATCATAATTAATCATGTATTTTATAGGAGGGCGGCTCTGGCGACAGCTTGGTTCGGGTCCCTGGGTTTCTGGGCAAGCCTGTGAGTGACTCACAGAGCATGCCTCATGCCCATCTCCATGGAGGCCATGACCTTTGTCCATTAGCATCTGTCATGCAACGGTGACTTCACCGGCTGTCATAGCCCCCTCTCCTAGGGCCCTGCGGCTTGCAGATTCATCTCTAGGCTGTTCTGCTTATTCCACTTGAGCTGTTGGTTACCTTAAAGGTCCCTCTGAAGCCTCTGCACATCCCACACACTTCCTTTTGCTAATGAATGAGTCTAAGCTTATCATGGCTGCTTACATGATAATTAAAATCCAGGGCCTGGAGGGTCAGCTATCAATTGGCAATTAGTTCTCCAGTTACCAGCCACCCACCATAAGGATCCACCCAGGCTTCACTCATATTCAGTTTACTCCTCCTTACTTTGAACCCTTAAGTCAGGAAAATCACAGGGTGGCAGTAAGGGGAAAGGGGACAATGGGACAAACTGGAAAATCAGGATTCAAATCCAGTTCTGCTGCTTCATAGCTGTGTCTCCTTAGACAAGACACTTGACCCCCATGCAGTGGGAAGGATGACACATCTCACAGTGCAGTCATGATAATGCATGTGAAAACACAGTGTTCAAGGGCTGCCATGAGTAGGCATCGTTTATAGACTCACAGAATGCAGGAGCGTCAGGAGACCTTGGAAAGCATCATCACAAGAGCATGCATCAGGCTTTATTTAATGTCACATCCCTCTAGCACACAGCCTGGTGCATCATCAAAGCTCAGTAAACATTTACTTTTGAATTAATAGATTTAGCCCAATGCTCCTTACTTTCTAGAGGAAAATATCCTGAAGCATAGAGGTGACAAGACATTTGTGGAAGAGCTGAAGCTTGTCCCAGGCCTCCAGTGTCCTGTCTCCTGGTTCACATTCTAGAAAACACCATCCTCATTACCAGGAATATTCCCACTTCCCATTCTCATTGATCCCAGCTTATTGCACACGGCATGTGGGTCATTCATCCTCAAACCTGACCCTCTGAGAAGCAAGGCTGATCCAAGCCTTGAGAGGCTTCCAGCAAAGCCCTGATTGCTGCCTTCTGAAACCCATCCTCGGAGGGCCCTGAATCACCTACCACCTGGCCTTAAGTTTTAGAATTAACAAACATCATTCCTGGTCATGTAAAAGGAATGAAATTACATGTAAAAGAATGAAATTAGAACATTCCCTAACACCATACACAAAAATAAACTCAAAATGGATTAAAGACCTAAATATAAGACCAGACACTATGTAACTCTTAGAGGAAAACATAGGAAGAACACTCTTTGACATAAATCACAGCAAGATCTTTTTCGATCCACCTCCTAGAGTAATGGAAATAAAAACGAAAATAAACAAATGGGATCTCATGAAACTTAAAAGCTTTTGCACAGCAAAGGAAACTATAAACAAGACAAAAAGACAACCCTCAGAATGTGAGAAAAATTTGCAAAAGAATCAACAAAGGATTAATCTCCAAAATATATAAACAGCTCATGTAGCTCAATATTAAAAAAACAAACAACCCAATCCAAAAATGGGCAGAAGACCTAAATAGACATTTCTCCAAAGAAGACATACAGATGGCCAAGAGGCATATGAAAAGATCACTAATTATTAGAGAAATATAAATCAAAACTACAATGAGGTATCACCTCACACCAGTTAGAATGGGCATCATCAGAAAATCTACAAACAACAAATGCTGGAAAGGGTGTGGAGAAAAGGGAACCCTTTTGCACTGTTGGTGGGAATGTAAATTGATACAGCCACTATGGAGAACAGTATAGAGGTTCCTTAAAAAAGTAAAAATATAATTACTATATGACCCAGCAATCCCACTACTGGGCATATACCCTGAGAAAACCATAACTCAAAAAGACACATGCACCCCAATGTTCATTGTAGCACTATTTACAATAGCCAGGTCATGGAAGCAACCTAAATGCCCATCAACAGACGAATGGATAAAGAAGATGTGGTACCTATATACAATGGAATATTACTCAGCCATAAAAAGGAATGAAGTTGGGTCATTTGTAGAGACGTGGATGGACCTAGAGACTGTCATACAGAGTGAAGAAAGTCAGAAAGAGAAAAACAAATATCATATATTAACACATATATGTGGAATCTACAAAGACGGTACAGATGAACTGATTTACAAGGCAGAAATAGAGACACAGATGTAGAGAACAAATGTATGGACTCCAAGGGAAGAAAGTGGGCGGTGGTGGTGGGATGAATTGGGATATTGGGATTGACATGTATACTCTAATATGTATAAAATAGATAACTAATTTTTAAAAAAAGAAAACAAATACAAAACTACCAATGCAAAACACAAACAACACCAAAAGAAAACATCATTCCCTCCTTCCCTGAGCTGAGGGGGTTACTGCAGTCCTGTTGGACAGCCATTCATTTCTCAAACACCAGGATTTGTGAAACAATAGAAATAAGGATGCCTGCATGGAATTTGGAGAAGCAGGAAGAGGAGGCGCTGGCAACAAAATAAAAAGGCACCCATTCTGACCATTCTGAAAGTCACAAAGGATCCCCAGATTAATGGCGGATTCACAATTGTGCCCTGGGGAAGACAAGACATGCCCGTGAACACAGGCCCCTGTCCATCCCCCACATTGATCTGCTTCCTATCACTTCAAGCCCACAGCCTGTCAGACATCAAGAGTTAGCAAACCAGGCACCTGGCCAAGGTCCTGCCAGGACCCACCAGGCCACAATAGCAAGACTCTCTTCTCTCTGTTCACAGGGATTTCCAAAATACAGCTAGCTCTACAGAGGTGAGTCGTGGCAAATTCAATGAGGATATGGAAATTGAACCATATTGGTTGTATGTTGCTACTTTAGAAGCATGGTGTCCATTTTTGGAAACTAGGAGACCAACTATGGCATCTCAAAAGACTGAGCTCTTTCCATCGCCAGGAGTCTTGTCAGGCTTTTGTCTCCAGATCTAGGCCAGTGCCCATAACGTATGGTCAGAAGACCTGCTGAATCAGACTCTCCTGGGAGTTTATTCTGTGTCCCACCACTCTGGAACTGAATCAGAACCTCTGGGACAGAGCCCTGGGATCTTCAAAAGTCCCAGGAGACTGAAGTTTGATTACTGGGCTGCACTCCCCTTACCCCAAGTGCTGGATCACTAAATGCCAGAGGAGGAGGAGACGGAGGTGTTCATGCTTTGATGTAAGAAAGAGAAATGACTCAGTGTCAAATGGGATTGGAATCCCAGATCCTGGGGAGGGGAAGGGGCTTCTGCAGGTCTACCCCCGCATTCCACTGTGCCACCCCACACACAAGAGGACTTGAGTTTGGGTTTGGCTTCATGGCTGCCTGCAAAAGCCAATGCTAAGAGATTTGGGGAGCCACACTGAGAGCCCCATGAGGTCAGGGGTGAAGAGCACTGTGGTGGGGAGGCATCTCAGGAGCCCACCTAGAGCATCAGTGCCCAATACATGGGGGATCAACACGTAGTGGAGCTACTGTGTATCAGAAAGCAGAACAGTGATGAAGATAACCATTCCCTAGAGACCAGCTGTTTGGGCCTTGAATAAGACCCATAGTATCATGAATAAGCCTAAGGAGTGGTGGTCTCCCAAAAAAGACCAGCCCTGCTGAGAAAGTACTGAACTAAGATTTAATTTTATTTTAAAAAATAAAGAAACCTATCATTTCTCACATCTCAGTGTCACAGAGAAACGTATTCCCATCACATAGATAATATGTACACCAAAAAAATTTTGTGAACTGTTTTTCTGCTTGGCTTATGTGAAGTCATCATTAAATCTGTGAGTTTATGAAAGAGGATTACTTGAATCTGACCCCTAGCTTCCCAGCACGAACTTGGGAAGTCCAGACCCACTTCAGCTCAGTGCTTGGATGTATGTGACATGAATGTGTCCTTGCTCTTTATGTAAGCTGTGTCTAATTTACACACTGAAGAAAAGAGTCAACCTGGACTGAACTTGCTATTGTACAAATACAGAGCTATTTTTACTAGCATATGAGAGCATTTCCCAAAACATGTTCTATGGAACATCAATCCTGTAAGATGCACTTAAGAGTATCTTAGACAAATAGATATGGGAAACATTCCATATTCTATTCCTGCCTACTCGAGATTCACAACGTATTCATTATCAGTCAACTTCTGAGAAAGTTTTCAGTGAGATAAAGTAGCAAGCATTTATTGTTTGGCCTAGCCAGTACCCATTCCCACTTCCTTTTGTAACCGCATTCTGGTTTTCCTTTGGGGAATCACTCCCTCTCTCCCTTCCACCCACCCAAACCCTGCATTTCATCTGGGCTTGTTTGTTGAGATAATTCAGTAACAATGCTGCCTCATCCTCAATACACACACACACACACACACACACACACTTCCACTTACAGGCCAAATATGACACACACAAGATTTTTGGAGCTAAGTCTCTCATATCACAGCATCACTAGAAACAGTCCATGAGTTCCTGTTACTAAGATTCCTAAATCATTGCCATATTCTGTACCTCCAGAGATTTTACCATTCAGAGCTTCCCTTAATTCCTATGAACTATCTAGAATTATACCAATAATCAGCCTATCTCAGTTTCAGTTGCTTGCAACCGATGAATTCTAGATGATGCAAGGAGCCTATTTCCCACATGCAAAAAAATATATATATATGAAGTTGTACCCTTACCTTATACCACATACAAAACTTAACTCAAAGTAGATCAAAGACCCAAACATAAGAGTTAAAACTATAAAACTCTTAGAAGAAAACATAGAAAAAAAGTTTCATAACATTGGATGCTGCAAGGATTTTGAAACCTAAGGCAGTCATCAGAACTCTTAAACCATAACTTGTTTAATAAATAATATCCTGTAACCTGCCTTCACTGATCAAGCTCACCTTAATTGTTCTTGCAAATTGCATACCCTCCAAGCTTCATGGAGCTTAGACAATATATCACAAGACTCCTTTAACTGTCCCCTATAGATAACGCCTCTGATGTATGGTTCTCAACAGTAACAGCTGTTGAAGTTGTTTTTCAGGAACATGGAGCTACTCTTGCCCAGATCTTGCCTGTATCTCACTCAGTAAACTAGGATTAAGACGGAAAACACTAAACAGCAGGGAGCAGAGGAGGCATCTGCTTCTCTGGAGCTTAATGTCAAGATATCTAGGCGGTAGTTCCTGAGTTGGGGAACTTAGGGAATCCTCTTTTGGAGGATTGGAAGCTTGGAAACAAGAAATCCAGGCAAGAGGGCTGAGGCAATATGCCCCCCACATACATCCTCAGGGACTGTGAGCTAATTCCCTCCGCCTCTGTTTACATGCAGAACACAGGCTACTTAGCAACCTCAGAACTTACTAAAGGCTTTTTGAAATTTTTAGCTCAGCTAAAAATTCTCAGCTGCTAAGGGGAACTCTTTTGGCAGAGAGTTTGGTCCACCTTTTGGCCAGGGCATTCAGGCTGGATTACCCATCAGAATTGTATTGACTGCCCAATGGGAAAATGAGAATTTACAATAACAGAGTAGGACAGTCTCTTGTTAGACAGCCCGTCCCTACTTCCAGGCTTCCTTCCTAAGACTAGTCTCTGAAGGCTCTTGGTTTTTGTTTGAATGAAGAAAATAATTAAACATGGCTAAAAGCTTTCATCATGTGTCAGGGGCTGCACTTTTTATGCACTTTCCCACTATTCCCTGCAAAAACCTAAGAAGTAGATAATCTTAATTCATTTACTCAATTTCTTCCTTCAGATGACAAAACTGAGCCTGAGAAAGATTGTTAGTTGCCAAGTTACCGAGCTGGGAACAGGTGGAGCCAGGATTCAAACTCAGGCAGATGGACTCAGAACCCAGCTTCCTCTAGGTTCATCTCGTCTTTTCAGCCACCCTCTCACACGGCTGCACAGTCTGCATCTTCCTTCTCAGTCATAAATGGGGTGGATTCCATGTGTCCACTTCTGTCTTCTTTCCTATACTCAGAGTTATAACCCGAAGCACCTATGAAACCCTAGGGTCTCAATTCTCTGTTGGGTGGAACACTGTTCCACCTAAAAGCAGGTAAATGGACAAGGTCACTATCAATCTGATTGTTTTCATGAGTCAATCGTCCTCATCTTCCACACCTAAAATAGCATTTCTCATTGCCCAGTCTGTACAGAGACTCTCAAAGACACTATAAAGAAAATCAGATTACAAGTTCTCTCCTTTTGCTGCCAGAAGAGATAGCATTGGCATTTCCCCAACTGCTAATGTTTTTTAACTGGCTTTAGACATTCCAAGGGACAGTGATCAAGGCCAGACCAATACGTCAGCAAAGTAGGTGAGTGTCTACACCGGGGGTGGGCAATCCGCTGTGGGTGGGCACCGAGAGACCCACCTACTCTGGAAGATCCTCTCCACGTGCCAGTCAGACTGACACCAGTGATTTTCCCTCAAACACTGTTGAAGCCATTGATGGGCAAACAAGCCTTAAGGCCACCTCATACGTGCAAAGCACTTTAATAACCCTGTAGAGATTTCAAGACCTTTTAGAGATTGCAGAGCACTTTTACTTATCTCATTCCGTCATCTTAAAAACACTGAGGTTGGTATCATTTTTCTTATTTTATGTATGAGGATTTTGAGGCTCCCTAATAATTAGCAAAGCCAGGACCTGTATCTAAGTCTTTCAACTCAGGTGGCAGGGCAGTTACTCTTGTGGAAAGAGCATTGAACTGGGATCAGGAACCCTGAGTGCTGGCCCAACTGGGTCACTGAGAAAATCGCACTTGTCGGGGTCTCATTTTCTCTCTGTGCAAAAAGGAGGCCCTCTGCCATCCTAGGCCGTCTCAAGCTCTAACCTGGAGTCATCTTTTGGAGGCAAAAGGTCTGTGTGTACTGCCGTGGGACCAAGAGAGCTCAGTAAACATTCGTGTCCAGAGTTTGGCTAAGCTACTCTACCCCAGGGTATTGCTGCCTCTGCATCCATTTTATTTGGCCAAGTGACCTGTGGGAGGCCTTAAACTGGCACGAATCCCTTCATGCAAGTGCATGCCCTAGATAATAGCCCACAGAGTCATAAGCAAATGTAAGTCCCTGATGTGGCTTTCCCAGTAGCCCTGTGAGCACAGTCTCCCCGCACCCCTTAGATAAGACCGCCGCGGAGCTTACCAAAACTCTCACTCTTTTGTTTGAATTGACCCATCCAGCCTTGCCCCAAGAACCGCAAAGCCCTCCATCCTGGAATCTTAATAAAGGCATGTGTGCAGGTCCTGCCACTCTGTCTGCACCCTGCCTGGACCTCCCTGTGTGGTCCCTCAAGGCACGCTGTGCTTCCTCCAGGACCTGTGAGTAATAAACTTCTCTATTTCACTTCGTCTTGTGGTCTGCTGTTGACTGGGGTTCACCATCCAGCACTCTGTGCTGCATTAACAAATGTTAAGTTAGCAAAGT
Organism: Lipotes vexillifer; assembly: GCF_000442215.2. Lineage (NCBI taxonomy): Eukaryota > Metazoa > Chordata > Mammalia > Artiodactyla > Lipotidae > Lipotes > Lipotes vexillifer. The sequence continues at coordinate 552,277 of NW_006780148.1, forward strand.
CATAACAATTAGCTACCACCATCCTTACGGACAACATCGTCTTGGCCACGTCTCCAGTAATGCATGCAGGACAGTTAAAATGTGCCCTCTGGCAATGCTGGGTGAAGGTGCACGTGGGACGACCTCCCAGCCACCGGCCTGCTTCCCCAGGTGGCACATTCACAGTGTGGCAGGTCTTGTCTGAAAGACCTCTGGAGGTCCTGTTTTCACTTATTTTTTCCACCTCAGCTCAGAATTCCCTTTGCCCAATCATTCCCCAAATAATCCAAGTTCCTCACAGTGCTATTTCCAAATATTGAAACACATTATGGCCAGCCACCAGCTCCATCTTACAATCAAACAGATGAATCACAGGCAATTTCCTTTGGATTTTTTTTTAATAGGATTTCCACTTCTACCTCATTGCCTTGTCCAACCTGATGCTTACAAAAAAAAGAAAGTACTGCTTTCAAGTATACCTGACTGTTTTTGTTTTTTGTTTTTTAATTAATTATTTATTTATTTTTGGCTGTGTTGGGTCTTCATTTCTGTGCGAGGGCTTTCTCTAGTTGTGGCAAACAGGGGCCACTCTGCATCGCGGTGCGCGGGCCTCTCACTGTCGCAGCCTCTCTTGTGGCGGAGCACAGGCTCAGTAGTTGTGGCTCACGGGCCTAGCCACTCTGCGGCATGTGGGATCTTCCCAGACCAGGGCTCGAACCCGTGTCCCCTGCATTGGCAGGCATATTCTCAACCACTGCGCCACCAGGGAAGCCCCTGACTGTATTTTTTAATCAAATAAAAGCTAACAGACTATCGAATTGCAGTCCTCACAGCTCTTTGCCTTGCCCATTTTCTGATATTCACAACATGCTTTGTGTCTTTGTGTCTGTGGTAGTCCTGATAAGGTACCTTTTGCCAATATTCACGTGAGGGTTATAGTTCCCTCATCAGATATTTATTTTAAAACATCTGCCATCGGTATTACAATTATGGTTTCTCTTCAAATGAGGCTGCTGTAAATGTGTGCGTGTGTGTACATATACATGCATATATAAGTAGGAAGGTATGTATATGTGTATGTGTATGTGTATGTAGCTAAAATTACAAATACCCTACAAGAAAGTGCCCTTCAAAACTGTTTCAAATTACCCACAAGGCAGCCAGATTTCTGCAAGTCAAACAACGACCGTGAGGCCTCTGGGTGATGCTAGATCCAGTACATCTCAGGCCACCTAAATTTCCATGTTTCCGAAAGCCTGACAGTAAGAGGTCGCTTCTCTACTTCGGAGCAAGTGGTTAAAAACACCAGCACCACAAAAGATGCAGGCTCACTTTTGTTTCCACTTATTTGACCACGATCTCAGCAAACTTAAGTTACAAATCATCTTGAGTTTCTGAAAGGGCACACACCTCATAAATAGTTTCCTTGATAGGTGCTGAAGTAAGTAAGACCACTGACAGCAGCAGCATTTTGGGAATATACTGGAAAGTGGAGCAAGATGAGAGTCTAGTTGACTTTTTTTTTGTTTTTTTTCGGTACGAGGGCCTCTCACTGTTGTGGCCTCTCCCGTTGCGGAGCACAGGCTCCGGACGCGCAGGCTCAGCGGCCATGGCCCACGGGCCCAGCTGCTCCGCGGCATGTGGGATCTTCCCAGACCGGGGCATGAACCCACGTCCCCTGCATCACCAGGTGGACTCTCAACCACTGCGCCACCAGGGAAGCCCTCTAGTTGACTTTTAAAGTTATTCTACTTGCAGTGCTCTACTCCCTTAGCTGTGAGCCCTCTCCTTCCCACCTCTGCCCCTCAACACACACACATACACACATACACTTACGCACCGGCACACGTACACGCACACACATGCACACTCATGCAGAGTCACGTGCGTGTGCAATGGCACTCCTTTTCCCTAGTCACATGACAGGGCAAGCAGGTGTATAATATTTACTTCCTCAGAGCTTCAGGAGTTAAACTGGACCATTACTGGTGGTCTCGGGTCTCTTGTACTGTGGCTGTTTCCTAGGCAGTCACAAAATCAGAATCCTCCCCCTTACTCTGGTATAATCTTGTAACCCAGGGCCTCAGCTGACACCTGGGCCCACCCTGTTCTGCTCTTTCTCTCTCTCTCATTTGCATTGCAGTCTGGCTATTTAGGTATCAGGCCTGACTGCGTTGGGAGCACTCCTTGTACAAAACTTTGAACCCTGCCACATATGTGTACTCATAAATCCAAGGGACACATCAATGCTTCTCCTGCTGGACAGCTTCCTTCCCTCTGCCCAGGGCACAGTACTCGGTACGCTAGGCCAGGTGTTCCTGAGGCTTCCTCAACGGTCTCCTTGCGGGGAGGGGATGGTCTTGTGCCTCTTGGTTCCTGCCAGGTCAGCTCTCCTGGGGCACCTACTGAAGCGGCGCCACTCATCTGTCACACCCTATTTGGCAATATTCAAAAACTGCATTGCCTTCTGAACCAAGTCCAAACTTCTCAGCCTGAAAATTGACGTAGTCTATGACTGCTCCCCTCTTATCTTCCTGGTTAGTCACTCTCGCGCTTTACATTTAATCCTCGTGATAATCCTTTGAGATGGGTATTATCCTTGTTTTTCAGATGAAGAAATTGAGGCTTATAGAGGCTAAGTTGCCCTAAATAATCCAGTGTATTTCATTTCCTAGGGTTACTGATGTTACCATAAACTTGGTGGCTTAAAACAACAGAAATGTATTCTCTTGCAGTTCTGGAGGCCAAAAAATCTAAAATCATGATGTCAGCAGAGCCATAATTCCTCAGAATGCTTTAGGGGAGAATCCTTCCTTCCCTCTGCAGCTTCTGGTTGTGCCAGACATTCCTTGCTGTTGCTTGCTTGCAATTGAATCACTCCAATCTCTGCTTTCGTCTTCATGTGGCCTTCATCCCTACGTGTCTCTTCTGTGTCCACATCTGTCTCCCTCTCTTTTCTCTTATAAAGGCATCACTCATTGGATTTAGGGCCCACCACAAATCCAGAATGATTTCATCTCAAGATCCTTAACTAAGTACACCTACAAAGACTCTATTTCCAAATAAGGTCACATTTGAGGTAGACATGGATTTTGGGGGAGCACAATTCAACCCACTACACCTAACAAGTAAGAATGTGAAACTACATTTTTCTGGTTCTGAGCCTCACATATTTAACCATTTACATAACCACCTTCCAGGAAGCTCCTAGTCAAATTGGACTTCTTTTATTTTTCTCAACAGATTTTTCTCTTTCCTGCCTCTCTGCCCTTGCTTATGTTATTTTCTTTACATAGGCCAACTTCTCCATTTTTCTTTCTTTTAACCAATCTTACCTGTGGAAATCTTGAGTAGTCTTCAAGATGAAGCTCAATGCCACTTCCTCCAAGAAGCATTCCAGGATTGCACCAGCCAAGCAAGGAATTCTTTTTGCCGTCTAAGCTCCAACCACCTTACTTCACACACCTCCATGGCCCCTTCTTATCGTCTATGTCATATTCTAGTTATTTGTGCAGTTGTCCTCATTCACACCATGCCCCCCTCCCACCAATATGTCATAACTATATCATAAGCTTCTTTTTTTTTTTTTTTAACATCTTTATTGGGGTATAATTGCTTTACAATGGTGTGTTAGTTTCTGCTTTATAACAGAGTGAGTCAGTTATACATATATATATGTTCCCATATCTCTTCCCTCTTTGTCTCCCTCCCTATCCCACCCCTCCAGACAGCCACAAAGAACCGAGCTGGTTTCCCTGTGCCATGCGGCTGCTTCCCACTGGCTATCTACCTTACGTTTGTTGGTATATATATGTCCATGTCTCTCTCTCGCCCTAAAGGCGAGACTGCCTTCTCCCACCGTGTATTCTCCACAGCACCTTTGCACAAGCAGGCACTCCATGGATTTTGCCAAGTGATTTTATTTGCCTTGTTCCCTGTATTGAGTAGTTCATGTACTGAGCGAAAATGTAGGATGCTTAAAATCCAACTTTTCTCCAGTGCTCCTAATTCCCCAAAATGGAATTTTAAAAAATAGCCTAATTTGGGCTTCCCTCGTGGCACAGTGGTTGAGAGTCCGCCTGCCGATGCAGAGGACACGGGTTCGTGCCCCAGTCCAGGAAGATCCCACATGCCGCTGTGCCTGCGCGTCCGGAGACTGTGCTCTGCAACGGGAGAGGCCACAGCAGTGAGAGACCCGCGTACCGCAAAAAAAAAAAAAAAAAATTGCCCAATTTACTTTTCCACACTGAATCCAATCATTTTAATAATTTTTTTCTTTCGTTTGAATTTTATCTAACGGCAGCAAATCTAGTGCCTTCCAGGTATAATCCTCCCACAGTTCATTTTCTTCTATCTCTAATGCCACCTTCTTTGGCTTTATGGGACAGTCGAATTTACTCTGAGGACCAGGACGATGTCTTAGTCATCATTATATTCCCGGCACCTGATGGTGCCTGGATGCCCAGTAAAATCTGAAGGAGGTGTGAGCGAATGAAGGCGAGAATGCTGCGTTGGAGAAGAAGTGGGAGTTCTCTTGGGGCGAGAACTTTTGTCGGTCTCACGTTATTCTCACCACAACACTGTGGAGTAGGTGATATTGTCATCCCCACGTCACAGACGGGGAAACTGAGGCTGAGAGGATAAGCAAGTTCCTCCTGGTCACACATCCACAGTGATGAAACCAGACTGAAACCCAGATCTGTCTGACTCGAGCCATAGCTCTAAACCAAAACACCTCTCAGACTGGACTGCAACCAGAACTGTGTGCCTGGCTCAAGCTGGGGGAGCTCTGGGGTGACAATCCTCAACAGGCCCTGAAGCTTAGGAGGCTTGGGAGCTGTCGGCCGGCCATTTGCCTGGGAAGATCTGAGATAAGTGAGGAGGACAGTTGAATCTGGCAGAACAGAGTATAAAGAATGTGTGTGTGTCTGTGTGTTGGTGTGTGTGAGGTACATTATGTGGTGTGTGTGCTGTGGGATATATGTGTACTGTGTCTGCTGTATGTGTATATGTGTGTGCTGTGTGGAGGGATGTGTGTGTGGTGTGTGTGTGGTGTGTGTGGGGATGGTCCGTGAGGATGAAAAGAGCTGTGTGTATAGGAAATGGTTTTGGATACTAGAAAATGCAAATTAGTTCCATCTGGACCCCAGTCCTAGCCCAGACATTTCACATCTGAACTAATATCCCCCTGGACTTGTTTGCTATAAAATGTCCTGTCAACCTCCTTGGGCCACTGAGAGGAACCATTCAAGAAGAAACACTATAAGAAGCTTCAATATATGCAAAGCACTGTATTGCAGAGAGTGAAGAAATGAAAAGACATAGTGGCCCCTGATTTTGAGTTTCCAGACATATAAAACTAACTAACTGATGCAGAATGGAAGATGTGTGACAATGAAAACTGCCATCTCTCGAGCTCTTTACGGTATGGCAGACTGAAAGACATCCATCTCACAACCTTACAAGGTAGGTATTATTAGCAACCCCACTTGCAGATGAGAAACTAATAGTTAAGAAGCTTTAAACTTTAACTACTCCAAAGACACACATGTTAAATGGCACAGCCAGGATTCATCCCAGGCCCGTATAACCTGAATCTTTACTCTTATCACCTCCCTGTACTGTTTCCTTGACCAATTCAAAGATGCAAAGGGGCTTCCCTGGTGGCGCAGTGGTTGAGAGTCCGCCTGCCGATGCAGGGGACACGGGTTCGTGCCCCGGTCCAGGAAGATCCCACATGCCACGGAGCAGCTGGGCCCGTGAGCCATGGCCGCTAAGCCTGCGCGTCCGGAGCCTGTGCTCCGCAACGGGAGAGGCCACAACAGTGAGAGGCCCACGTACCGAAAAAAAAAAAACAGATGCAAAGTGCAGAGATGGGAACCTTTGCTCCCAACTTGGACAAGGGAGGAGAAAGGGCCAACAAAACAGAGACACCTTGTAAAACTGTGTCGCTTTGGGCAATATGCAAGATCCCTTGATTGTCACTACTAGTGTATGTCTGATTACAAACTCAGAAAGATAGGGAGTTGAGACAGCATGCTGGGGGGTCCAGAGGTGTGAATGGGGAACAGCAGGAAGTCCTACCCTTGAAGCAGAAGGGCTACACAGCACCACTGGAAAGCAGCCACGTGTTAATGTCCAGCTGTAAAAATGTCAGGGAGAATTTGGTTAAAAGCCTTGCCTGGCTAGAGCTCCGGCTGAAAATCACCAGTTTCCTTTTTCTCCCCCCTAATCCTTTATAATTTCCTCTAATGTTTTACTCAAGCTTAGGACCATGAGCCTTTGGGGAGCAAAGCAAAGCCCATCTGTTGAGTCAGGAATTCGCCAGACCAAAGTAAAGGTCAATCTTGCTTTTACTATAACTTGGTATTTACATGACCTCAAATACTTGCTAACTGCATCAGCCGAAAATCACTTTGCATTATTGTGAATCACGTGTCAAAGGAGAGATGTCAGGGATACTCTTTAAAACGGATGATGACTGGGCTGTTGCCAATGAAGAGAAGAAATAAAATAATAGGTATGTTTCTTTATAACGTGCTTGCTCTAGAAGCTACATCAAAATGATCATAATCATCTTGAGTCGGGAGGAAAAACATTTAGGAATGCCTTTTTTTTCAAAGATTTTATTTATTTTATTATAAGACATAGGTAAAAACTTGAATATTCTGAAAAAGATAGAAAATGGTAATAAAATGGGCATTTTTCTTATTAAGAAACATGTTCATAAATATGCTTTATCAAATGTTAAAATGGTTGTTATTTTGCAAAATAATAATAAATAGAGCAGAGCTGTGGCATAAAAGGGTCAACCCAAAATGCTGGAAGTATTTATGTTTTGTGTTTTATAAAACTTCAGACCTTCGATTATATTGAAAAATTTGGTATTTTGCACTCCAGGTTCTCAATAATTTAGATTTTAAAAATATTTTTTATGATGGCCCTATGATTTTAAAAATAATGCAACATAAAATGTGGTTTGACTAAATAGAATTTGATTAAAATAATTTTCCTTTAAATAAAAAATTATAAGACAACAGTAGTAAAGATATAATTTTTGAACCCATTAGTGGTACATGTAGCAGTTCCCAATTCTATAGGCTTCTGGATCCCTGACTGTGGGCACTGAACAAAAATTGTTTACTAAGCTTTAGTTTCCAGCAAGTCCACCGTTTCTTTTCACAGCTTCATGGAGCAATAACAGTGATGATCGTGATGAACCCAGTTCTGCAATCCTAGCTCCACAAATATAAGGTACAGAGAAAGAAGTTCTCCCTCCTTTGAAAAATTCCTTTGATGGCTTTCCTATATTTGTTTATGACCCACTGATCGGCCTCAAATTCACATAACAGAACACCAGGCAAAATTTTAATAATGAAAAATTGTTGTCTAGGCATTATTTTGTAGGCTTCAATTCTCTACTAGCCAAAGGAGAGAAGGAAACACATGTGAACACCAACCATGTCCCCTAATGAGTCTTGGGTGTTCAAGCAGCAAAGGTCAGGCTTTTCCTGTAAATAAATACTGAGTCTTCACAAAGCTCTTTCATTTCTCATGCATTTTGCTGCCCATCAGCCTAGCACGTTAGTTCCCAGCTAACAACAGGGGAAGCCACATCTAACAATACTTAAGAATCCAATCTAATATAGATTATGGGTCCCAATGGCCTTCAGTGATGTCCACTGGGGGACATTGGATGACTCCGGGTGCCTAGAGCACAGAGAGGTCATGGCAGGATTTGGACTTGAGCTTAAATGCCATGTTCTTGTTGTTTTTGGCCACGATCTTGCCCCAGAAGCGCCTGGCTTTCCGGGGGATGCTCTCCCTCCTCTTCTGATAGGCCAGCCGCCGCTCATTTTTCTCCTTGCTGTCCCGCCGGAGGCGGACCTGCCTCACAATGCCTTCAAACAGCTCCTTGACGTTGTGCTGGACAGCTGCAGAGGTCTCGATGAACTTGCAGTCGAACACCACAGCACACGCTCTCCCTTCTGGTGGGGAAAGGAGGGGAGAAGAAAGTCAGGGGGGCTGCAGAATATGACCCTACACACAGAAAGCCAAGCTGGATGAGTCCTAATTTTAAATGGTCCTCTAGGGAACTCTAAGTCAGTCATATATGCGATGGATACAGGAGGCCACTGGGACACATGTCCTCCCAGGGCTTAAATAGAAGGAAAGACTCTCACACGAAGGTTCCTGGAAACAGGAGAGATGGGCTTTAGATCTGGCCCACCAAATTCACTGTGTGAAACTCCAATTTCATCAAATATCAGAATATTAATTAGTCAAAGCCATAGCCTAAATTTATTCCCATAAGGAACTGGGTTGAATATTTTATAAACATTTTTTTAATGTTTACAACAATCTTTAAGAATACATTATCCCTTTCAGATAGGTGATGAGACTGGAGGGGAGAGAGGTGGTCCTTTAAAAACTTGAGGCAGTTCACATAGCCTGTAAGTGACAGGTGTGAATCCAGGCCTGCTTCACTCTCAAGTTCATGTTCTTTACGCTTTCTCCTGAGTCAGTTTCCTGAATTGAAAATAAGAATCTGACTATTTGACTTTCCTCTCTGAAAAACATTTTTTTAAGCTCTGATGAGATATTTTGAAAAAAAGTTGGAGAATTTCACACAGTACAATACAATTATGGCAATCTATCAAAACAAGCTTTTCTGAAAGTCTCATTTTCGAATGTTCTATTGTGTTCAATGACCAGGTGTCCAAGTTTTGGTTTGGAAAAAAATGACTACTGTAGACAGTCATTTCTTAAGAGTAAGACATTCCCAAGCTGGTTGGGTCTATTAAGTATTCAACAGGGTTCTTTTCTCCTGGGTGGAGCCTGGCAATACAGTATTTTATTTTTTTACCATCGTACCAAATCTGTATTAGGCCAATAAAATTTTAAGGGCCCCCAAAGGCACTTGGGTGCCAACTCAACAAACAGGAATTATCCCTGAACCAAGTACGACAAAGGATACGTGACACCATCAGACTGATGCCTTAACTGAAACTTAGGAAGCAAAGGGTAAGGGCTGGGAGGGTGTTTCTAGGGTCTACAGGAACCAGAGGCAACCAGAGTGGAATTCTTAATCTCAGTGAGACTCTCACAGTGCCCCTAAATCAAAGTTCCCGTCCTTCTTGCTTGAAGATGCTACTTTCACTTCCCAGGACTCTTGAGATCTCCCTGGAGAATAGAAAGGACAAGGAGCAAAGGCTGGGGACTGCCAGTAAACCCCTGAGCATGACCTCTTCCCTAAAGGAATTCCAGGGAAAGCCTTGGGGATAGGGAGACTGGAATCCTGCAAGTAGAACAGATGATCTGCTGGGAACATGGGCACCTTAGAGAGTACGCATAAAACTCCATGTGGCATTTTAACAAGTCCCTGGTTCCAGCTTCATGAAAGAGGAAGGAAAGAACAACTGTTGGAAGGAAAATGCAGGTGACCCAGAGACAGTTTCTACGGTATTGGCACCACTCCTCTCACCTGATACAGACACTTCCCGGCACCGCACCAGGTCACTTTTATTGCCAACCAGAATTATAGGAATGTCCTCTGTCTGCCGGGCCCTGCGGAGCTGGATTCGAAGTTCAGATGCCTTCTCAAAGCTGGCTCGGTCCGTGATGGAGTAGACAATCAGGTAGGCATCCCCGACTTGCATGCAGTGGTCTTGGAGCCACTCATTCTCCCCCTGATGAAATGAGATCTCCCATGAGCTCAGACTTGCCTGGTAAATGAGGTGTTAGTTTGAAAGAGACAATGTGTTTATCCTAAAGTACCCTTGCTGATATGAGAAAGGAAGAAAACTTATTCCAACTCTCCAAAAGGCATCAGTCTTCCATGCCTACAAGATGTCTGTGGCTGTAAAGACTCCTAGCTCAGAGAGCACTGATGCCAAAAAGTTTTACTTTATGATTCCTCCTACAGCTTGAGTTGATAAATTATACAAACAGTCTGCCAAACAATATTTCCAATTTTATTTAAGCTACCAAAAATTAGTCTTTCCTGGCTTCCATAAAACTCTTTTGCCCCTAAGTGATAAAATTAAGAATCCTTTTGTTAGCATAGGAGGGTTCTTAATAAACAGAAGGTCTAGCAAATAGGCTCAGAAACCCCAAACCTTTAAAAAGCAAATGTTGAAAACTAGTAGTGAGAGTGTCAGCTTCATATAATATGTTTTTATGTAGTTTAAAATTATCATCCATACTTACTGGCACTTTCCCTAAAACAAATACACTTTTTTGTATTCTTGAATAGAACTAAGGGCAAATCACTGCAACTTGCTTGTTATTCAAAGCTCATTTATGAACAACTTGTTCCTTAGAACAGTTTCATTCTTCAGAAGTAAACGCTTTTAATCAAGAAAATGAGTCCACCTCATCTGGAACATCAAAAAGGGCAATGTCACCCTTGCCCCAAACAGCCTGTTGGAAGGCAGGCCCTGAAGGAATTTACAGAGAGCTACAGACTCTGCATACCTTATTTTCCCACATGTCCAGGAGTATAATTGTTGCACTTTCCCCATCAACAATCAGTGTTCGCTCATATGTATCTTCTGGAAAAGAAAGAACAGTGATCCTGGAGGCAGGCAAATAGGCAACACTTTTCTGTAAAAGGGTGTAGAAAATTATGCCAGAAAATAAACTTAACTAAATATGCAACTAATTATGTAAATATACAGAGTAAACTGTGTAAATATTCACACAGGCAAATTATTTTTTTAATCACCTTCAACAACATTCTACATATATTCCTCCAGCATTCTGCTTAGTAATAAGCAGAACACCTACATCTTCTGAACGTGTATCACTAAATGCTTGAAATGAAAGGCATTTGTTTTCATCATTTCTATACCTTTTATATAGTAAAGCCATTCAGGAGAATAAACTCACTTTACTGCTTTTGACTCAGAGTCCATGGACGGTGCCGTGAGAAACACTAACGGCCCAGCAGAACTGTAAACCCAGCTCATAAGCCTTCTATGGAAAAACCCGCTGCACCTTTCAGTGGGGTGATTACTGAACATTCACTGGCCATTTCAGGAGCTCTCATCTCAGAGACATTTCTCCTCTTTTGAGATGTGCAAGAAAAAAATCTTGAAACTATCCCTGCTTTTGCGAAGTTTTCTTGGTTAAAAAAAATTACAGTTCCCTAGGAATAAACAGCCTTGTTTTTCCATCTTAAGTAGAACAGAAGTGCAGTCTCCAGCTCTATTTAGTAATGGAAACCTTCCTCCCTGCACTTGAGCCCAGATGGAACGCAAGCGAAGGGTGAATGTAGTACAAAGGGCCAGAGCAGCTCCATCCCAGAAAAATCAGTGGGAGTGGGGAGAGGGGGGATTAACTGAGTTAACTGGGATTTTTGCAAGAGAGATTCCCATCAATTCCATACAACTGAACTCATACCCACTCTGTTTTCACAATGAGGTTTCCTGTTTTGAATTTTATCATTTGAGAATTATGATCTTCATAATGATTTTTTGCCATTTTTCTTGCTGTTCCTTTTGCCTGGAATCTGTTCTCTCAAATATCAAAAGGCTTGTTCCCTTCTCTCTTTCTGGGGGATGTGTTCCCTGACCATCTATTTAGAATTCCATCGCCTCTCTGCTACCAATAATCCTTACTCCCTTCCTTGTTTCATTTTTCTTCATTGTGCTGACTGCCATCTAACATGAATCCATTTAACTTACTTATTTTATTATTTTCTGTCCCTCTCGTCTTCCAGAATGTTAAGGCAGAGACTTGCATCTATGCTGCTTACTGCTATTTCGCCCAGCACCCAGGACAGCGCCTGGTAGATTGCAGGTGCTCAGTAAATACTTATCAAATGAATGAATAAATGATAAATATAGCATTCTGGCTTGTGAGCACAAGCAAACCTGAATTCAAATCTGGGTGCCATCTCTTATTAACTGTTTGGCTCAGGACTGCTTACTTAAGTTCTCTGAGCCTCAGTTTCTTCATCTGTGAAATGGGATTGATAACAGTATCCACACCTCAGGGCTGTGACAATTACATATATTAAGCCTGGGCACAAAGTAGGAATGCAATAAATATTAACTGCTATCATCACTTCTTCAGATGGAGGAAGTTGGCTCCTGCCATACTTGCCATTCCCTACTATAGGTAAATCCTAGCTTAAGAGCCCTGCATTGTAGGAACCAGGGCATTTCCTGTTTCATAATAGTGAGGGGTTTATAAAAAGCAATGCTCCTGGTTCAATGTTTCTTCCTCTAAGAATTAGAATCAGGAGAGGGAAAGAAAAGAAAATATGGACAAATGAGAATAAAATTAGCCAGGAATGGCTCTGTCTATCTATCAGTTTTCCCATCTCTTTAGGTGTCATTCTTCTAAATGATGTTAACAGTTTCCCACTGGGGGATTTTAAATCTATTATTCCCATCATGTTTGCCATCCACAATATGTATCATGAATGGGATCACAGTGAAATGCCTAATTTGGCTTACTGGAGAGTAGAGCCTCATGACCTCAACAGGCAAATTTACACAACCAAGTGCAAATCATCAAAGCTTGAGCAGCACAGATGGGGGTAGGGGGCGGGGGAGCTGACTGCCCCTTACCACCTCAGAGTTTTTCTCTTTTCTCTGAAAGACCTCCCTGCACTCAGAAAACTCAAAAAAGCACTTTCTCTGCCCTCAGCTCATCACTCACCACGCAACAGTAGGCACAAGAGATTCATTTGAATCTTTAGTAGTTCGGACAGAAACATACTGTATCCCAATAGCTAAGGGGAAAAGCAAACTCAAACTTTCTCTTGGTTTACGAGGTACCAGAAGAAGTCTAGAGAAAAAGTGGACTAAAGATTCCAGCTGCAAAAGTAAGGCCAAACTGCTTTGCTGTTCTGGAAAGTTCCTGATAGGATCATTCTGACTGGACTTACCTCTGCCTGAAAGTCATTGTGCCGGAAACCCAAAAGCCTAAAGCAATACACCTCCGCCCTGCTTTGTGCATATGCCCTGCACCTGGGCTTATGTATCACCTCTGGCCACATGCCCCAAGGATTTCTCACTCAAAGCATCCTGCTTGAGAGCCTTCTGCGACCAGGAGAGGACCTGCTTGCCACCAAAGCTCTATTTTCTCTTCTTCTCTTAGTCCCCACCTTTCAGCCTTTTCAAGGGTTAACTGGGTGAGAAGAGGGGAAATAAAAGAATATAAAATTCTAGAAGAGTCCTTTGAAATTTGCTCTGGGTTAAGGTGTATGGAGAAAGGGTTAAGGCCTATTGGCTTATAAGGCTTTTCAGTAACCTGGTCTGGGGAGTCCTCATTTTTCCGGTCCTCTCCATGAAAGCCTGGGGTGTGTACTCACACCCTGCGTAGCAAGAGAGATCATCCTGAGGTGTGGGATGGAGTTTGTTATCTGCAGCCATCTTCCCTGGACTAGCGCACCTCGACTTGTCTGTCTGCATCTGACCCCCACTGTGCTTGGAGGACCATCCTGCTCGAGACTGGCTCAAGCGCTGTGTGTGAAACTGCCCAAGAGTTCTCTTACCCGCTGGAACCGGCTAAGGCAGCCCCTCGAAAGTTCTGAGGCTGCAGCACCCCTCTCCCCTCAAAACTCTCAACTGCTTTCAGCTTTCAGAGTGCAGAGGATCCCAAGGAACCCTAAAGGAACTCCTGCTTAGGAATACTGGCCTATCCCCTAGTGGCTCACGTCTCCTCTGCACATATCACGGGGCCCCAGCCAAGAGGGACCAAAGTGGATGAGGACTTCAAGCAATGAAAGGTCCAGTTGCGGAAGATAAGCCCAAGGAAAGGAAACAACAGATTCAGAATCAGCTCTAACTAATGTTCGTTCACTCGGTACTTACTATGTGCCAGGCACTATCACCTGTTATCCTCTTAATACCCTTTGAAGTAGTTATTGTCTCTATTTTACTAACAAGGAAGCTTAAGGAGGGTAAGTGTCTTGTCCCCAGGGCACCTAGCTAAGTCAGTGTCAAAACTGGGGTCTGAACTCACATCATCAGGCTGCGAGTCCGGGGCTCTCTCCTGTACTCCCTGTGCACACGTGCAATGCCTTCCACCTACCTCAGGGCTTCCAAAACCTAGTGGTCTTTAGGGTCCAGCTCAGAGACCACCACTTCCATGAACCTTTTTCTGATTTTCACAGCCAGAAATAATATTTATTTTCTCCTCTGAATTCCCACAGCACTGCCCTTGTACCTCTTTGAAGACACTTATCACATCCTATCAATTTATAGCTGATCTCTACTGCATATACTGTAAGCATCTTTAAGGAAGAAGCCCCATGACTCTTTGTATGTCCTCAGGGTGTCACATCAAGCTCCACGGTATAGGTTCAGTAACTGTTTAGGGGTGAATGGATGGATGGATGGATGAATGAATGAACGGCATTAAGCGTGCACAGAGAGTCATAAGATTATTGCAATATAATCTTAACAACATCCATCTTTATTTGGAGAAATGAGGATGAGAGTATTGTGTAGTTTTTTTCTTATGGTTAATGCTGAAAAAAGAACAATGCAGTGAAATGCCGTGGAAAATCCTCTCTTTGGGAAACATAAAAGCCAACTAGTGATTCCAATAGCCACCTATACGTAAGGGCTGTAACCCTAGACAGTATAAATTTAGTTACTCAAATAGGACACGTTAGGTAGGATGAGTCAGCTGAGAAGCTTCTTTTTGTCCAAGATTCCCTCTTTGAGGAGATAAGGAAAGGATTCTCTCTACCAACTGCCCCCTGTCCCTATTAAACAAAGAAGCTTCCCAGATACCGGAGCCTGCCTTCTCAAGTTTCAGGGATGGGTCAATCTTCTTAATACTCTATGCCTATGGGGATACCACCCTCTGGATAGATACCACTGCACTCTAATAGACAAACATTTTTGAAAGTCTGTTATCCACTAACTGTTTCAATTCCTCCCTCCTAAAGAAACAAAAACTCTTGGTTGGTCTCTCCTTTATATCAGTCTCCAAAGCACTTTATTGTCACTTAAGGTATTCATATAGTTTTATCCTGCTCTGAATTATAGCCACTGACACCCTCCTTCCTAAGAGGGTATGTATGGTGTACCTCGTTCATCACTGGGTACCCCAGAGCCTAGCATGGAGCCAGGCATGTGGTCAGTACCCAGCCCAACGTGCTACAGTATGTAACAGCATTTGGATGCTAAATCCAGGGGCTGCCAAGTACAGCCAAAGAACACAGGATTTAGGTTCAACCACAACTAGTTTTGAATCCTGTCCAGACCACGGACTAGCTTTTTCAACCTGGAAAAGTCACTTGACTTCATAAGCTTCCATTTCTTCACCTGTAAAATAGGAATATTAATACCAAATTGGTTCGATTTTCATAAGTATTATCAAAATACTTGCGGGAAGTACTTAGCACAGTGCCTGGCACATAGCAAGTCCCCTATCAATGACAGAAGGAGAACACCACCAAACTAACATTATAAAATCCTGAGTTCTAATTCCAGCTGTCCCAGTGGGTGATTCTAGCAAAGTCCCTAAGACTCAGTTTACTCACATGAGTACAGGAATAATGTCAGGACCAAAATAAACAGTAGCAAATATAAGGCTCCCAATAAAGTGCATGTCCCACTGCAAATGCGCATTCTAGATGGTAGTTCCTCCTCCCTTTCTCCTATAGTGACACTCACCCACAGGCTTTTACATAAAAAGAGAGACTGACCCTCTTTCTCCCTTGAAATACGGTTTAGCTATCGTCCCTGAGATTTCAGGAGTGAGGAGAGAAATCAGTGTTCCATCAATGAGTCATCATTTAAAGCCAGTTCGGAACTGCCTCATGAAGCAGTGAACTCCCGGACAATGGAAGAATAAACGTTTAGTAGAAATGGGCTGACAGTAGTGAGGAAGGAGTAGGATTTCTATGCCTGAAGTAGACGGCAGAACCGAGTCATCACTAAGACATCTTCCTACTCCGGAAGTGTGTGATTCAGCTGTGAGCTGCAACTGAGCATAGAGATAGACCATGCCACTGGGACAAGAACTGGAAGGCTCTTCCTTCATTTCTGCAGCTGCAAACAGGGACACACAGCGACCCTGGCATTGTCTAAGATGGGAGCCGTGGCTGAAAGACACTGTATGAAAACCATCGACTATTAGGATCCTCATCTTACTTCCCAGAATGTAGTGCTATGCTTTACACGTATTTGAGGAATATGTGAATTTTTGAGACTGTGTCACCTCAAATTAGTTTTGGAAATCAAGGCTTAAATAATAAATATTTTAAATGAGATTGTACAGGGAAAGTTGTCTTGAAAAACTGTGACTCTATACAAATATATGTATCATCATTGTTGTATTTCACTATTTTTTAAAATGTGCTATTTAAAATACAGATTTTAAATGATTTTATACCCTCAAAAGCCTCTAATATTGCAATAAACAAACTAGTGAATTCATCCTAACAGTTTTTCAAATCGGTTTGGTTTTAGGTGTCACCATGGAGAAAGGCTGTGTCTACACTCAGTTCTTGAAAGGTCCAGGTCAGAAATGGCAATAGCCAGAGGTGGGATCCTGACCCTCTGGCTCTGCCCTCTATAATCTGTCTCCCCAGTCCCTTTAGAGCTGGAATCTAAGAAATTCCCTTTCTGGCCCAGGCTCTATCTACGAGCATTTTCATTTGCTTGTCCCAGGAGCTTATGCCAGTGCTTTTGTGGGGACTCAGCTCCCGAGCCAGAGCCAAGAATGCATAATCGCAGTTTCCAACTCTGCAGATAAATGACCCACCTACTTGCTCTTTCTCCTGGACCACTGCTGACCACAGAAGCCCGCTGGGGCTGGTCCACCTACCTCCCAGCATTTCGCAGTCACTGTCCATGCTGTCATGCACGCCTGCAAAGATGCTGGCCAGAGTGGACTTGCCCACCCCCTGCTCCCCTATGAGAACCACCCGGTAGTAGGTGTTCCCCGACTCGGAGGAGATGACTGAGTCCGTGGAGTCGGAGGACCAGCTCCGGCGGCAGTGGTCCTCGGGGGTAGCAGAGTGACGGTTGCGCTGGCTGTACTGGTGGGGCTCTTTCTGGACCATCAAATGCCTGCCATCGGCTGGGATGCTCCAGCGCTGCTGCTGCGGCTGCATGCCCACAGTGCCCTGGCGCATGGTGACATTATTCAGAGTCATCGTTGGGTCCTAGAGAGCAAAGCAGCCAAGGTGTTAGCATTAGGAAACATGAGTGAGAGCTCAGGGGGCTTAAACACAGTCATCAGTGATGTTTTATGAAATGAGGTGAGACCTAAGTAACCCTAACACAAGGAACACCAATGAAGCAGTCAACAGGCTTTCAACCGAACACACACACACACACACACACACACACACACACACACACACACACTCTGTCACCAGCTCCTTAGGCAGACTGTTACTTGCAAAGAGGCAAAAATACCATTAATATCCCCCACTGCCCTGGGGCTTCCTCCATCTTCAAGGAAGCCTGGGGATTCCCCACTCAGAGCTGGCACAGAGGCAGCCAGTAGGAACCAACAGCCTCCAGAGATGGCTTGAAAAGCAACAAGTTAATGCAGCTGGGGACAGGCTGGCCAGATTAGCTGCTCTTGTCTAAACATGGCTCTTAATTGCACCAGCATCCAGTGGGCCTCAGTGGGAAACACGTGACAATGACATCACTCCCCCTGGCTGGACTGGACAAGCGATTATTGGAACTTCCATGTTTAGTAAAGTTGCCCGGATGCTCCCCAGCTGCCTGAATTAGCTATTATTTGAGGGGCAGGGAAGAATTTGTTTGAGGTTTATGCCTCAGCTCTGCCCTCCTGTCCACGGATATCACATTTAAAACATCCCAGCCCCATGCCTTGTCCTTCTGGCAAGGAAACAACCCGCTCAGGTTCAGACCTGTCAAATTCGCAGAGAAAATGCTTCACTCTTATTAAACCATGTCCGCTTCAAGAGTTCTTGAATTCAACTCAGATTCCCACCTTTCTGAAGCAAATCAGGTCAAAGGCTCTCCCCAAAGACATTCAACAACTTCGCTACAACTTTCCCTTTCCCAAGGGAAAGCTGCACGGAGGTCCCCCTTGCACGGAGGTCTGTACTCCCAGGGTCCTTGAGATAAAGTCGAAGCATTCTTATTTGAATCAGCAAGATCCACTCGGGAGAGCGAGAAATGCACAGACACTCCCCTTCCCACGCTCACCCCCACCCTCCACACCCCAACCCGTCGATGACCCTAAGCACGACCCTGACCGCGATGATCAGCCGGGTTTTTTAATCTCACGAGCAGCGCCCCCGTTGGCCGACTTGAATTCAAACAACCAGAGCCTGACGGCTGCCCTCTGACCACAGCCTGTAGGAGGAGGTGGCCCTCTTCCTGAACTGAAGCAAGGAACCTGCTGATGACAGATGGCATCCTTTGCACCTTAAACTTTGCCCCCGACCTGGAAAACCACAGTGCGGACAGCACGTTCCGAAGGCTCTTTTCTCAACTTAGAAAGTTCTGCGGGCTGGGAACGCCCACCCCTTCCCCAACCAGCCCCCCACCCCTCTCCAAAGTCGGGAGAGCCCCCGCGGGCCGCCTGGCTTACTTGGGCGTCCGAGGGTCGGTGAGCGCTGTGATGCTGGGGCCGCCGAGCGCAGGGTGCTCGCGCGTTGCCGCCGTCTGTGCCTCCGCCGGAGCCCGCCGCACGCAGCCGCGGCGGCCCCGCGGTTTATACCGGCCCGGCTGACCCGCGCCGGGGCTTTTCCGTGACGTCAGCGCCCCCGCCGGGAGGGGCCGGCTGTGCAGCAAACCCGGACTTGCAGCCACTTCACTGAATCAGTTACTCGCCATCATGTGACCCCACTCTCCCCTTTTAAAAAATAACGACAGTTCAGTCCCAGGCTCCTTTATTTTGTTTTGTTTTGTTTTATTTTATTTTTACCAGGTGGACACAGGAAGGTGAGAAAATACACTAAGTGCCACATAATCACGCTTCCCAGGAAAACACTTGCGAGCTGTCCGGATAAAGGATGGAGGAAGAGGCAGGTTTGAATTGGAAACCCAGTTTCGCCAGAAAACAAAACGGATCAGCCGGGCGAGCGTGGAGATTTAGCCCTTCAGATGGGGCTGCAGCCACCTTGAGCGGTCACGGCTTGTGTTAGACGCATCTTCTGCAAGGAAAACAGCCTCTTCTGCTCCTTTTCCTTTCTCCCTGGAAGAGAGATGGAGGGGAGCCCCACACTGCTCTGTTTCCCTTCTCTGACAGGGACCCAGAGAGAAGGGGCCAGAGGAAGTTGAGGAAAGGGGACAAGACCTTGAAAAGGTCTTGAAAAATAACCTAATTAAGGATCCAAGCAGATTGTGCTAAATGTTGCTGGCGCTCCCACTCTGGACCGGGATGCTGAGGCTCCTCAATCAGGGAATTTAATCAGCGTCGCGTTCAGCAGCATCTCTGTGCCAGGCTCCCTGGCATGGCTGGGCCTGGTCTTGGAGCCAGTTCTCCAGCCATGGGAGGAGCCCTGAGCCAGAACTGGGGCCCAAGTCCCCCGAATGAGTCCTGTGAGTAAAGGGCACAGGGTAGTAATAGAATGGCCACTTCTACTACCATTTACTGAGTACCTCTGAGTCCCTATACTCAGTAGGTACTGTTAGGCCTCTGCAGTACCTCGAACTTTACTACAATTTGGCAAGGTGGGTATAGTGCCACTCCCATTCTATGGAGGAGAAAAATGACAAAACAGCCAGAGAGCTTGCCCAAGGTCACACAGCTCGGATAAGTGGCAGCGTCAGGATTCAAAGCCTGGCTTGCCTGGCTCTGCACCAGCTGAAGGGATTCAGTGACTTCTTTCTGGGCACATGGGCGTTTCCCAGACACTGTGTTTGGAGATGACACTGGCCTTTCTAATACATCCATCCATCCACTTTTCCAGCCAGCTTCTTCTCTGGGTTGGCTGGTGGCTCCGGAAAACAGCCAGAGGCACCAGCATCTATTCGAGTGGCCGGACTCTGCTGTGAATAGGGCCCATGTTCCGTTATCCTGCAGCACTTATCTGCTCTGGGGATTATCCAAGTGACCAGCTGCTGAGACATGCCGGGCCCCAAGCTGGCAAAGGTGGAATCCACAGAGGAATGAAAACTTAGAGATCTCTCAGTCCTACGTGCCCTGGCCTCCCCCAACCTCCTACTTTTCTTATATGTGAGGAAGCTGATACTCAGAGGGGTGACTACCACTCAGTTAGTAATTAGCAGAGCTGGAACCAGAACCTGGGTGTCATAATTTCCTGGATGGTTTCCGTCATTTCCATCGAGTTTTCCTTCTGGGCTTAACCAGGAGGGGATGGCTACAGATGTGGGGAAAGGAGAAGATTGGGGGGCCAGGGAGGGACAGAGAGAGAGAGAAGGCGGGAAGGACACCAACCAAAAGTCTTCCGCTGGCTCCATGCTAAAATACATGTAATACGTGAATCATTTGTACTTCAGAATTATCCATGCTTTTTCCATTCTGAGCCTCCGACTCTGTCAACTGGTCTCAACAGAAACATTACGTGCGGTAAAAACTAAGAATAAATCAGAGTATATAAGCATATCATCTACCTCTCAATTCTACTTTTGCCCATTGATAAGAACTTAATTCTTCCCATTAATAAGAACCTAATTCTATGTCTAGGCAACATCCACTCTGAACTATTTTTCATTGGTATATGTGAGGCATGCGAAAGAAAACCAACTCTACAGATGGGGGAGGGGGACTTTCAGTCCACTATGGATTCCATAAGTACAGCAATGTTGTGTTTGAATAATAGAATCTGCCTTCTTAAATTTTCTGTCCCACAAGAAGCCAGATGAGAAAACAACTACTTAGGAAAAGTTTCAACTGAATGGCAGTTAAGTTGGAGTGAATATTTAGACAAAAGTCACAGTTATACCTCGCAAAGCACATTTGACAGCCAAGCCTTATCCGGCAGAGTCCCAGATACCTCGTCCAAGATTCCAGCTCACTGAGACCATCTGAGGTTATAGAGATGGAGAAAAAAAGGTGGAATCAGGGAATTTGGGCAAATAGCAAGTTCCGAAGAAGAAAAATTGGCAGAATATTGTAGTTTCTTATTCTATGAATTATTCCATCTGTATTCCTTCTGCAGGCATTTGAAGGCTTCCTCAGAATTTATCTAACAGAGAAAAGAGTGGGGCTAGGAGACAGAACTCCAAACAAAAAGAACCAATATTTACTGACAAATGCACATACCTTATCTCAGTTCATCCTCATCACCACTGCATCTACCCATGTTTCATGGATGAAGATGCTGAGGAATGAGGTCAAATAACTTGTTCAAGGTCACAGAGCCAATAGGTAGCAGAGCTGCACACTCTGGGTCCACAGTATTAACCACTATTGTCTAGAGTAAGGGATACACTTCAGCCCTATTCTCATGCTAGCCCCACCTCAGCCCAGCTCCTTCCTAACCCCCCTCAAAAGAGAAGGAGTTTTTATTAGATTGGCCAAAGCCCATGACCTTCATTGCTCCCCATATTAACGGGGAAGGTCTCTCTCTCCTTAAAGGCATGAACCACGCTGTTCTGTCTTTTCTCTGGGTCCTATGCCTGGGTGAGAAGGGAAACTTGGGGTTCTTTTGGGGGCCTATCTCTCTTGTCTTTGTCACTGTCAGTCTTTGTCTCAGCATAGAGACCTGTGCAACTACCCCATGATTTCAAAAAGGGGATGAGAGAGAGAGGAAGAGGTGGGGAAGGAGGGGAAGAACTTTTGACCAGGGCTGGGACTGAGGCATATGGGACTTGCACAACCAAAAATGTCATATTACTTTGAACCTCATCCCTTGAAAATTCTAGGGAAGACAAGATGATGGGTAGGCCCAGGATACGTACGTCCTTGGGTCTGTAATACTATCCTAAAAGCCAAAAAATCACTCAATCTTTACCATACACTTCCTCATCTATACCAAGGTCATGCTTACTCATGCCACCAAGTCAGTGCTACTCAGCGATAAAGTGACACCATCCATCTTCACCACCAACAAAGAGAAGTTATAGACTGGACACTGAAGAGGTGGTAAAATAAATGGGTTTGGTTTTTATTGCTTTTTAAATGCTTTGCATTTTGATGCCTTTAGGCAAAGCATGTTCTCTAATTCCCCCACAGTCCTCACTACTCCCTGATGTCTTCTACTCCAGCCAGCTTCTCTCATTTAGATTATCTACCTGGCCCCCAAAGGCACTTGCATTTGTGACCCCTACAAGGACTGAAAGAAAAAATAGGGGATTCAGCATTAGAAAAGCAAGTTCAAACCTCAGCCTTTCCTCTTTGGTGATCCTGGGGATGTCACCAAACCCCAGAGGTCTTGGCTTCTGCTGCTGTGAGGACTAAAGAGCGGCTGAGCATGCAGCACTTTGTTAACCACAGAGCACCGTGTCAATGTGAGTGATTATAATGATGACGCAGGAACCAAGGCTTGGAGCTTGGCCACCTGCCATCGGTTTGGCTGCCCCTTAAGGCTCACGTTAAATGAATCCAGCAGAAATCAGGACACATGAGGCAGAGGGAGGCAGGGCGGGAAATGTACTCCTATTGATGCTACTAGGAAAAAATAATTAGTAAGGAGAGTGGTATGGTTAAGTCCTTTGTAACCGAACAAGGATCTGGGGTCAAATCCAGCACACAGAATAGGTCTACACCAGCCACAAAAGAGCTGGGAGGAGCTGGGTGGGAGGCAATGTGCAAAGTGTCTGAGCACAAAAAGAACCTCCTACCCCCTCTGGGAAGTCTAAAGAAGGAAAGAATTACTATATGGAAAATCATTGCTTTACAGAAGGGGAAAAAAAGATTCCAGTTGCAAAATCGAGAGAGCCCTGATCAAGAGAAAATAAGGACTGAAGAAAAGATGGCTAAGAATAACCTCTCAACATCCAGAGGCCTGTGGAATCCAGACGGACACTCCCTCCAGCTGCATCCTCCTTCAGGCTGGCCCCAGCTTCTCATCAGACCCCTGCTGGGCAGATTTAATTTTCCACTGAAAAAATTATTAGCTGTCACACTTCCTCCGCTCCATTAGCCCAGGCTGCTGCAGGCCTTTCTTGCTCCTTCAAAACTCCTGCAGGGTAAGTGCAGAATGTATCTCGGAAGGCCGAGGGGAGGTTCCTGAAGTAAATGGACATTCACTGAATGTCCATTCACGCCCAGATTCCTCCATTCATTACAATAACTACTGAGCATTTACCTGTTACCAGAACCTGTTCTCAGGGCTAGGGGTAAGGTACTTACGTTCATGGAACTTATATTCTGGTTAAAGAAATAATAAATAACAAATAACTAAAGTATCACCATATTCATTCATTCATTCACTCATTCACTCATTCTTTCTCTGAGCTTGCCACTCTTTAACCTCAGTTTTCTCATCTGTAAAAAGAGAATGATAACACTGGAGACAATGTATAAAGTAGGGGTCAAGTACACACCTATTCAGAAGTCTGACAACAGCAAGGTTGATGAAAATGTGAAGGAGAGCACTTGTGCCCTGCTGGTGGGAGTGTGAATTGGGAGGCCACCTTGGAGATCAACCATCAACATCTAAGTTATGCACATCCTTGGTGACCCAGCGATTCTGCTTCTCATTGTTCATCTTCTATATCACACAGGAGACAGGCACAAGGATGCTCATTAAAGCACTGTTTGTAATAGCAACAATCAGAAACCACCTAATGATCATCAATGAATAAATGCACGGTGCTATATTTTTGCAGTGACATATGCAGCAGTGAAAATGAATGAACTAGACCTACTTGTATCAACCTGGATAAATATTGAGACCATAATGGTGACTTTAAAAAGCAAATTGCAGGATATCTACAAGAGTAATAATTTATATAATTTTCTAAAACCCCACACTAATATCTTATAGTTAGATATATCTAGTAAAAGTATAAGAACATGGATGAGAAAAATACATACCAACTTCAAAATAGAGATTACCCCAGGGAATAGGGGAATGACAATTAAGTAGATGGACCCCCAGGCTTCTCAAAAATAGCCAAGAAGCAAGTAGACAGTCACATAATAAGATCAAAGTGTTTAGAGAAAATAATCATCAAACTTGAATTTTATGTTCAATTAAACTGTTGTTCAACAATGTGAGTTAAACAAATATTTATTGAGCACTTGTTATTACTAAGCAATATCCTAAGCCCCAGAGACACGGAGTTATATAAGCCCAGGAGCATATGCTCAAGGAGCATAAAGTCTGGTGTTCCTTTCTCCAGAAATTACCAAATCCATGAGAAGATCATCTAAGAGCTGCATTAAAAGCTTTGGCCAAATGTATATTTGGTTTCCAAACCAACATGATGTTTTCCCTGAGGTTCCTTCCTTCAGCAACAGAAAAATCAATGACACTATTTAACACAAGGAGTCAAAACCAGCCTAAGGCTAAAGCCTTGACTTAGCCAATTGTAGTGACCCAAGAATTCTTCAATGATAAATCTAGAAAGGCCAAAAGAATGAACTGTAGTTGGGTTGAGGACATGGGCAGTTAACACCTTTCCTACATGGATGTAAGTAAGCTAACATTTTGATCTCTATCTGTGTCTCATTAATCTATATCTCACTGGGTTGAGAACTTTGAAAACACATTGAGATTTAGCGCTCTCTCAAACCCCAACTTATATGAAGGTGGAGATCGTATATGATTTATTTACCACTGCACAGCAGGTGTCAAGCATGGTGCCAGGATTACAGCTGGCATTTAATAATTATATTGGATGATTGGCTAAAGAATGAGATCCCTTCCAGAGAGAGTGATTGAGAAAGACTTTATAGTAGTGATATTTAAGATGAGTATTAAATGTAATAATACTCATAACATTAGTGAGAATAACATTAACTAACTTTTATTGAGATCTTTCCATATTCTAGGCACTCTGTAGATTATCTCTACCCTGTGAGCTAGGTACTATCAGAATTAAAATTTTACAGATGATTGAACTAAAACATAGAAAGTTTAATTAACTTGCCCAAGGTCCCATTGCTATAAACTGGTAAAGTTAAGATTTGAACCCCAACTGCTGATTCCAGAGAACATGAACCTGATTGAGTAGGCCACTGGGAGCCATCAGCTCAACAATGTCACTCAACAAACAAATGTTAAAGAGTTATTATACACCTGTCTCTAGGAATGCAGGGTGCATAACAGTCTCCATACAAGATGGTTGGGTAGAAAAACTGAGGAGTGGATAGTAATAGCTGCCCTTTATTGAGCCGGGTATTTTGCTAAGTGATTTACCTGTATCATCTCATTTAATTTTCTCAACAAACATTTATGGTTATTATTAACAGTATCCCCATTCTACAAATTAGGAAACTGAGGCATGGAGATATTAAGTAACCTGCCCAGGATCACACAGCCCAGTGATGGAGCTGTAATTTGTAGCCAAGCAACTTGACTTCAAGGACAGAGCCCTCATATCCAAAACCATCACTGCAAAGTGACATGACAGACAGTGTTACAGAGTATGTGTGCAGAAGAGTGGGACAGCAAGAGGGAGTGATGAACTATGCTCGAGTGGGTCAGAGAGAATCTCACAGAGAAAACTTCAGTCTGAGTTTTGAAGTACAGAAAGCAATTAGCAGGGTGGTGTGTGCATGTGTTCTGTGCATGTTCTTGCACCACCATGTGGACAGGGGCTGGGAAAGAGGAAGCATTCCAAGGTTAAAAAAATAAAAAAGGCTCAGAAGTATGGGCATTTGGGTGATCACAAGTAATTTCAGGTGGCTGGAGAACATGTCGGGGGGGAATGAGAAGTAGGGCCAAAAAAGTGGTCAGGAGTCCTCTGCAAATTCCAAGCTATGGGAGGACAGTCCCAATGCTCTGTTTAGTCCTACCCACGAACTCAAAGTTCCAGCAGGAGCTCAGGTGATGGGAGGCGGGGAAGAACCTCTAGAGGTACAGGAGCAAACAAGGAGAAGCCAGCTCTGCCAGCCTTGAAGGCCAAGTGATTGTGGGACAGTGACATGCCAGTGCATATTTGCCCTTTCCCATACAAGGAGCAAGAGGTGCCCACAATTGTCATGAGGGAGCAGCTCCATTAAATGGAGCTAAGTGGCTCACCAGACCCACGGGCTCTGCTCCAGAGGAAGGGGGTAGGCCTGGGATCCACCAGGGCCAGCGGGACCACCAAGGAGGGACAGGCCGCACATAGCGCCACCAGCTGGCGCAGGGAGACTTTTCCTGCACACTCACACATTCATCACTTCCCCTTTCTCCTCCTCACTCCCTCTTGATGCCTCTCTTCTTTGTCCTTGGTCTACATTATTTTCCTGAGCATCCAATACGCAGAAAGCATGGTTTGTGCTCAGCCAGGGATTCTCATGCATACACAAGACATCACGGTTGGATGGGGAACAGATGTTTCTGCCCATTAAAATTTCCATGAAAACTATAAACATTCCTCTGATGGGTGAAATAAGTGGAAGCCTCCAAGAAACTGTGAAGTCATCTATCCAGGAGAATTCAGCAGG
>NW_006780148.1:578924-580977 GCF_000442215.2 Lipotes vexillifer
CAGCAGGAGTGATGCACGACCCAATGGCAAGTGGGATTATCATTTTTCTCTCAACATTAAAGCACAGTCTGAGGTAGAAAAAAGCAAGATCCCCGGAAATGACACGTAGACCCAATATTCTAACCTGTATCCCACACTAGGGCATTCACAACTTGAGGGTTAAGAACTTGCATAGCATAGATACCATCACCATAATTAACACCCTAATGAATTATACTGGGCAGCTATCCATTTGCACACTCAGATTAGGTAATTTACTACGTGGTTTGGTTTCAGGTTTTGGATCCTGTTTTTGGTACCTTCAAACTGCCACTGAGAAAAATAATTTATTCTGTCTTTTACTCAGTAAGTTTTGATGGAGGGCCTATTAGGTATTGGGCCAGATAGTTCAAGGTACGCAAATGAAAGCAACACAACCTTTGCCCTCAATAAAGTCACAATCATTGAACCCACATTTAGTACTAAAGTGTCTGTTCACCAAGAAGGCCAAGCCCTGTCAGCACACAGGGGCAGGACCACAGACTTCAAATAGGGAAAGGCGGACACTGTACCTGAGAATATGGGCATGGGGCCCCCCATTCCTACTGCACTGAGACAGCCTCTGCCCTCCAAGAACACAGACATACAAAGGGCAATGAGAAGAGAAAACAGCAGAAGTATCCTCATATAGAAATTGGTATTTGATATTTGAAGGTCTAACTCCGTTAGTTCCATTACATCAGATTCTCCAGCTATGGTTGTTAGTCCCTTTTGGGTTTCAAGAAAACGAGACATACCCAGCTGGGAACTTCTTGTAAGAGAGGCAAGAAGCCATCTTGACAGCTGCCCTACTAAGCTTCAAGGAGAACACAAATTTTGTGCAGGTTACCACACTAGCTCTATGTTTTCATTGAGACTCCTCTTTGCAAAATCTGAACACTACCTTGAGCCATGTTAATTTTTTAAATGGTAGTGGATATTATAAAAGTACAGGCACCTTGAGGCTCTAAGGGATGTTTTGGGGGGATCAGAGCCAGGAAATGGAAAGCTAGCAGAAGCCAAGACTCTCACACTGTCTCCCTCCTTCTCTCCACATGGCTTCTCCAAGTCTGCTTCTCACTGCACATCTGTTTCTTTCTTTTCTCTCCACACACCCGCTTTGTCATCTTCTCACCCCATAGCTCCACATCCTGTTGCTCCAGCCACACAGAGAGACAGACTATCTTTCAGTCTCAGTTCCAAAGCCCCAAGAGGAAGCACCTGATTGGCTCAGGAAGGATGACACTGCCACTCTTGATCCAATCAACTGAAGCCTGAAAGGTGGGGCTATGTAGCACAAACATGGTTGCCACAGAGGAGGCTTAAGAGGATGAAGGAAGGGCATTATCAGATGAAAGGTGTTGTGAACTGAGCACCACCACAAGAGGTGTAACTAATCTTCAGTATTTTGTCTCTCCCCTCTCTTATTTTATAGCTTGTGGCTTCTTTTTACTTGTAACTACTACTGTTTCATGCTTTCTATTTACTTCCTTTCTCCATGTCTCTTGGCTTCTGTGCCACTTTACTGCCAGCATCTCTTGGAGCGAATAGAATTCACTCTCCCCCAAAGTAGATTGGATTGGGTTGGCTTTCCAACCTCAACTCACCTGTAGCTGTCTCTGAGCCAGTCATCAACTCGGCAGTCCATCAATCCCTGGTCCCATCAGCTGTGGTCAGGGTAGCGGGGTTACAAGGCTACAGAATAGAAACCAAGAATAAAGAGCCGTCTAATCTTGCTTTTCCCAGAAAGAATTATGGGCCTGTTAGTTTTCCTCAAAAGTACTATGAGCTTTTAGCACACAGATCATGAAAGACCTGTCCTACCTCCACATCCTCTCTAGACATAAAGTGAACTCCTCAGGAATCTCTATGAGCATTTAAAATTTTCGAACAATAACCAGTTTAGCATTTCATATACATTTAATAAAATTACTACTGTGTTATTCAGTGTACCCCCAATTGGTATTTTAATAAGACTTATTCTTTTCAGATACAGTTGACTTTTTTTTTTTTTTTTTTTTTTTTTTCGGTACGG
>NW_006780148.1:581158-589940 GCF_000442215.2 Lipotes vexillifer
CCTCTCCCGTTGTGGAGCACAGGCTCCAGACGCGCAGGCTCAGCGGCCATGGCTCACGGGCCCAGCCACTCCGCAGCATGCGGGATCTTCCCGGACCGGGGCACGAACCCGTGTCCCCAGCATCGGCAGGCGGACTCTCAACCACTGCGCCACCAGGGAAGCCCCAGATACAGGTGACCTTTAACAACACAGGTTTGAACTGTGCAGGTCTACTTACACACAGATTTTTATCAATAGTAAATACTACGATACTACAAGATCCAAAACCCACAGTTGTTATGAATGCAGAACTGTGGATACAGAGGAACCAAGGATACAGAAGGCCAGCTATAAGTTATATGCATATTTTTGACTCTGGTGGGCGCCCCTAACCACTATGTTGTTCAAGGGTCAACTGTACCTACTTCTGAGAATCTTAAAGTCAAATAGGGCAAGTAATTGATAGATTAAAAGAAAAACTCACAGGCTTCCCTGGTGGCGCAGTGGTTGAGAGTCCGCCTGCCGATGCAGGGGACACGGGTTCGTGCCCCGGTCCGGGAAGATCCCACACGCCGCGGAGCGGCTGGGCCCGTGAGCCATGGCCGCTGAGCCTGCGCGTCCGGAGCCTGTGCTCCGCAACGGGAGAGGCCACAACAGTGAAAGGCCCGCGTACCGCAAAAAAAAAGAAAAGAAAAGAAAAGAAAAACTCACATATCACAAAATCATTAAAACTACTACATAACTTCTTCGTGACTGAGGCCTTACAATGTTGGAGATAAGATTGCGATTCTTCCTGTAAAATCCTCTGTAGATTGCTTATTTAAATAAGTAGAGACAAGCAGTATACTCTCTCTCCTGTTCTGCACTGAGTAATATGAGCTAATTAATATTAAATGTTACAGTGCCTCAGCTCTCACCATAAATTAGGGAGAAATATAACACACAAACACGAAGTAAGAGGAAAGAATATATCACTGAGAATAAAAGAATATATCACTGAGATCCAATGGGAGTTTTAGAAAAAGACAGACACTCAGAATCAGAAGTCAGGAGACATAACCTGTCCAAGAAGAACTATAGCCCCACTTCTCACAATGAACCCAAATCCCATTTAGAGCCTCTGTCGGCCACAAGTCTCTCCCTCCCATCTTGTGGTATAAAACAGCTTTTACCAAGTAGAAGTTCAACATAAACTCCAGGGTAATTTCTCTTGAGACACTGGATCTAAAATTGAATAAATCCTTATTAGCAAAGTCCAAAAGTAGCACATGATATCCAGAAAATCTGGAGTAAAAGGCAAAATAGAATACATATGTGCATGTGGGAAGTCCAGTGAGTTGAATTACCGAAAATTTCAATACAAAATTCCTAGGTAAGTCTTTTTTTTAGAATGAAAAACCCGTGGAAATACACTCATTAGACAGTGAACCCCTCAGTAACAGTAACATACTGTGGTGTCACAAACTACCCCAAACCTTAATGGCTTAAAACAACTATAATTTATTAGCTCATGACTATGGGTCATTGGTTTGGGCTAGACTCAGATGGATGTTTTCTTTCCCCTGGTCTCACCTGGGCTTACTCTTGTCATAATTATCACCTAGCAATGCATCAGGGACTGGATGATCCAAAATGGCCTCACTCATGTGACTGAAAATTAGTGCTGGCTCTGAGCTGGGCTTCTCTCTCTCCATGTGGTTTCTCACTACCAAGGAGGCTGCCTTCTTCCCATAGCAGAAGCAGAATTCCAAGGAAGCAAGCCTGGAGGCTGCAAGCCCTGGAACTCCCATAGTTGAGAACTCCCACAAATATCTCTCTTGCCACATTCTACTGAAGACAGCAAGTCACAAGATCAGCCCATATTCAAGATGGTGAAAAAAAGACTTCACCAACTGATGGAAGGAGAGGCAGAGTCACACTGTTAGAGAAACAGGACACAGAGATGGAAGGAATTTGGAGCCATTTATTTCAGTCTGCACAAGCAGGAATACATTTTAATGAGCTCTATTCTGCCTAGAACCTAGTATAAAGTTAGGCATACATAGAGGATATTTCAAGTCTGTTGTTAAATGAATATACAAGTCTTTGGAAATATAGCCAATCAGTTGCCACCTAGGTGAAAGATGAATTTCAAAGTTAAAACTGCCAGCACTTTTTAAAACTATGGTGTTAATATCTTGCTCAACTCTACTCTTACGTCACCATATTTCCTTTTTTTTTCTACATCTATTGGTATGAAAATTTATTTTCTCCAAATAACTAAGCTTGGCTGAGGTTAACTGTGACATCTCCTTGAAAAATTTTGCTAGTTCTCCATACTAGCTTCTAGTATCAAAATAACATGGATCATTCTAGATACATTTGTGTAAACTGCTTATAAATATAACTCTGATGTTCTGCTCCACAACACCTGGAAACACAACCACAGTCCTTTACCAAAAAGAAGGCAGGCTTACTTGTAGCTCATCACAAACAAACTGGGGGATTATTTTACACATTCTGTCTAGGAAGGGAACCCAGAAATACCCTCCTTTTAAAATCTTTCACCTTCCTTTTCCATCTACATGCCCTTCCCTTTTCATGAAATGTGATACATATTTGCAACTGAGTAGTTTTGTCAGACTGCTTCTCACCTCTAGAACTTTGGAGGTCCAACAGCATTTTCTCATTTCCTTCTGTCCCTTTCAGTCCAAACTGACAGTGCTTCTGCTGGTATAAAATTATCAAGAACATTGTGGGTCTCCTGTGTGTGTCACAAGGATTCACTCCATTAAGCAAGAGGCTTGTTCCCAGATCTCTGCAAGACAATCCCATCTGTGTTTTTGCTTATACTGAAATGGATGAGGGACAATGCCTTTAAGCTTTCCCTATGCTCTCTGGTTTGATTGAGGGGATCTGTGAGCCACACCCTTCAAAAAGCCTTTTGTGTGACTGGATACTCTTATGTTTGATCTTTCTGAGGTATTAGCAAAACGTGGTACAGCCACACCCTCAGCTTTTTCTTTAGAGCATATGCTTTCCTAGCAATAAATCTCTCAAGTTTAGAATCTTTTGCAATCTGGATAAGCTGAGAGTTTCCTAAAACATCAAGTCTTGGGTCTTTTTTGTTTAACCATGATCTCTGTCCTCTTGCATTTTACTCTAAGCAACAAGCAGAAACCAGGCTGCATCTTCAACACTTTGCATGGAAATCTCCTCAGCTAAATATCCAAGTTCATCATTTACAGGCTCTGCTTTCCACATAAATGCAAGTCACAATTCTGCTAACCTTTCCATTATATAACAAGGATCCACCTTCCTCCAGTTTCTAATAACATGTTCCTCATCTCCTTCTGCTTCTTCATCAGAAGTGTCCTCAAGGGTCAGATTTCTATTAATAGTTTGTTTACAACCATTTAGATATTCTCTTCGATGATTCTTCTGAGCCTTCATCAGCAAAGACTTTAACATCTATATTTCCACCATCAGTCTAAGGCAATTTAGCTTCCTTAAAATTTTTCCAGCCTCTTCCCACTGCTCAATTCCAAACCTATTTCAACATTTTTAAGTATTGGTTACAGCAGCATCCAACTTTCAAGTACCAAAATCTTTATTAGTTTTCTACTGCTGCTATAATATATTAACACAAATTAAGTGGTTTAAGATAACACACATTTATTATTTTACAATTCTATAGGTCAGAAGTGGGACAAGGTCTCACAGGGCAAACTAATACAGATGTGTTGGCAAGGCTAGCTTCCTTCCTGAATGTTTGTGGGGAGAATTTGTTTTCTTGCCTTTTCCAGTTTCTGGGGGCCACCACATTCCTTGGCTTGTGGTTCCTTCCTTTCCTCCATCATTAAAGCCAGAAATGGCAGATTGAGTCCTTTTCATGTCAACCTCTCTGACCCTCCTTCATCATCACATCCCTCTCTGACCATAGCCAGGAACAGTTCTCTGCTTTTAAGAGCTCATCCAGATAATACAGGAAAATATCCCAGTCTCAAGGTCTGTAACCTTAATCACATCTACAAAGTCCCTGTTTTCATGTAAGGTAACATTCACAGTTTCTAGAGATTAGGACATAGATATTTTGAAGAGGCCATTATTCTGCCTACCACAAAAAGAAACTTCTATCTTGTCTAAGTCACTATTATTTTGTCCTTTGCAATAAAAACCAAATTGGCATCCCAAATGATATAATCCTCCTGTCCAGTTTCAAGGTTTTGAGTGGTTAAATTTCCTGCCCTTTTTAAGTGCTGTTTATAAGGCAGGACGAGGTAACAGTCCACTGAGAAGTAGAGATAACAAACAACGTCCTATGTAATCTAAATGTACCTCACTTTATGTAAGAGTTACCCGAGATTATATATATAATTATGATTGTTGTAAATTGAATCGTATTTTAAATATACCAGGAGAACTTACTATGGAGAATCATTTATAAAGTGAAACAACACTTTATATAGTGAATAAGCATTACCTAATACACATTTTCAATCCAGATTTTTACATATTTTGTTTGACTAAAGTAGGACATACCTACATATAAGATATGAACATGTTACATAGCTACTCTTTATTTTTGGATGCCTATAAGGTACTAGACTCTGTGATAGGTGTTTTAAAGAACTCAAAAGACTTTTAATAGAGTATTAATGTGTGTTTTATTACTGAGAATATGTATCTCTGCTAGAAAAGACAACAGAAATAAGTGGAGATTGAAACTAACAAAATGTAAGTAAGTTATATGAGTTTAAGTTAAATTTAGGGGAGATGTTAAACATGGACAATGAGCGAACAAGTAGCTTGTGAGAATTAGGCAGAATTCTTCAATTATGGGCATCCAAGGGCTCATGCTTTCAGAAGGTAATTTTTACCCTTAGTAAATACCTCGCTGTGTTCCCTCATTCAGTGGGTGTACCCCAATCTATTCAGCTACAAACAGGAATTCAGGAGTCAAGCTTGACTATTTCATCTCTCTCTTTCGTCACATCCAATCCATCCCAAAGTCCTGTTGATATACCTTCAGAATAGTTCTTGATTTCATCCACTTCTCTCCATTTCTCCCATAATGGCTCTAGTCCAAACTACTGTCCTCTCTTGTCCAAATTTCAGCAACTGCCACCTAATGGCTTTCTCTGAATTCACAGACTGCTGAGTTATTGCTTTAAAACACAAATCTCAACTTGACCTTCCTCTGCTCAAAGCCCTTCACTGGCTCCACAATCTTTTTAAAATTTCGTCTCTGTGAGAAACAGTCCCTGCCTCCCACTCCACTCCTGGCTCCCTCCATATTCCTGCCACCTCCCTTTCTAGACTATTTCAATATTCTTACCTCCTTTCTTTGCCAGAACATGCCAGGTTCTTTCCTCCCTCAACCCCTGGGCTTGAAACACTCCTTTCCTACCCAGGGATTGAGGGAGGAAAGAACTTATTTATCCTTAAGATCTTGGCTCAAACATCATTTGCTCAGAGAAGCCCTAAACCCCCAAGTCTACACTAGATCTCTTGATGTTTACTCAGACTTTTCTCCACTTTTCCTTCCCAGGGATTACCACAAGTCCAAAAAATATTTATTAAGGACTTATTGAGCATTCTAGGCACTGTGGACACAGCAGTAACAAAGCAAAGTTTCTGCTCTCATACAGTATACATTCTACTATATTAAGTTTGGTGGCTATTTGGATAATGTCCATCTCCCCCTCTAGTCTACAACCTCAGTGCAGGCAGGCACCACACTGACTTATTCACCATTGTATCCCCAGTGCCTTACACTGTGCCAGACACGAAGAAGATGCTTAGTGAACATTTGTTGAAGAAATAAATACACCCTCACAGTCAACACTCCCTGTAGTACAGTTCATATCTTATCATTAAAATCTAGTTTCTGTACCAGAATCACACTTTCTCTAGCACCCATGGGCTTAAGGTAATTTTAAGTGTTGCTTCAGCAGTGCAGACCCTTCTGAACAATAGCTTTCATTTATATAGTAGTGAACAAAGTGGATAGCCACATGTAAATCAATGAAGTTAGAACACTCCCTCACACCATACACAAAAATAAACTCAAAATGGTTTAAAGACCTAAGTGTAAGTCGTAACATCATAAAACTCCTAGAAGAGAACATAGGCAAAATATTCTCTGACACAATTCATAGCGATATTTTCTTAGATCAGTCTCCCAAGGCAAAAGAAATAGAAACAAAAATGGGACCTAATCAAACTTAAAAGCTTTCACACAGCAAAGGAAACCATAAACAAAATGAAGAGACAAGCTACAGAAAGGGAGAAAATATTTGCAAATGATGTGACTGACAAGAGGTTAATATCCAAAATATACAAACAGCTCATACAACTCTATATTGAAAAAGTAAACAACCCAATCAAAAAATGGGCAGAAGAACTAAACAGACATTTCTCCAAAGAAGACAAACAGATGGCCAACAGGCACATGAAAAGATGCTAATCATTAGAGAAATGCAAATCAAAACCACAATGAGGTATCATCTCACACTGGCCAGTACGGCTATCATCAAGAAGTCTACAAAAGGGCTTCCCTGGTGGCGCAGTGGTTGAGAGTCCGCCTGCTGATGCAGGGGACACCGGTTCGTGCCCCAGTCCGGGAAGATCCCACATGCCGCGGAGCAGCTGGGCCCATGGGCCATGGCCGCTGAGCCTGCGCGTCCGGAGCCTGTGCTCCGCAACGGGAGAGGCCACAACAGTGAGAGGCCCGCGTACAAAAAGAAGTCTACAAAAAAAAAACAAATGAGAGGGAATGGAGAAAAAGGAACACTCATTCACTGTTGGTGGAAATGTAAACTGGTGCAGCCACTATGGAAAATAATACGGAGGTTTCTTTAAAAACTAAAAACAGAACTACCATATGATTCAGCAATCCCACTCCTGGGTATATATCCAGAAAAAACAAAAACTCTAATTCTAAGATACACACTCACCTCAATGCTCATAGCAGCACTATTTACAATAGCCAAGACATGGAAACAACCCAAGTGCCCATCAAGACAATTATCTTAAGAAGATGTGATACAGACACACACACACACACACAGAGAATGGAATATCACTTGGCCGTAAAAAAGGATAAAATATTGCCATTTGCAGCAACATGGCTGGACCCAGAGAGTATTATACTTAGTGAAATAAGTCAGACAGAGAAAGATGAGTTTTATATGATATCACTTATATGTGGAATCTAAAAAATAATACAAATAAATTTATATACAAAACAGACTCACAGACAAAGAAAACAAACTTACGGTTACCAAAGGGGAAAGTGAGGTGGGGAGATAAATTAGCAGTATGGGATTAATAAATACAAACTTCTATACATAGAACAGATAAGCAACAAGGATTTACTGTATAGCACAGGGAACTATATTCAATATCTTGTGATAATCTATAATGGGAAATAATCTGAATATATATATATATATATATATATATATATATATCTGAATCACTTTGCTCTATACCTGAAACTAACACAATACTGTAAATCAACTCTACTTCAATTTTAAAAAGAAGAGAGGAAGGAGTAAAATCTCTGTTTAGTACAGCAGAGAAAGCTGTAACTAAGGGTGGAGCCATTTTGGGGGGCTCTGAGATCCAGGTCAGCAGAAATAGAGAGTGGGAGTGGGAAGGAGAGCAGAAATCCGCATGATACATGGAAGGCCTGTGCCTGGAAGGGTTGGCTACACATTTACATTTTGAGAACAACTGTCAGCTGAAGGAATTCTCCTTGGAAAAAACCAAGAAACTACTAAAGAGAGTGAATGAACTTTTCAGGGAGGACCAGGATTGCTGGTTCATGTGCTAAAAACTGCAGTGGGCACCTCTCCTTTTGCCTGAGCTTCATGCATTCCCCTTTCTTTTAGAACCCCAATTTTGCTTTGGGGACCCACTCATCTTGCGTTGCCTACAGTCTGGTCAGTCAAGAAACTTGCAGACCGAAGTTTCACCTCTTGACCAAGGGGTGAATACCTGACCCAAATGAGGCCAATCAGATCATCTAACAGACTAACACAAAGACCAAATAGAGCTCAAGTTCTTTATTCCACCTTGAAGAAACTGTTGGTTCCTAAACCTTGGTTGTTGCCTAGAGGTAAATCCCCAGTGATATTCTGGTTACTGTTGGTCCCCGCTCCTATCTTACCCTGACCCTGTTTCTTCTATTTTACCCTAAACTTTATACACTACCCCATATCTTTTCTGTAAGTTTCCTTCACATCCAAAGAACCATGACTATTATATAAACCCAGAGTCAAGCCCTTCTCAGTTAACATTTGTCTCCTCTCCCATCTACCCTATAGAAAATGCTACCAGTCCACACACGCTAGTTCCAGGCTGACAATGACAACTTCCTTGCAAAGGATCTGCAGACCTATACAACATGAAAAAGCAATGGTACAAATTAGAAGGACCTAGATGACCAAACATCTGACCTCAAAACTAAAAACTAAAAACTAATTTTAGTCAAGAGATTTAAGACAACAGTGCTTAGAAAACGGGCTTCTGTAAAAAAGGAACAATAAAAAATAAAATAAATAAATATTTGTAGGTTATTAGAGAGGCTACAAGACAAAGTCACAGAGATCTCCTGGAATATAGAGCAAAAGTCCAAGAAATAGAAAGTATAAGCAAAATGTTGAGTCATATAGAGGACTTATCCAGGAATTATCCCCCATATGAGTTTCAGAAAGAGAAAATAGTGAAAATACAGGAGATGAAAATAGGAAATAAATAACAGAAGAAAATTTCTCAGAGCTAAAGAAAGACAGATAGCTTGAAATTATAAGTGTTC
>NW_006780148.1:589950-603460 GCF_000442215.2 Lipotes vexillifer
TACAGAGCAGAGAAATAAAAAGACTCACACTAGCATACATCGTTGTGAAGTTTCTGAACATCAAGGACAAAGGAAAGATCCTTTTGTCCTGAGAACAAAAAAAAAAAAAAAAAGAAAAAAGTTAACTATAAAGGACAAGAATTCGATCAGTGTCACATGTATCAGCAGCAATAATATGTTAGAAAATAGTTCTCAAAGTTCTAAGGGAAAAATTATTTCAAACCTAATATTCTGTACATAGTCAAGCTCTCAATGAAGTGTGAGGTAAAAATAATGACATTGTCTCCCATACAAGAACTTAAAAAATGACCTCTCACACAATCTTTTTGGAAAATAAATTCTTTTAAAAGTAACCAGCAAATCAAAGAGAAAATGAAGGAATCCAAGAAAAAGGAAAACATGAGAGTTAGTAAACAGGGGACCTAAACCAGTAGCCCAATTTCTGAAAAAAGCCTAGGATAATTGTCGTGCAACAGCTTAGGAAGTAATCAGTCCAGTTAAAACAAAAAATTGGAGAGCTCTGAGAACAACTCTTCAAGAAGGAATGGATTCACATTGATAGTCTGATTAAGCAGCTGGGTGGACTTGGTGATAACTTGAAGTTATATGCTTCTTTTGCCCGCAAGAAAAAAGGCAAACAGAAATTCAGGGGTGGAGGGAGGTGAAAATAAGAAAATCAGAACCCAAATATAAAGCTAAAATGCAGAATGATTTTGAGTCATTGTGAATGTGAAATGGCAATCCATTTGATCTTGATGTTTGGAACAGTCTGCTTCATGAAGCTCAGTTTTTGTGACATATGACTACATTTCTTTCCAACTGCACATCAATGTTCTACATGAAATAATATTTACGTGAATCAAAAAATTGTAAACACCTTTGCTAGTGCCCCATTCTTGCTGAAAAATAAAGATTCAGGAAAACCACAAAACAAAAGTATAGCTTAGTGAATTACTATGTGGAGAATATCTGTTTAATCTTCACTCAGCTCAA
Source organism: Lipotes vexillifer (assembly GCF_000442215.2). Taxonomy (NCBI): domain Eukaryota; kingdom Metazoa; phylum Chordata; class Mammalia; order Artiodactyla; family Lipotidae; genus Lipotes; species Lipotes vexillifer. The sequence continues at coordinate 590,944 of NW_006780148.1, forward strand.
GGAATAGAACTTTGCCACCCACCCAGAAACTCCTCCATTTTCAACACCCCAATTTCAACCCTCCTGGTGATTATAAGTAATCATTTCCTTAGCTAACCATTGTATCACCCAAATGTGCATCCTTAAACATTCTAGTTTAATCTTGATAATTCTTCACAATTTTAAGACTTTTTAAAATTTCCTCTCCATCCCTTTCTTTTTCTTGAACTTTATCTACTGAAGAACAGGTAGTCTGGACGTTGCTGAATGTATACTCATGCTGCAGTTCTGCCTGTAAATGGGCATCTGGATCCAGAGACTGGATCAGACTCAGGTTCTAACAAGACTATAGGTGGTGATGTGTCCTTTCTTCCTTCCTCCCTTCCTCCTCCCTCTTCAGTGACCCATTGGTTCTTTACTAGCATATTGTTTAGCCTCCACATATTTGTGGATTTTGCAGTTTTTCCTTATAGTTGACTTCTAGTCTCATATATATCATTGTGGTCAAAAAAGATGCTTGATGATTTTAATCTTCTCAAATTTATTGAGACTTGTTTTGTAACCTAGCATGTGACCTATCCTGGAGAATGTTCCATGTGCACTTGAAAAGAATGTATATTCTTCTGCTTTTAGATAGAATGTTCTATATATATATTAAGTTCGTCTGATATAATGTGTCACTTAGGGCCAATATTTCCTTATTGATTTCCTGCTTGAATGATCTGTTCACTGATGTAAGTGAGGTGTTAAAGTCCCCTACTATTATTGCATTACTGTCAATTTCTCCCTTTATTTTTTTTTCATTTGTTTATTTTTTTATTTTATTTTGTTTTTGGCTGCATCATGTCTTACTGTGGCACACAGGATCTTCGTTGCGGCATGCAGGATCTTTTGTTGTGGCACAGGCTCTTCATTGCAGCATGCACGCTTCTCTCTAGTTGTGGTGCACGGGCTCTTTGCTGTGGCAAGAAGTCTTCTCTCTGGTTGCAGCATACAGGCTCTCTAGTTGTGGCATGCAGGCTCAGTAGTTGAGGCACGTGGGCTTAGTTGCCCCACAGCTTGTGGGATCTTAGTTCCCTGACCAGGGATCAAACCCACATCCCCTGTGTTGGAAAGCAGATTCTTAACCACTGGACCACCAGGGAAGTCCCTCCCTTAACAAACAAATATTATATTTGTTAATATTTGTTTTATGTATTTAGATGCTCCTATATTGGGTGCATATATTTTACAATTGTTATATCTTCTTGTTGGATTGATCCTTCGATCATAATATAATGTTCTTCTTTCTCACTTGTGACAGTCTTTGTTTGAAAGTCTATTTTGTCTGATATAAGTATTACTACCCCAGCTTTCTTTTTGTTTCAATTTGCATAGAATACCTTTTTCTATCCCCATGCTTTAGTCTGTGTGTCTTTAGATATGAAGTGAGTCTCCTGTAGGCCGTCACTATATGATTTTGTTTGGAGCATTTAGTCCATTTGCTTTTAAAGTAATTATTGATAGGTATATACATACTGTCATTTTGTTCATTGTTTTCTGGTTGTTTTTGTAGTTCTTTTTTTGTTCCTATCTTCTTTTGCTCTCTTCCCTTGTGATTTGGTGACTATCTTTAGTATTATGTTTGGATTCCTTTCTTTTGTGTGTGTGTATCTATTATAGGTTTTTGGTTTGTAGATATGTATATGTGTGTGTGTGTGTGTGCGTATATAGATAGATAGACAGATAGATAGATAGATAGAGATATGTAAAATTATGTTAAATTGATGATCTCTTAAGTTTAAATGTGTTCTAATATTCACCCTGCACCCACATTTATTTTTTGACCTCACATTTTACATCTTTTTGTTTTGTCCATCCCTTAACTATTTATTGTGATATAGATGATTTTACTACTTTTGTCTTTTAACTTTCCTACTAGATTTGTAAGTGGTTTATCTACCACCTTTACTGTAAGTTTGCTTTACCAATGAGACTTTTCCCTTTGTAATTTTCATATTTCTAGTTGTGGTCTTTTCTTTCCTGTTTACAGAAGTCCCATTAACATTTCTTGTAAAGCTGTTTTGGTGATGCTGAATTCTTTTAGCTTTTGCTTATCTGTGAAACTGTTTAAATCTCCTTCAAACCTGAATAAGAGCCTTGCTAGGTTGAGTATTCTTTTTTTTTTTTTTTTTTTAATTTATTTTTTGCGGTACGCAGGCCTCTCACTGTTGTGGCCTCTCCCGTTGCAGAGCACAGGCTCCGGACGTGCAGGCTCAGCGGCCATGGTTCACAGGCCCAGCCGCTCTGTGGCATGTAGGATCTTCCCAGACTGGGGCACGAACCCGTGTCCCCTGCATCAGCAGGCAGACTCTCAACCACTGCACCACAAGGGAAGCCCGGTTGAGTATTCTTGGCTTTAGGTTTTTTCCTTTCATTACTTTGAATGTATTGTGCCAGTTCCTTCTGGCCTGCAAAATTTCTGCTGAAAAGTCAGTTGATTTTCTTATGGGAGTTCCCTTGTACATAACTAGTTGCTTTTCCCTTGCTGCTTTTAATAGTCTCTCTTATCTTTAATTTTTGCCATTTTAATTATAGTATGTCTTGGTATGGACTTCTTTGGGATCATTTTATTTGGGACTTTTTGTGCTTCCTGGATCTGGATGTCTGTTTCATTCCCTAGGCTAGGAAAGTTGTCAGCCATTATTTCTTCAAATAAGTTGTCTGCCCCTTCCTCTCTCTCTTTTCCTTCTGAAACCCTATAATGTGATTGTTAGTACGCTTGATGTTGTCTCAGAGGTCTCTTAAACTATCCTCATTTTTAAAAATTCTTTTTTTCTTTTTTGTGTTCAGAGAGGGTGATTTCACTACTCTGTCTTCCAGTTCACTTATCCATTCCTCTGTATCATTTAATGTACTGTTGATTCCTTCTAGTGTGCTTTTTATTTCAGTTACTGTATTCTTCCACTCTGATTGGTTCTTCTTTATATTTTCTAACACTTTGTTAAACTTATCCCTATGTTTATCCATTCTTCTGAGTTTTTTGAGCATCTTTATGATCATTACCTTGAAATCTTTATTGAGTAGACTATCTCCACTTTGCTAGTCCTTCTAGGGTTTTGTCTTGTTCGATCTTTGGAACATATTCTTCTGATTCCTCATTTTGCCTAATTCTCTGTGTCACCTCACTTCTGAATTTTCTATTTCTGATTTATGTTGTTCTTTCATGTCTGGTATTATTTTACTAACATGCTTTAGCTCATTTTGAAATAGAAGGGTACCATTTTAATCTGTAGGCAGGTCTTCCTGGCATGCATTCATTGTTTATAGGGATATCATTCTGCTCCTCATTCTTTTTTTCTTATAATAACTTTGTATGCAATTTGACCTCAATAATTTTCTGTTCTTTATTTTTATGTGAAATTTATTTTCCTGAAAGAAAAATTAACATAGTTTTTCTAACCTCATAGAGTTTCCATTCAGTGTAGACATCAGTAACGGTTGTTTTGTTATTGGTGCTGGTGATGGTGGGTTTTCTCTTTTTTTTTGAAAGGTGGAGATTGTTCAAAAATATAATGGCTTGATTTCTAAGACTTTCTGTCTATTCTCTTCTCTCATTTTTTCCTGGACCTTCTCTTTCCTTCCTCTCTATTTTCCCTATCACAGTCATTTTTTATTCTACTCCCAACAGTTTCCCCTCAAACTGCTGGATGGGAGCTCTGGCTGATCCAATCCCTTCAGATCTTACCATAAGCTCCTTGTATTCATTCAATAGTGGAGGGTAAAAGTCTTCTCACATTTGGTTCTTTCCCCAAATTGGCTTTCCATGCTTGTCAGTGAATATCTATTGGGTTTCTCCTGGTCTCAGGCCTGTAAGATGGTCTGTTACTTCCCTGTGGTTTATTCTTTGCAGATACTGATACAATACAGTTTCTGAGGTTAGTAGTGGTTTGTCTTCTCCTGCTTGTGTTTTGGGGTTCCTGGAGATTCCTTACAACCTAGTTCTGTTGTAAATGTTGTCCATAGGTTATTTACTTTATTATCTAGTTGTTCTGTCTCCTTTTATGTGAGAATTCAGAGAAAATGAAATACTATTTCATGGCCACTCCCCTTGCCACTGCCATCTTCTCCAAGGCCCCAGGTTAAGAATCATTTATATGTATGTACCAAAGAATGTACCAAAGCATTTTCATTCCATTTATAGAACATAGTATAATGATGAAAAGTAATAGTATGCTAGGTGAAGCTGAGAAGGGGAGAGGAAGGAGGTATGGAGGGAGGGAAGCGAATTGAGCACTAATTTCCTCATTTTACACAGTGAGGGAACTAAGACATACCTTCTAAAGTTGGTGGATAAAATGGCAATACACCTTGATTACCCAGAGGATTCTCTGAAGAACTGTCAGAAAAAAATAAGAAAATTCAGTAAAGTGGTTAATTGTGAAATTAGTTGATAGAAATCAATAGCTCTGCAACATAATTAACATCTCAAGTGCTTGCTATGTGGCAGGCACTTTTCAAAGAACTCTTCAAAAATAATTTGCTTAATCTTCTAAACAGTTCCCTGAGGTAAGCACTGTGATTATCCTCATTCTACGGAAAAGGAAACTGTGGCACTTAGAGAGATTCAAAAACTTGCCCTAATTCACAAAGCCAAAGATCATATTTAAATTAGGCAATAAGGCACCAAAAGCCTATGCTTCGGTTGCTATGCTATTATACCACTGCTTCAGAAAGAAACCACCACCAATTCAAAACTATAACAGAGAATATCTTGTTAATCAAAGCACAAAATACACAAAATGTTTGAGAATCGTATAAGAAATGTACAGACCTACCTGAAAAAAATCTTTAAATTTCTATGAAGACACACAAAATAAGATTCAAATAAATAGAATTATATACTTTAATATTAAACAAGGCAAGACAATAGTAATAAAATATCAACTCAATTATCTCTAAACTTTAAATTATCTCAAAATTGTTCAATTATCTCTAAATTTAATCTGATCTCAATTTTTAAAAAACTAACATGATTATTAGTGGGACTAGACAAATCGATTCTAAACGAAAATGTATGGGTTTCATATGGACTATAAACATGCAGGATACTCCATGAAAAAATATTTTAAAAAGAATAACTGCTGTAGAGTGGGAAGGATTGCCCTACCATATATTTTTAAATAACATAAACCTACAGTAATTGAAAGTTTGGGACCAGCACAAGAACAGAGAGACACATCAATGCAAAAGAGATTCAAATACATATGGAATTGTTATATATGATAAAGTTAGCATTTCAAAACAGTAGAGGAAGTTAGATTATTCAATAAAGGGAACACTGGCTAAACATTTGGGAGAAAATAAAGCTGGAACCTTTTTTTCCCCCTACACTAAAATAAATTCCAGGTAGATCAAAGATTGAAAACTGGGAGAGATAGAGATATTGGTTAAAGGGGACAAATTTCCAGTTGTAAGAGGAATAAGTTCTGGGATCTCACAAGCTACTTGTTTACTCACCATCTATACTTAACCTCCCCTCTAAGTTTCATCCATTCTATTTGTTTTCTTTTCTCCTATAGCAGAATTGAATATTCTCAAATAACAGAGCAAATACACAATATACATCGAAGACTTTCCTTTTTCATCTTGTACCCTTCTAGGCTATTTGAAAAGAAAAAGTTATAATGGGCCTGAACTACTCCAAAAATACTAATAATTGACAATAAAAATGAGAATCTTCTATACCTATATCTATGCATGATTATAAAGATTTATCTATTATTAATGGTTTTACATTGAAGTATTAATTTATTTTAACAATTTTTATATGGTTTCTCTGTGTCCTAAGATTTCATACTAAGAGTTCCATTGTGTAAATCACCAAGTAGATCATGAGAGGAAATACAACGCAACAGCTAAGACCTCAGGCTTTGAGGTCAGGTGAATGTGGGTTTGAATCCTGGCTGTTTGACCAAGGCGAGATATTAGAACTCTGTTCCCAGTTTCCCCATCTGTAAAGTGGAAACAATAAATAATAAGGCTACTACTTCCTAGGGTCATTGTGAGAAGGAAATTAAATGCATGTAAAATGCTTAACACGTTGCCTGGAACATTTTAAGTTATCTGCTATTAGCCTCATTACATTGAGGGTGAGGCCACAACTTACATTTCATGTTCCCACAAAGGCCTATTATTCATTCTTGGTAAAACCTTAGTGAGTTGAATCAACTGTAGCTTCCACAGAGAAGAAAAAGGTGGGAGGCAGGGGAGACCAAAGCAAAAACAGTCAATATGTTTAAAGGGAAGCAATTAAGGAGAATAGCGTCAGCTAATATGAACCAGCCTCTAAGACTTGCAAAGTATCTACAGATTTCCTAACAATTACTCCTTATGAAAAGTTTTGTTTGTTCCTTAGGAAGAGTCTGAGATTTTATTTAATTACCTTGATTTTGGTCCCAGGTCTTGGCAATATTCTTCTGGCATCCTCTACTCAATGAGGACAGGCAAGTCAAAGCACAGCCCGCAGGGATTTTTGTTCTTCCCCAGCAGTAGCCTCTCCATTGTTAATAATTCAGCAGATTTTAAGGAAGTGATTGTTTAAGGGGTAATTCTGCTTGGCTTTGTAAAGAGCCCTGAGACAATAGATGCAGAGTCTGGCTGGTACCAGAAGCCAGTTCAGCAAGGAATCAGCCCTAGGGCTGGAGAGTCTTCTGGAAGAACTGACCTTTATGATTGCCTCTGGAAACCCAAATGTTGATGAATCGGGAAGAGAACACATAGGACTTGAATTCCAGAGGACGTAAATTCTGATCCTAATTCTGGCACTCACAGTGTCTGAGCATTTCAGTTAGTGTTCATTCGTTTGTTCATTCATTCATTCAATATCTGTTGCTCACCAACCATGCTAAGTACTGGAAATATAGACATGAATAAAAGCAGTTATCTCTATATCAGATAGATATAGTTATTAGAGATATAGATGGCAGCATTCCACAGATATTTAGTCAAATACTATTCCAGGGACTTCCCTGGTGGTCCAGTGGTTAAGAATCTGCCTTACAATGCAGGGGACGCAGCTTTGATCCCCGGTCAGGGAACTAAGATGCCACATGCTGCAGGGCTACTAAGCCCACACGCCACAACTACGGAGCTCACACACCACAACTAGACAGCCCACGTGCCACCACTACAGAGCCCGCATGCTGCAACTACTGAGCCTGCGTGCTCTGGAGCCCATGCACCACAACTAGAGAGAAGCCCACGGACCACAACAAAGAGCCCGTGCATCGCAACAAAGAGGCTGTGCGCTGCAACAAAAAGATCCCACGTGCCGCAACTAAGACCCAACAGAGCCAAAAATAAATAAATAGTAAATAAATAAATAAAAATAAAATAAATAAAATAAACAGATATTTTTTAAAAAACATTATTTTGGGTGTTTCTGTGAGAGTGTTTTATGGATGAGATTAACATTTAGATGGGTAGACTTCAACAGTAGATTAGATTACAATTTTAATCACTAGGGTAAAGCAGATTGCCCTCCATAATGTGAATGGGCCTCATTCAATCAGTTGAAGGCAGTTGAATAAACAAAAGACCAAACCTCCCCGAAGAGAGAATTTTCTAGCAGACTACCTTCAGACTTTCTCTGCAGCTCTTCCTGCTGGCCTTCAAACTGGAACATCAGCTCTCCCTGGGTCTCCACCCTGCTAGCCCACCCTGAAGGCTGGACTTGTCAGCCTCCATGATCACACAAACCAATTCCTTATAGAAAAAAAAGAAAGAAAATATAAATACACACACACACACACACACACACACACACACACACACAATCATCCCTCAGTATTGGCAGGGGATTGGTTGCAAGACCCCTGGGGATACTACAGTTGCTCAAGTCCTTTATACACCCTTATATAAAATGGTGCAGTACAGTTGACCCTTCATGTGCACAGATTCAGAACCAGCAGATACAGAGGGCCCTAATATATATATATATCTCCTATATGTGTATGCTTGGATATGTATATGCATGCTTGAATATATATATATATATATATATATATATATATTCTCTGGAGAGCCCTGACTTATATGTCTTTCTGAGAATTACAAGGTGTTCCAAGGTTGATACTGACCCCCACTGAGGGAGGGAGAGGGAACTCCTGGCATCCTTGGACAAGCACACCTTGCACAACTATACACAGCAGCCATGTATGAATGCTTCTTGCCCAAGTCATTACTGAATAAAGGTCTTTTATCCTCATTACCCTTAACACTAGCAATAGCATATGACAACAGATAGGTGAACTGTGGGCTGGAAAACATCAATATATTTTAGTACTATCAGTCAAAAAGATGACTAGCAATGAAATATGATGGGAATTGATCCAAAATGCCAAAGACAAATATGAAAAATTGAAAGATGACAGATGAAAGTTAATCTATAAAGAAAAATTAATATATCATTGAGAAAAAGATGGATAACACAATGTTTAAGAGGGAAATGGACATGAGCAGATAGCTCTGTAAATGGAAAATAAAAGCACTGTTCAACTTCAGTAATAACCAAAGAAACGCAACCTCGCAACAATAAAAACACCACTCTGCCTATCAAATGGGCACAGTTCAGCTAATGTGTGTGTGGGTATAGGGTAACAGGCACCTTCCAGGCTGCTTGTGGGAGGGTAAACGGGTCAATGTTTCTGAAGAACCATTTGAAAAAAGTCTCAAAAGTCTTTAAAATGTTTATATCCTTTGGACCAACATACACACTCGTAGGCATTTATCCCAAGGAAACTGAAAGACACATGAAGATTTATGAACAAGAGTGTTCATTAGAATGTTATTTCTAATGGTATAAAATTGGAAATAACCTAAATGCCAACAATAAGGAATGATTAAATAAAGTATAGCCATTAATACAATGAAATAGGATGCAAACATTTCTTCAAATATTTTTCTGCCCTGTCTTCTTTCAGGGACTCCAATTACACATATATTATAGACCATTTGAGTTTTACAATAATTCACTGAGACTCAGTTCATTTTTTCATTCTTTTCTTTCTGCTTCCTGAAGACGTTCACGCCCTGGCATTTCTAGCCTGCCTGGCACATGGAAAAAGAGGGTCTTGGCAGCAAAGCAAGTCCTCGTGTAAAGAGATTCAGTATTGGCATTTGGAAGTAGGACAGGCATGAATGGAAATGGTGAGGTCCAAGAAGATGCAGGCAGAGCACCAACAGCTGCTCTGGTCTCAACCTGGCCCTTCCATAGGTTCAGGTTCCAACATGGCTTGTGAACTTCACCATCAATTGAGATTTTAAGTGTATCTCCACACCCAGGGAAAGAATTATGCTGCGGGCAGGGGCAGGGCCAGGAAGGAATGCCTCCACAAAACCAGGAAAAAAGGGAAAGAGATCACAAGACAAAGAGAAACACAAGAGGCACATGGAGAGTTTTCTCCCAAGAGCCACCAGAATAGACTTTGGAACTAGGCTCACTTCTGTTCAAATTCTAGATCCCCTTCTTACTAGCTGTGTGACTTTGGACATGTTTCTTAATTTCTCTGAACTAGTTTTCTCATCTGTCAAATAGATATAGTAGCATCCACCATAAAGTTGTTTAGATTGAATTAATAATATCTGCATAATGCTTAGTAGTAGAGTGCTTATACCTGATCAGAGCTCACTAAGTGGCTGGAATCATTTTTAGGACTAGCTGTCCAAAATCCATAAGTCTTTAAAGCCCAGCATGGTTGATCCCTTTGTGGAAGCTCTCCTGCCCCCGCCCCCCACCATCCCATCTTCCTACTTCTCACCAACCACAGAAAGCTCAACCTCCTTCTAAAGTCACTGGCCTCTCCTCAGTTAGCTGTGTCCCAACCAGGGATGACTCTTGCTCTGTTGTTTAAGTCTTATCATTTCACTGAAGATGTCTAAGTCTTGTCTTCCCAGCTGGAGTATTCCATTCTAGAAGGCAGGGTTCCTGTATTCTACCTCTCAGTATCCGCACAGCAGGCAGCATTATACTTGGTACACACTCCAGAAAGCATTGACAGGAAGATTATCCAGCTCGAGGCAACTGAAAAATATCACATTCTTGGGCAATTAGACACCTCTCAGCTACACAAAAGTGTAGCTGAGGAAAACAAGACAGAGGCCCTTCTTGGCAGAATGGAGGACGAAGCCTGGCCTGTTGCCTGAGAGCTGCCAGCCCAGATCCGGCACCACAGCCCCCAACTCTCAGCCCTGGAGCCAGACTCTCCCTCTGCATGACTCATCTCCAGCACTTACAGGAGGGAGCTGTCAGGACCCCTGGGAGGAGTTGTTCCCTTGGCATTGGGAGAGAAATCGTGGCCACAAGGAGGAACTTGTTTGAAAAGAGCCCGTTGATTCGAAGTCCAAAACATGTTATCCGCTGGAAAGCCAACTTCCAGCCAATCTCTGGAAAAAAAACAAACCCCCTCTGATTAAACACCGTGCCCCAGGGTGGCAAAAGACATGCACCTCTAACCTGGCTCTGAACTGGCAGACCAACAGCATCTTCTGTGGGTATTTTAGTATTTAGTAACCTCCTGACAGCTGATTAAATCCAGATGTGCACTGCAGCCTTCTCTGGTCAGCAAAGAACAAACAGGCTTTCCCAGCCATGCCCGTCCCCTCCCCCAGGGCCAGCCTCTGAGCAGTCACCCTGAAGCTCTGGCAGGATCTGGGGGCTGCATCCCAGCTCTCATCCTGCCCACACCTTACCATGGCCACTTGGGAGAAGAGCTGGCTCACTGCAAAACTCTGACAAATCTTCACCTCTCACCTACCTGGAAAGCACCTTTTGTTTTAAAAGTCAAGGTGCTGAAAACCAGTAGTATTATTTTATTTATTTATTTATTTATTTTTGGCTGCATCGGGTCTTAGTTGTGGCATGCTGGATCTTTCCTTGTGGTGCGCGGGTCCTTTGTTGCTGTCTGTGGGCTTCTCTCTAGCTGTGGCGTGGGGGTTTTCTCTCTCTAGTTGTGGCATGCGGGCTCCAGGGTGCAAGGGCTCCAGAGCACGTGGGCTCTGCAGTTTGCGGCGACGCGGGCTCTCTCGCCGAGGCACACAACCTCATTAGTTGTGGCGCGCAGGCTTAGTTGGCCTGTGGCATGTGGGATCTTAGTTCCCCGACCAGCGATCAAACCAGCGTCCCTTGCATTGCAAGGTGGACTTTTCACCACTGGACCACCAGGGAAGTCTTAAAACCAGTAGTATTAGATACTACAAAATGTATTGACGGGGAGCGGAACTAGCCTGTGGCTTTGTGCATGAAGATTTGCAAATTGGGAGCATTCACCCCTCCTTCTCTACTGAGAAGGAAAGGGAAAGCCGGGGGCAGACACGGCACTGGCAGCCACCACAACAGGAGTAGGGGTGGGGAAGAAGGGGCATGCCACCTGCCTCCCACACCCCCAAATGGGAAAGACCTTGTACAAGGCCTCTTGCCTGCTTTGTGAAACCAGAGTAGTACCACAGGCTGTCCTAGTGTGTATGTGTTGGTGTGGTGGGAACAGAAGCAAAAGACAACCAAATCAGGGGAGAGCACGTGGTGGCCATTCCAACATGGAGGTTGCGACCCCACAGTGGGAAGCTGAGGAAGAGGTGGGAGGCTGTGAGGGTGGGAGTGTGGGCCCCACTTCACACAGCTAATGAGGAGACGCCTCACTCTGTGTCAGAGGGCCCTCAAGTCAGACCTGGGGTCCAGATCTAGCTCTCCACTCATGAGCTGAATGGCCTGGGTCAGGTTGCTTACCTCAGTTAGCTTCGAATTTCCTCCTTATGTGAAATGAGGAAAGTATATTAATATTACCTTACAAGGCTGTTGTGAGGCTCAAGTGCATGATGAGTGGTTGGTAGAGACCTTAGGGAACAGTATGGGCTCAGTGAGAGACAGTGATTTTTAAGTCTGCCTCAGCTGACTATCACCAGATGGCTACCAAGTTGGCTTCAGAGTACAGAGCCTTCTTCCCCAGGGATTATGCGAGAGGAATCATCTCTGTTCATCACCTGGGCCATCCCAATCCGAGACTGACCAAGCGCATCACTCTCTCCATCCTGATAAAGTCCTGCCTGCCACCATTTCACGTTTTCCACCACCATCTCCATCCAAGGAGCTTGGAGCCCGAAAACCTGGGGGTTCAGTTTTCTGTTGGAGTCCCTCTGTTTCTCAAAAAGCTTTTCAGTGAATGCTGCAATGTATTTATTTTCTCTGGGTCTCTCAAACTGGGGCAGCTGGACCTACTGACATGGAAGCTACAGGCTACACCAGGCATGTGTTCCCAAAGCATCAATTTCATGGCATAGTATTAATTTAATACATTTTACTCTATAAAGAAAGACTTGGGGCTTCCCTGGTGGTGCAGTGGTTGAGAGTCCGCCTGCCGATGGCAGGGGTCGCGGGTTCGTGCCCTGGTCTGGGAGGATCCCACGTGCCGTGGAGCGGCTGGGCCCGTGAGCCGTGGCCGCTGAGCCTGCGTGTCCGGGGCCTGTGCTCCGCGGCGGGAGAGGCCACAACAGTGAGAGGCCC
>NW_006780148.1:603938-637119 GCF_000442215.2 Lipotes vexillifer
TTCATGCCCCGGGCGGGGAAGACCCCACATGCCGCGGAGCGGCTAGCCCCGTGAGCCATGGCCGCTGAGCTTGCACGTCCGGAGCCCATGCTCCGCAACGGGAGAGGCCACACAGTGAAAAGCCCCCCTTACCCAAAAAAAAAAAAAAAAAAAAAAAAAAGAAAGACTTGTTGTGGAAGAGTCATGGAGGGATGCGGCTGGGATGCTGATGTGAGAGAAGTCTGGGCCGAGGCCACCTGATGTTTGTAAGGCAGACGGTGCAGATGGCCCCCAGACAACCCTGCTCCAACCCCAGGGCCGCAGCTGAAGTTTCCAGATACCATCGCCACCTTCCTTGGAGATCAAGCACTGGCCCGTGACCCAATTCTGGCCAGAGGATCCTATGGGGAAGTGTGCTGGGGGAAGCAGCAGTCGAGGGGCTTCAGGGGAGGGTGTTTTCTTCCAAATAAAATGAGATCCATGGGAGGAAATATCCTCTTCTTTAGCCAGGTGACCCTCCACACTAGGAGCCTAAGGCAGCAGCAGGCATTTTCTGACCCCGAAAAGACAGGCTCACAAACGAGCCAATGTCCAAGGACCCCTGAGAAGGTGGACGGAGGAGACCAGGTCATGGTTAACCCCATCCAGCTCCGATAACCAGCCGAGAGAGGCTTCTATTCCCCTCTCTGCTTTAAGGGTTGGTGTCAACGTTCCACAAACACAGTCAAATTTACTGACTTTCACTGCCCTTGCGTCAAAGTCTCTGGAACTTTGCCAGGGATTGCCCAAAGCTGAGAGAGTTTCCTAAAATCATATGCAAAATGTTGTGTGGCTTAAGGATGTTTTCGTTGGAGAAACTCAACAGTTTTCAAAGAGATCTGTGACGCAGAAAAGGTTAAGGATCTTCCTCCGCACACCCGTGTTTATTGCAGCATTATTCACAATAGCCAAGATTTGGAAACAACCTAAATGTCCTTGGACAAATGAATGGATAAGGAAAATGTGATATACATATGTAATAGAATATTATTCAGCCATAAAAAGGAAGGAACTCCTGCCATTTTTTACACTATGGATGAGCCTGGAGGGTATTATTCTAAGTGAAATAAGTCAGACAGGAAAAGAAATACTGTATGGTATCACTTACATGTGGAATGTAAAGGAAACAAAATCCGACTAATTTCATACATACAGAGACTATGTGGTATAGCCAGGGGCTGGGGTATAGGGGAAGTTGGGTGATGTAGGTCAAAGGGTACAAATTTTCAGTTATAAAAAGAATAAGTTCTGAGGATCTAATATACAGCACAGTGACTGTAGGTAATATAATACAGTATTATATACTTGAAAGTTGCTGAGAGTAGAGCTTAAGCATTCTCACCACAAAAAAATGTTAACTATATGAGGTGATGGATGTGTTCATTTTCCTGATGTTAGTAATCATTCCACAGTGAACGCATTGTTCAAATCATCATGTCACACACTTTAAGTATATGCAATGATATTTGTCAATTATTCCTCATTAAAGTTAAAAAATGAGATCAAATTTTGTTTAAAAATCAGCCTCCTAAAGAAATATCAGCCAGGCCCCACCAAATTTTTTACCATTCAAAAGGACCTTAGAGGTCGTCAAGACGAATGCCCTTGCACTATGAAGGAAAACAAAGTTAAGAAGTACACTGACTTGTTAATGCCACTCAGCTAGTGGGGAACAAGGCTGGGACTGGAGCCGAGAGCTCAGAGCACTAACCTTTCCCCCGGTGGTCTGTGGTACTGCCTGAGATTCCACCATCAGAATTTCCTCTTCTGAATTAATAAGTCCTGAATCCACATACAAGTGATTAGACATTCCTGCCATATGCTCTAAGGCACGCTGTCCCTCCCCTTTCATGCTGTATTGTTATTGTTTATTTAATTGCCTGTCCTGCCCTCTAGATAGACCCTCTTGCAAGCTCCATCAGGGTAAAAAGCTTGCCATTGTCTCCCAGGATCTAGCACACGAGGGCTCTTAATAAATATTCATCATTTGAGAAAATGAATGAATGAATGAATGGATGGAAGCCACCTCCTAAGAGAACGGCCTTTGTAAGTTTACATGAGACTCAGTGTAAGCAGCTACTTTCCTCCTCAGTGCTGCTGAGTCAAGGCTCATGGAGGAAAGAGGACTGTTAATGATATGATGAGGAAGAAAGGAAACAAATCCACAATAGCGTTTTGAGGAGCGCTGGCTGAGGCGAGAAGTTCAGTGGATGTAGAAAAGTCCAGAGCACCTGTCTCCAATGGAGAGATGCAAGCACATGTGGTGGAGGAGCATCTGAGAAGCCCACGCAGACTCTGCCTGGTCCACAGCACGGTATAGGACTCACCAGTTCTGCCAAACCAGCGCCCAACCTCTCCACGCACCAGCAGGTGGTTTCCAGCCACAAACTCTACTGTCATTGCCCGTGCCCTTCTGCTTCCCCAAGCACAACTTCTGAGCCATTAATTTTCTTTCAGCATGCAGGGAGCATGCCAAGAACTTCCTGTCACTTGTGAGTCATGGCCTCTGGGCACAGAACATCTCCCTAGGAAAGTGAGGGCTGTGGGGCCCCCACGCCCTAAGGGAAGCTCTGTCCAAGGGTGCGCTGACCCAGAAGAAGCACCCAGGAAAGGCCCTGTCAGAGATGCTGCGATAAATCATGCAGGGTGCCATGGAAACCTCACTGGGTGGCCAGAGCTGAAAGAACTCAAGAGCCAGCAGAAAACCAGGCATGGACCTGGGCGGGGGCAGCCTGATGTTTGTTCTGAGGAGCCCAGGTTTGACAGGGTTATTGAGGTAATTGAATGAGAAAATGTATGTGAGATTGTTCCTCAAGCTGTAAAGTACTGTTACTACTAGTTGCCGTGGCTAAACAAAAACTAGACATCAGACCTACAGGACGTAGTGTTCCCTGCCCCTCCTTTCTATTCCCTTTGACTTCCATTTTCCAGGAAAGAATAAGAAGGGAGCTCTCAGAATGTCATGATTGTGGAACTGAGTTCAACTGGATTTGTTGCAGGTAGACATCTATAGTCTCTTCGCTAGTGGGAAGCTTCAAAGATTAGTACGAGGGACAGGAGAAGGAGAGTGACATTCACGGCCGGAGCTGTACCCACTGAGGCCTGCAAACCAAAGGCAGAAATGGCAGCCTGGTAATTTTGCACACACCTTTCAAGGTTGCCTTTATACTCTGGAGTGTGACTACTTGTTGCAATCCCACTCGGATCTATCAACACATATTTATTCAGCACCTGCTCTGTGCCAAGACTGTGTTGGACAGGTGGCTTCCAGAAACTATCCAAAATCTTTCCCTTCCTTAAAATTCTAACGCATTCCTCATCAAACAACAGCACTGCGTGTTAGTATTCTCATCACTGCTTTGGTCCAGGTGATGAGGGCAACAGAGACAGTTGGAAATTTACCTCCGTGTCAAATGCTATCATTTTCCTAGTTTCCAATTACATCTTTTTCTGCTCTCAGCTTTCTATGGACTCTGTTCTCTTTTACGTCTTCCTTTCTGTTTCTCACACAAACTAAACACACACATACATGGAACTAAAATGCTGACGATTTCAAGACACTTCGCCCCTGAGGGTCTGTTTCCTCACCTGAAAAATGAGGATGTTAAAGAAGGTGAGTTCTAAGGACCCTTCCAATTGTCTTCCTGGGACACTGAGGTTCTAAATAGGAAGGTCTTCATTTGTAAATAAGGGAAGGAACTCAAGGCAGGGAGAAGCATGCGGGTCATGGGCAAAGTAGAGATCAGAGACGCTAAAATTGTTGAGTTGCTCTGCTCCATGCCCAGCATGTAATAGCCTGAATTGCAAGAGACACTCTGCACATATCCAAAACAGAAGGAAGGGCTTCCCTGGTGGCGCAGTGGTTGAGAGTCCGCCTGCCAATGCAGGGGACGCGGGTTTGTGCCCCAGTCCGGGAGGATCCCGCATGCTGCACAGCAGCTGGGCCCGTGGGCCATGGCCGCTGAGCCTGCGCGTCCGGAGCCTGTGCTCCACAACGGGACAGGCCACAACAGTGAGAGGTCCGCGTACCGCAAAAAAAAAAAAAAGAACAAAAAAAAAACAGAAGGAAAACTGTTAGATTGCGGTGAAGGATGAAACATTAAATGATAAAAGGCTCAATGTTCTTTAGGGAGCTCTTTTGTCACTAGGTCTTTACCAAGAAGGTTGATTCTGGCCTGAAATTGGGGCTAGGAGCCTGGGATGGCAGCAAGTCAAGGAGGAGCCGGCAAGAAGAGGATGGCTTTTCATCCCTCCTTTGACTGGACGTCAACCAGGCAGCATTGATGCCTGGCCCCCTGGAAGCCTCTTCAAAAGGAGGGCTGGGTCGCCCAAAACACAGCCACCCCCAACGCTTGTACAGAAGGACAGAAAATTTTCCAAAGTAGTCATGGCCTCCTCTGTCCTCACGTATTCTTAGTGCCACTCAGAGAGAAATGGAGGAGAGAATAGCCCAGAATGACTAAGTGGACTTGCATTAAAAGGGCAAAGACTATGGACCAAAGAATATAATTCTTTCCTGGAGGAGGAAGCAGAAGGCAAGCCAGCCAGCACGAGCTGGAGCCTGCGAGAGGAGAAGGCCGAGGGAGAGCGAAGGCAGGGGGAGGGCGCAGTGGGTGTACTTGGGCATTTGGTGCAATTTGGCGGAGATGTGACACTCCAGGAGGATGGTTGTTTCGCTACGTATCGTGCATGGTATCACGCCCCATCCAGGGAGTTCGATAAGATTTATATCCCTTTCCAAGGTTTGATGGAAGTGTTTCTGGAATTGTTTCTTTGAACGCCACCCTTTGCTAAGCCTGTTGCAAAAGCACCCCGGTGGCATCCTGGTACACTTTGGAAGAGCACGTTATGCCAGAGGTGACCTCAGGTCTGTTATTTACTGGGTTCATAGAGTGTGCATCAGGGAAGGAGCCTGGGGTTTGAGGTCAAAAGATATTGGTTTCGGGCTTCCCTGGTGGCGCAGTGGTTGGGAGTCCGCCTGCAAATGCAGGGGACGTGGGTTCGTGCCCCGGTCCGGGAAGATCCCACATGCCGCGGAGCGGCTGGGCCCGTGAGCCATGGCCGCTGGGCCTGTGCGTCCGGAGCCTGTGCTCCACAACGGGAGAGGCCACGGCAGTGAGAGGGCCACTTACCGCAAAAAAAAAAAAAAAAATGATATTGGTTTCAATTATGAATTGCCTAAAGGGGTTTGGCCTCTCTCCTTCCTCATTTTGAAAAATAGATGATAATTTCTGAAAGAATATAGTATACATATGGTGGTCCTCAACCATGAGACCACCGAATCACCCTGAGCTTTTTGTAAGCACACATGTCCATAAAAAGGAACAAAGTACTGACACAGACCACAACATGGACAAATCTCAAAAACATGAAGCCAGACACGAAAGACCACATAGTGGATGATGCCATTTATATGAAAGGATGAGAGACGGCAAATCTATAGAGACAAGGAGTAGATTAGTAGTTGCCTAGAGCTGGGAGGTGGGAACGGGGAATGATGGCAAATGGGGTTGAGGTTTCTTCTGGGCGGGACAGAAATTATTTAAAATAAGATTGTGGTGATGGTTGCACAACTGATACTAATAACCTTTGAGTTGTACACTTAAAATGTATGAATTTTATGGCATGTAAATTATGTCTCAATAATGCTTTTTAAAAATATACATGTCCCTTGTTACCCCCAATTTGAAAGTCCTTGTGGGGGAAAGAGGGTAATGTGCATTCTGAAAGAATTTCTTCCGACTGGTTCTTACATACACCTTCCCTGCCTCCCCACGAGAATCACTGACACAAGCCTTTGGTCCTCAAAGAGCAGTCCATGGGACCAGCATCATCGGTTGTCCCCAGAAAGCTGACTGAAAACTCAGAATCTGAGGCCCCACCACAGAACTGTGATTGTGGTTTGAAATTGGTGAGAATATCGAAGCTTGAGAAGCACGAATCTAGAACAGCCTGCAAACCATGAGCCTCCTGCCCTCACAAGGTCTTACCTCTTCCCCTGCCTTAATCCTTTATGTAGCCAACATTTGCTAGGAAAAGGCCTTTCTCTGAGAACATTCTTGCCTTTCTGAAACCAGGTAATAGGAAAAAAAAAAAATAGCTTTTCTGCAAATTAAGGTTTATTTGTTATAAACACTAATCAGTGTTGCCGGCCTGCCTCAAAGCCTTGACCAGAAGATGTTTATGTGAGGTTGCAACCGGGAGTGAAATACCAGGCATCCAAGGGATGCAGCCCATTTACTGTAGCTGAGAGGCTGCCCCACAGTCTTTCATGTTGGTAAGCTGCCCCTACTGATGCTTCTCTCAGGAATCCCACTTAATACAAATATCAGCTGGTTAGACTTGTGCGCTAGAAAACAACCTAGATGTGAGCAACTCTTTCATATTCTGTTGCTGCAAAGTGAGTGATACAGCAGGGGCCTGGTTCCTAATTGCTCTGCTTCTGGCCTGGAGGACAAGCAGAAACTGAATTTGGAAACTGCTTTGGGGACCGTTAGTTGCAGGAGCTAAAGGCTGCCCCATCCCCGGAGAAGGTACGGGCATTGAAGTTAACCTCAGATATCTACATAATAGAGGCTTTTCCTTGCAACTTTTACTGTAAAATTCTTACTTTACTCTTAAGAGACATTATCTCAATTGCCTTAGAGATTTTGACTATCTCTAAACCACAAAACTGTTTAGAAAACATGATGTTGTTTTAGCACAATCCCACAGTGTTAGGCAAGGCATTTAAAGAGTCCTGTCCTGCTCTGTTACTCAAGAGGGCAATCCAGCCCAGGGTTCACACCTGCCTTTCTTTGGTCCCATAGGTATCTTCACTTTGATCATTTTTTCCTTCATCACCACTACCTCCAAACGAGGCGCAAGAGAAAGGAAAGGTTGCCAAAGCTGGGTTAGCCAAGTCTCTATTCCTCTGGAGGTCTGGGGACAATAGTGGACAATATTTTTATTTTTTATGTGATGCTCCTCCCTGAGTCAGAGAAGTCAAACTCACAAGGGGATTCAACATAAGATGGCGGATGAATTCTGAGCCAAGTTAAAAAAAACTTTAGAAATTGATACAAAAGTACATTCATTCACTCCTTCCAAAAGTGAGAAGTGTAAAGAATTTTCTAAACTCTGCAAAAATGTAAAAAGCTTTTTTCATGTATTGCCTTACTTCTGCTTGTTGTGGGCGGATAAAGAATGAATTCATGACTGCTGGGGTTCTCGAGCCAAAGATGTGGAGACAAAAGCTGGAAAGGGGAAAAAAGGGAGAAGACAGTCTGGAGCTGGGACAGGTTAGCTGTGGCTGACCATCTGTGGACATCAGATGCAGCTGCTCCAAATACAGCAGCCAGAGAGCAGCTTGATGATATGAGGCCCTTGTGATGTCTTCCACACACCATAAAAATGACATGATGTGCCTCTCAGGGCCCTAGTTTTACTTCCCAAGATTTGAAGAAATAGATACTCAAACTATGACATTGGATGAGGGACAATTCTTGCAGCCTAGATTCCCATCACCAACCACAAGAGCCATTTCCAGCAGAGTCTGATGCTGCCTCCATCTATGTGTCATTATGAATAGCCATATTAACCTATCAAATTGAACCTAGAGATCCCAACAATTACCAAAAAGAAAAGAATAACTAGGTACTATATTCAATATTTTGTAATAACCTATAAGGGAAAAGAATCTGAAAAAGAATATATATATATATATATATGTATATATATATATATATATATATATGTATATATATATATATATATACATATACATATATATATATATATAAACACTGAATCACTGGGACTTCCCTGGTGGTGCAGTGGTTAAGAATCCATCTACCAATGCAGGGGACGCAGGTTCGATCCCTGGCTCAGGAAGATCCTACATGCCATGGAGCAACTAAGCCCATGTGCCACAACTACTGAGCCTGCACTCTAGAGCACACAATCCACAACTACTGAGCCCACATGCCATAGCTACTGAAGCCCGTGCGCCTAGAGCTCATGCTCTGCAACAAAAGAGCCACAATGAGAAGCCCTCACACAGCAACAAAGACCCAACTCAGCCAAAAATAAATAAATTTATATTTTTTAAAAAAACTGAATCAATATACTGTACACCTGAAACTAACATATTATAAATCAACTATACTATAATTTAAAAGAAAAGAATAACTACATCAAAACCTAGGCAGCCTTGGGTGATTAAAAAATGTTTAACCATGTACCTTCAAAACATGTTTGTTGGAGGAGCTTCAAGATGGCGGAAGAGTAAGGCGTGGAGATCACCTTCCTCCCCACAGATACATCAGAAATACATCTACGGGCTTCCCTGGTGGCACAGTGGTTGAGAGTCCGCCTGCCAATGCAGAGTACGCGGGTTCGTGACCCGGTCTGGGAAGATCCCACATGCAGCGGAGCGGTTGGGCCCGTGAGCCATGGCCGCTGAGCGCTGTGCGTACGGAGCCTGGGTAGGGCAAAAGAAAAAATTAATTAAAAACAGAGACAAAAGAACAGGGACGGCACCTGCACCAGTGGGAGGGAGCTGTGAAGGAGGAAAGGTCTCCACCCACTAGGAAGCCCCTTCGCGGGCGGAGATTGCGGGAGGCGGAGCGGGGAGCTTCGGAGCCGCGGAGGACAGCGCAGCAACAGGGGTGCGGAGGGCAAAGCGGAGAGATTCCCGCATAGAGGATCGGTGCCGACCGGCACTTACCAGGCCGAGAGGCTTATCTGCGCACCCGCCGGGGCAGGCGGGGCTGCGAGCTGAGGCTCGGGCTTCGGTCGGAGCGCCGGGAGAGGACTGGGGTTGGCGGCGTGAACACAGCCTGCAGGGGGTTAGTGCGCCACGGCTGGCCGGGAGGGAGTCCGGGGAAAAGTCTGGACCTGCCGAAGAGGCAAGAGACTTTTTCTTCCCTCTTTGTTTCCTGGTGCGCGAGGAGAGGGGATTAAGAGCGCTGCTTAAAGGAGCTCCAGAGACGCGCGCGAGCTGCGGATAAAAGCAAGGACCCCAGAGACGGGCATGAGACGCTAAGGCTGCTGCTGCCGCCACCAAGAAGCCTGTGTGCGAGCACAGGTCACTATCCACACCCCCCTTCCGGGGATCCAGGGACAACTTCCCCGAGAGAACGCACGGCGCGCCTCAGGCTGGTGCAACGTCCCGCTGGCTTCTACCGCCGCCGCAGGCTCTCCCCGCACGCCATACCCCTCCCTCCCCACGGCCTGAGGGAGCCAGAGCCCCCGAAGCAGCTGCTCCTTTAACCCCGTCCTGTCTGAGCGAAGAACAGATGCCCTCAGGCGACCTACACGCAGAGGCGGGTCCAAATCCAAAGCTGAACCCCGGGAGCTTTGCAAACAAAGAAGAGAAAGGGAAATCTCTCCCAGGAGCCTCAGGAGCAGTGGATTAAACATCCACAATCAACTTGATGTACCCTGCATCTGTGGAATACATGAATAGACAACGAATCATCCCAAATTGAGGAGGTGGACTTTGGGAGCAACGATATATATATTTTTTCCCTTTTTGTCTTTTTGTGAGTGTGTATGTGTATGTGTATGCTTCCATGTGTGATTTTGTCAGTATACCTTTGCTTTTACCATTTGTCCTAGATTCTGTCTGTCCATTTTTGTTTTTGTTATTATTGCTTAAAATTTTTTTTCTTAATAATTATTTTTTTATCTTTCATTTTAATAACTTTATTTTATTTTATTTTATTTATCTTCTTCTTTCTTCATTCTTTTCGCCCTTTTAATCTGAGCCATGTGGAGGACAGGCTCTTGGTGCTCCAGCCAGGCGTCAGGGCTGTGCCACTTAGATGGGAGAGCCAAGTTCAGGACACTGGTCCACAAGAGACCTCCCAGCTCCACATAATATCACATGGCAAAAGTCTCCCAGAGATATCCATCTCAACACCAAGACCCAGTTCCACTCAACGACCAGCAAGCTACAGTGCTGAACACCCTATGCCAAACAACTAGCAAGACAGGAACACAACCCCATCCATTAGCAGAGAGGCACAAAGGACACTACATAATGACCATTAGCAGAGAGGCTGCCTAAAATCATAATAAGGCCACAGACACCCCGAAACACACCACCAGATGTGGATATGCCCTCCAGAAAGACAAGATCAAGCCTCATCCACCAGAGCACAGGCACTAGTCTCCTCCACCAGGAAGCCTACACAACCCACTGAACCAACTTAGCCACTGGGGGCAGACACCAAAAACAACGGGAACTACGAACCTGCAGCCTGCAAAAAGGAGACCCGAAACACAGTAAGATAAGCAAAATGAGAAGACAGAGAAACACAGAGCAGATGAAGGAGCAAGGCAAAAACTCACCAGACCTAACAAATGAAGAGGAAATAGGCAGTCTACCTGAAAAAGAATTCAGAATAATAATAGTAAAGATAATCCAAAATCTTGGAACTAGAATGGAGAAAATACAAGAAACGTTTAACAAGGACCTAGAAGAACTAAAGAGCAAACAGTGATGAACAACACAATAAATGAAATGACAAATTCTCTAGATGGGATCAATAGCAAAATAACTGAGGCAGAAGAACGGATAAGTGACCTGGAAGATAAAATAGTGGAAATAACTACTGCAGAGCAGAATAATGAAAAAAGAATGAAAAGAATTGAGGACAATCTCAGAGACCTCTGGGACAACATTAAATGCACCAACATTCAAATTAAAGGGGTCCCAGAAGAAGAGAAAAAGAAAGGGACTGAGAAAATATTTCAAGAGATTATAGTTGAAAACTTCCCTAATATGGGAAAGGAAATAGTTAATCAAGTCCAGGAAGCACAGAGAGTCCCATACGGGATAAACCAAAGGAGAAACACAGCAAGACACATATTAATCAAACTATCAAAAATTAAATACAAAGAACAAATATTAAAAGCAGTAAGGGAAAAACAACAAATAACACATAAGGAAATCCCCATAAGATTAACAGCTTATCTTTCAGCAGAAACTCTGCAACCCAGAACGGAGTGGCAGGATATATTTACAGTGATGAAGGAGAAAAACCTACAACCAGGATTACTCTACCCAGCAAGGATCTCATTCAGATTTGACAGAAATTAAAACCTTTACAGACAAACAGAAACTAAGACAATTCAGCACCACCAAACCAGTGTTACAACAAATGCTAAAGGAACTTCTCTAGGCAGGAAACACAAGAGAAGGAAAAGACCTACAATAATAAACCCAAAACAATTAAGAAAATGGTAATAGGAACATACACATTGATAACTACCTTAAATGTAAATGAATTAAATGCTCCAACCAAAAGACATAGGTTGGCTGAATGGACACAAAAACAAGACCCATATATATGCTGTCTACAAGAGACCCACTTCAGACCTAGGGATACATACAGACTGAAAGTGAGGGCATGGAAAAAGATATTCCATGCAAATGGAAATCAAAAGAAAGCTGGAGTAGCAGTTCTCATTTCAGACAAAATAGACTTTAAAACAAAGAGTATTACAAGACACAAAGGACACTACATAATGATCAAGGGATAAATCCAAGAAGAAGATATAACAATTGTAAATCTTTATGCACCCAACATAGGAGCACCTCAATACATATGGCAAATGCTAACAGCCATAAAAGGGGAAATCAACAGTAACACAATCACAGTAGGGGACTTTAACACCCCACTTTCACCAATGGACAGATCATCCAAAATGAAAATAAATAAGGAAACACAAGCTTTAAATGATACATTAAACAAGATGGACTTAATTAATATTTATAGGACATTCCATCCAAAAACAACAGAATACACATTCTTCTCAAGTGCTCATGGAACATTCTCCAAGATAGGTCATATCTTGGGTCACAAATCAAGCCTTGGTAAATTTAAGAATATTGAAATCATATCAAGTATCTTTTCTGACCACAACACTATGAGACTAGATATAAATTACAGGAAAAAATCTGTAAGAAATACAAACATATGGAGGCTAAACAATACACTACTTAATAACCAAGAGATCACTGAAGAAATCAAAGAGGAAATCAAAAAAAACCTAGAAACAAATGACAATGAAAAGACAACGACCCAAAACCTATGGGATGAAGCAAAAGCAGTTCTAAGAGGGAAGTTTATAGCAATACAATCTTACCTTAAGAAACAAGAAACATCTCAAATAAACAACCTAACCTTACAACTAAAGCAATTAGAGGAAGAAGAACAAAAATCCCCAAAGTTAGCAGAAGGAAAGAAATCATAAAGATCAGATCAGAAATAAATGAAGAAAATGATAGCAAAGATCAATAAAACTAAAAGCTGGTTCTTTGAGAAGATAAACAAAATTGATAAACCATTAGCCAGACTCATCAAGAAAAAAAGGGAGAAGACCCAAATCAATAAAATTAGAAATGAAAAAGGAGAAGTAACAACTGACACTGCAGAAATAAAAAGAATCATGAGAGATTACTACAAGCAACTCTATGCCAATAAAATGGACAACCTGGAAGAAATGGACAAATTCTTAGAAATGCACAACCTGCCAAGACTGAACCAGGAAGAAATAGAAAATATGAACAGACCAATCACAAGCACTGAAATTGAAACTGTGATTAAAAATCTTCCAACAAACAAAAGCCCAGGACCAGATGGCTTCACAGGCGAATTCTATCAAACATTTAGAGAAGAGCTAACACCTATCCTTCTCAAACTCTTCCAAAATATAGCAGAGGGAGGAACACTCCCAAACTCATTCTACGAGGCCACCATCACCTTGATACCAAAACCAGACAAGGATGTCACAAAGAAAGAAAACTACAGGCCAATATCACTGATGAACATAGATGCAAAAATCCTCAACAAAATACTAGCAAACAGAATCCAACAGCACATTAAAAGGATCATACACCATGATCAAGTGGGGTTTATTCCAGGAATGCAAGGATTCTTCAATATACGCAAATCTATCAATGTGATTAACCATATTAACAAATTGAAGGAGAAAAACCATATGATCATCTCAATAGATGCAGAGAAAGCTTTTGACAAAATTCAACACCCATTTATGATAAAAACCCTGCAGAAAGTAGGTGTAGAGGGAACTTTCCTCAATATAATAAAGAGCATATAAGACAATCCCACAGCCAACATCGTCCTCAATGGTGAAAAACTGAAACCATTTCCACTAAGATCAGGAACAAGACAAGGTTGCCCACTCTCACCACTCTTATTCAACGTAGTTTTGGAAGTTTTAGCCATAGCAATCAGAGAAGAAAAATAAATAAAAGGAATCCAAATCGGAAAAGAAGAAGTAAAGCTGTCACTGTTTGCAGATGACAAGATACTATACATAGAGAATCCTAAAGATGCTACCAGAAAACTACTAGAGCTAATCAATGAATTTGGTAAAGTAGCAGGATACAAAAGTAATGCACAGAAATCTCTTGCATTCCTATACACTAATGATGAAAAATCTGAAAGTGAAATTAAGAAAACACTCCCATTTACCATTGCAACAAAAAGAATAAAATATCTAGGAATAAACCTACTTAAGGAGACAAAAGACCTGTATGCAGAAAACTATAAGACACTGACAAAAGAAATTAAGGATGATACAAATAGATGGAGAAGTATACCATGTTCTTGGAGTGGAAGAATCAATATTGTGGAAATGACTCTACTACCCAAAGCAATCTACAGATTCAATTCAATCCCTATCAAACTACCAATGGCATTTTCCACAGAACTAGAATGAACAATTTCACAATTTGTATGGAAACACAAAAGACCCCGAATAGCCAAAGCAATCTTGAGAAAGAAAAATGGAGCTGGAGGAATCAGGCTCCCTGACTTCAGACTATACTACAAAGCTACATTAATCAAGACAGTATGTTACTGGCACAGAAATAGAAATATAGATCAGTGGAACATGATAGAAAGCCCAGAGATAAACCCATGCACATATGATCACCTTATCTTTGATAAAGGAGGCAAGAAAAGTGGAGAAAAGACAGCCTCTTCAATAAGTGGTGCTGGGAAAACTGGACAGTTACATGTAAAAGAATGAAATTAGAACACTCCATAACACCATACAGAAAAATAAACTCAAAATGGATTAAAGACCTCAATGTAAGGCCATACACTATCAAACTCTTAGAAGAAAATGTAGGCAGAACACTCTATGACATAAATCACAGCAAGATCCTTTTTGACCCACCTCCTAGAGGAATGGAAATAAAAACAAAAATAAACAAATGGGACCTAATGAAACTTAAAAGCTTTTGCACAGCGAAGGAAACCATAAACAAGACGAAAAGACAACCCTCAGAATAGGAGAAAATGTTTGCAAATGAAGCAACTGACAAAGGATTAATCTCCAAAATTTACAAGCAGCTCATGCAGCTCAATAACAAAAAAACAAACAACCCAATCCAAAAATGGGCAGAAGACCTAAATAGACATTTCTCCAAAGAAGATATACAGACTGCCAACAAACACATGAAAGAATGCTCAACATCATTAATCATTAGAGAAATGCAAATCAAAACTACAATGAGATATCATCTCACACCAGTCAGAATGGCCATCATCAAAAAATCTACAAACAATAAATGCTGGAGAGGGTGTGGAGAAAAGGGAACCCTCTTGCACTGTTGGTGGGAATGTAAATTGATACAGCCACTATGGAGAACAGTATGGAGGTTCCTTAAAAAACTACAAATAGAACTACCATATGACCCAGCAATCCCACTACTGGGCATATACCCTGAGAAAACCATAATTCAAAAAGAGTCATGTACCAAAATGTTCATTGCAGCTCTATTTACAATAGCCAGGACATGGAAGCAACCTAAGTGTCCATCAACAGATGAATGGATAAAGAAGATGTGGCACATATATACAATGGAATATTACTCAGCCATAAAAAGGAACGAAACTGAGTTATTTGTAGTGAGGTGGATGGACCTAGAGACTGTCATACAGAGTGAAGTAAGTCAGAAAGAGAAACAAATACCGTATGCTAACACATATATATGGAATCTAAAAAAAAAAAATGTTCATAAAGAACCTAGGGGCAAGATGGGAATAAAGATGCAGACCTACTAGAGAATGGACTTGAAGATACAGGGATGGGGAAGGGTAAGCTTGGACGAAGTGAGAGAGTGGCATGGACATATATACACTACCAAACATAAAACAGATAGCTAGTGGGAAGCAGCCGCATAGCATAGGGAGATCAGCTCGGCGCTTTGTGACCACCTAGAGGGGTGGGATAGGGAGGGTGGGAGGGAGGAAGACACAAGAGGGAAGAGATATGGGAACATATGTATATGTAGTTGATTCACTTTGTTATAAAGCAGAAACTAACACAAGACTGTAAAGCAATTATTCTCCAATAAAGATGTTAAAAAACAAAACAAAACAAAATGTTTGTTTCATAAAATAAACAGGTTTAGGTGATATGTTCCACTTTAGGTTTATCTTCCTGTATGAAAGACAGTACATTACAGTCTGTGGCTGTTTAATGTTATATATCTAATGACTAGAACCTATAACTGAAGAAAGACAACAGCTTGATAATTTATATGCACATTGTTGTTTCTTCAAGGTTAAGTGGGTTTCGTGGCACATAATGCACTAGAAAGCACTGTGGGAAAACATCTGCTGTATTCTCCATGCTGAGGGCAAGGAAGGAGTGTATTGATTAGTGATTACACTGTTTGTATTGGAAGTGTTATTCACTTGGCCATTGAAATCACCGGCTAGGGAAGGTAAAGCCTTGTGGATCCTCCCAACTTGGCCCAGAAATAGAGTTCAGGTTCCAGCTGCTCAGAACCACACACACCTGGAACAGTCCTCTAACCAGATATAATGTAGCTGGGGGCCATATCAGCACCACTTGTCAACTGATAGAGCCATTTGGCAGGTCGAAGGTCTCCTTGGAGAAATCCAGAAAAGCAGCAGTGTTTAACATATTGTATTTTGGGGAGCGATAATAAATTAAATGTCCGTTTGATGGAGTAAGTAGAGGAAACTTACTGGGGTAAGTAGGTGCTAATTATAATTGGAGAAATCAAATTGCATCTGGCAGCATGAAAAGAAATGATCAGGTTAAAGAAAAATCTCTTCTGTTTGAAGTGGGGCCTTACTTTGGAATCTGAAGGGGAGTTACTACCTGGGTAGGAGACAGAGGAGAACATTATGAACTTAGAGAATGAATATGGTATGTTTGATTCTGGTTGAAGTATAGAGTTAATGTTGAAAATAATGAGAAAGTGAGACCAGACTGAAGAGGCTGGTTGTTTATCCTCTAACTACGATGACGTGAAAATTTTTATCTTGCAGGCCAACTTTGCTCAATAGGTATCAGCTGCCCAGAACACGGTGTCAAGGATTCCAAGTCAGTGTTTGGGCTTTTATGAAAGAGCTGTGGTTGATTAGCAATGTCTTGTCCTGGGTGTTGAATGGTGATGCACGTTTCATTGGCTTAGTCCTAAAGTAAGGAGCACCGTTAGAGGTTTGAAAGCAAAACTAACTTGAGAGAGATAAGCAGAGAGATAGTGCTCATATCAAGCCTATTACAAGATAAAATTTGCCACTAAATTTTTAAATTTCAAACCTTGTGAGGAAAAGAAGGTGGAATAATAATTGTATCTTGGATTTAACTTGTTTATTAATTCATTCAACGGATATCTTTGTGTGCCTACAAGAAGCTTGGCACTGTAAATAAATGATAGGCAAGACAAATGCTCCTGAGCTCCAGGAGTTCACAGTCTAGTAAGGGAGATGGACAAGTAAACTGACCACAAGAACTACAGAGGAGTAAACTGAGGAAACTATGATTGGCTGAAAGTGGCACAAAGATATCCACGACCCAATTTCTGGAACCTGTGAATGTTAACTTATACGGCAAAAAAAGGCTCTTTGCAGATGTAATTAAGTCAAGGATCTTGCGATGGGGAGATTATTCTAGATTATCTGGATGGGCCCTAACTGCAATCACATGCATCCTCATAAAAGGGAGAGAGAGGGAGATTTGACACACACAGAAGAGGAGAAGACAGTGTGATCACAGAGGCAGGAATGGAGTGATGCAACCACAAACCACAAGCCAAGGAATGATGGCAGGCAGCAGAAGCTGGAAGAAGCAAGAAACAGCAAGATTCTTACCCCTTACAGCCTCTGGAGGGAGCATGGCCCCGCCAACACTTTGATTTTGGCCCAACGATACTGGTTTTGGACTTTGGGCTTCTAGAACAGTGAGGGAATAAATTTCTGTTGTTCTATCCCACAAAATTTGTGATAATTTGTTAGGATAGCCATAAGAAACTAATACAGATGTTCTGTGAGCTCAAGGGAGCATAGTTCATTCAGGGTTCCTGGGTCAAGCTTGGGAACTAATTCTGGCTGGTTTAAGCAAAAAGTTTTCCTGAAAGGCTATGGGGGTTTCAGGGGGGGTTGTAGGAGACTTATAGAATCTAGAAGGGCTGGAGCAGCAAGTTCAGAAAATGGGAAGGACCCCCCCCCCCAGAAGGTTTCAAATGCCAAGGGGTAGGAACAATCCTCCTAGGAGACAGCTGCCCCTGCCATTGGAAACAAGAAATGAATTCTAGCCATCTCTTTTGTCTTTATATCTATCATTCACTCATGGTCCAAATTTTCAGAAAGTAGAATCTGATCAGATTGCCAGCGAACGGGAGAGAAATCTCCCCCCATTCATATTCCCCAGTGGGAAGAGGAATAAAAGAGTTCCCACAAATACTACACATAAGGGAATTCTTCCCCAAATTCAGTAGGGGTTTTGGATGTTAATAACCGGAGACAACAACAACATACCAGGAGACACCTAATCCAGCCTTGGGTGGCTTTGGGGAAAAAGTGACATTTAAGCTGAAACCTAAAGAACCAGTAGAAGTTATAGCTGTCGGTGTTTGTAGAGTTGAAGTATTTCACATGCACACACACACACATGCACACGTACACACACACACATCCCCGAGGTAAAGCCCAGATATGCTGATATCTCAGCTAACTGACATACTCAGCACTAAACAGTTCATCCGTCCCCTCTCCCACTCTGACATGTCTTACTCTACTTCTAATTACAAAGTGTGAAATCGATCCAAAGGGATTTGGGAAGGAGAAAGGAGAATATGGGATTCGACCAAGCAATACCACATGTGAGCCCTCCGTACCTCACTGTACCTATGTCCTCAGGACTTTAGCTGGAATCCCACACAAATCATGACACTGAGAGCAAACAACGCCATTTCCTGCAACTAATGAAGTGTTATACTGCTTAGCAACCCGCACTGTTTGTGTGTCTAACTCCTTGTCTGGACACATATGAGTATAACTTTGGCTCTCTGGAGAATGTAACTGAGTCACAAATCCATGTTTATGAGATTGGGGAAGAATAAAACCATTATTTAGCTAAGTGGTTGCCCACAGCTCCTGAAATAAAGCAGAGCTCTAAGACCTTTAGGTGAGATGACTCAGAAGACCATAGGGAGGATAATGAGGATGAACGGTGATGGCCCGTTTCAAGAACAGGCTAAGAAAAAATTCTATTAATATCATCCTTCTAAGGAGGAAGAGAAGATCCAGTGTGGGGGTCTGTCAGCCAGGGCACCTGTGATGAGGGCACCAGGGCTGAGACAGTCAGTAGGATTTATGCCAGACACAATCAAGTTTCTTGCCGTTGTTCTTAAATTGGGCTTTTATACCTAGGAGTTTATTACAAGGAAGATGTAATACTCATGATCTGTGGATAAGACTAAAAACAAATTTACTGAACATTTAGCTAAAGCATACCCAGCTATTTACATATATCCTATATTGTTATGCCTATACATTAGCCTGTAAGCAAGCAATTTTTTTGTTTGTTTTTGGCGGTACGCAGGCCTTTCACTGTTGTGGCCTCTCCCATTGCGGAGCACAGGCTCCGGACGCGCAGGCTCAGCGGCCATGGCTCACGGGCCTAGCCACTCCATGGCATGTGGGATCTTCCCGGACCAGGGCACGAACCCGCGTACCCGGCATCGGCAGGCGGACTCTCAACCACTGCGCCACCAGGGAAGCCCCTAAGCAAGCAATTTTGGCCACTGGAATCTTTCACTTCATGCCACAGGCTCCTCCTCAGCATCCTGGTCTGCGTCTCCCTTGCCCTGACACCTTGTCTCAGTGCCACGAGAAGCACAGTCAAAGAAAGATGTCAAATAACTCTCCTGCCACTTGGTACTTTTACGCCATGAGCAACTCTTCAAGTCCCAAATTCCTCATCTGTAAACTGGACAAAATAACAGTAATTGATAGGGTTGTTTAATTTAATGGAAATTGAATAAGAAAATATAAATAAAATGCTTATCACTGCCTGAAACACTCAGTAAATGGTAACTATATCAGGTTAGAATCCTAGCTATACCATTTACCAGATGTTGCCCTTGTACAAACTACCCATCTATCCGAGCTTCCATTTTCTCCTCTGTAAAAGAATGATAACAATGCCTATGCTACAGAATTCTTGAGAACATTAAATGAGATAACCTATATAAAAGAGCCTGGCCCAGAATGGGCGTTCAACTAATATTCATTGATCAGAGGGAATAGCTTTTTTGTTTCTACCCACTGTTTCCTCTTGTTTGGATTAAGCCGATGCTTGCATAGTTGGGACTGTCTGGCTCTTTCTTCCATACAGATAAACCTCTATAAGTTACTAAGGCTTTTATAAACAACTTAAGGAGTGAGACAATTTCTCCTATAATTTGGTGTCCCTCATACCTGGCTTACAAAGATACACAATAAAATAAAAAATTAAATTAAAAAAGAATTTCTCCTGTGTCTCCTACTTCTAGCCCTGTGCCAACCTCCCAACAGCCCCCAACTCCATCTCATACTGTTTCCTGAGATCTTATTTATTGCTTTGATGAAGTAAAGGGTAGGCTCAGAAAGTACAATACTGATGAAAAAGATTAAATTCTGAAAATTATAGATCATTTCCTTTCCTGCGATTAGATTAAGAGATTTTTTTTTTTAAATCTCTTTCTTTAAACTATTGAAGTCACTATTTAAACCATTATGTGAAGTTAATGTGATTAGGAGAGGTAGGAGTGATTCATGCAGCTCAAAAAGTACACAAGTTGATGCATGAGGGTGTGGGAAAAAAATATGGGAACTTCAATTCAATAGTACAATAGTAAATGTATATAGTGTATAAATAAATAAATTCTATATACAGGGGGTGCATACCCAAAAATTGTGATGCGATTACAATTTACATAATCAAAAGTGTTTGGAGATCATTGACTTAAATTGCGTATTTAATGTCACAATTTTCCATTATTCTTATATCCAAAACTTATCATGACATTTCAACTTCATTACTATGGATCTGTAATTAGAGTTCCTCACATAAAAGCTACATATACAGCCTTAGAAGGTCCAATACCTTTATTACACTTATGAGGGGAGGGGAGGGGTCGGGAGGGAACCAGGGGATTAAAATTGTTTAAATCTGAAGAGAATAACTTCATCATCTCATGTTTCCTGCTAACATTTTTATGACTAACACCCCAAGTGTTGGCCAAAGTAGAAGGATACTTGTGAAAACTTGAGTTTTGTCAGCCAGTATAGAACAATACACAAACACTAGGTCCAACCTGAGTCAACAGAGACCAGCCTTCTCCCCAGGAACACAACGCTCAGTGTGGCCCTGGCCAGGTGTCTGTTTTGCTGCTCTCTTTACCTGCTTGACTCTGACCTGCACATGGTCCTTGGCTCTTAGCTCCTGAGGTTGTTTGTAATCATGTTCTGCTACCCTTTGCTTGTCCATTGTTTTTTGTTTTTATTAAAGTATAGTTGAGTTAAAGTATTACATTAGTTTCAGGTATACAGCACACTGATTCAGTATTTTTACAGATTATACTCCATTAAAAGTTATTACAAGATAATGGCTATAATTCCCTGTACTGTACAATATATACTTGTTGCTTATCTGTTTTATACATAGTAGCTTGTGTCTCTTAATCCCATGCTCCTATTTTGTCCCTGCCCCTTTCCTCTCACCTTTGGTAACCACTAGTTTATTTTCTATGTCCGTGAGTCTGTTTCTGTTTTGCATATACATTTATTTGTACCATTTTTTAGATTCCACATTTAGATTCCACATTTAAGTGATATCATGCACTATTTGTCTTTCTCTGTCTGATTTATTTCACTAAGCATAATATTCTCTAGGTCCATCCATGTTGCTGCAGATAGTTTGTCTCTTCCTTAAAGAGATGTTAAGTCATGACCAGGGACCCCAAGGATGCCCCAGGCTTGTGCTGGCACAGGTCATTAACTCAAATTGCCTAAACAGAGCAGTTACGTGAGATCTTCTTAGAGGAATGCATTTTCTTAAATATTATATATTTTTAAAATCTCCTTCACTTCATTATTGAAGCTTCTCATTCCACTCTCTAGCCATCCAGGCACAAATTGAGGTGCAGTGTCGATTGTCTACAACTGCCTAGAGTGTGGCAGATATGCCCACTCCCATGGGCAGCTCTTGCCCCCATGTTCAAGCCTGCCCAAGGCCCATTAAAGCTGGTTTCTGGACATGCTCATCATCTGGGAAGGACTCCCTTTCTGTTAGCTGAACAACCATTATTAATAAAAGGCCACTAACGAGTCAACCCCGGTCTTATTTATTTGGACAAGTCATCACTGACTAAGTCTCCTCTCAGACTTGTGACCCAAGGGCTTGGTGCCAACATGGAGGCGTTGCTTTCTCTTCTTTGTGGTCTTAGGGTCAAAAGTTTAGCCAGCTGGAATACAAGTGAACTAGTAACAGAGACAAAATTTTAAATAATTTTTCAATATAAATCAGATTTTTCATTTAAATGAAATTTCAAATTTTGGTTATTGTTAAAATGCTTTTATGACTTTTTTTTTTTTTTTGCGGTACGCAGCCTCTCACTGCTGTGGCCTCTCCCGTTGCGGAGCACAGGCTCCGGACGCGCAGGCTCAGCGGCCATGGCTCACGGGCCCAGCCGCTCCACGGCATGTGGGATCCTCCCAGACTGGGGCACAAACCCGTGGCGGACTCTAAACCACTGCACCACCAGGGAAGCCCCACTTTTATGATTCTTCAACACTTCATTAAGGCTCTTCTTAAGAACCTCCATGTTCTCCCCCACCCAACCTCTTATACTTGGGGTTCCCTTCCCCCACCCAACCTCTTATACTTGTATTTCATGCTTCCAGAATATTTCCCTTCCCCTCTGACACCTTGAATCCTGAGCCATCTGATCCAGCTGTCCAAACCTACTCTATCATCAAGGTCTAATTCACGTCACACATCCTCCTAGAGCTTTTGCTTATATTTGCAACCCATACTGATCTCCCCCTTCTCCCCATATTTGTAACAGCCTCAGTCAATTTATGCCACTTTCTGCTCTTCTCCAATGATGCAAGGAAATCTTGCATGAGTTTAATAATTATGAGCATATTTGCTTTCACCACACCACCAAACTCAACATTCAATATCATACTAAGTATTTATGGAGCTACATTCAATCAGCATATTTAGAACTTTGACCTGGAGGCTGCCTGTTTCTGTGTTAATCAGAGGAGATGTGCCCCTGTGCCAGGAAGATCCTTGGTTGGAAGGAAACAATGTTCCTAATGCTCCTAGAAACAACACATGCCAGATTATTGGGTTATTAACCTAAACCTTCCTACATATTAGTGATATGATAGCTACTGTTTACTGAATTTTTTAATTTAAAAAAAGAAAAGTATAAAGGACAATGTTATAATATCTATTTCAGATCGAGTTTTTAGAGGAAATAATGTCACAGGTATATCGGAAATTCTTTTTCCCTAGTCCCATTACTCTCCCTCCCTAGCCACTGGCAACTAATATCATGAATTTGTGTGTATCCTGATTGTGTTGTTTATTTTATTTTATGCACACACACACACACACACACACACACACACACACACAATGGATCTCTGTTACATTAGTTGCCTCTAATGAAAAACACCTTCCAGAAGTCACACCATTCAGTAGACCCCTCCCTTGAGTCTGATCTGGCCTGTAAGTAGCAGAAATGATGCTGGGTCATTTCCATGTCTAAGCTTTAAGAATGTCCAGCTGCTTCCTCTTTTGCACTCTTGGGAGCCCTGACCCACCATGTAAGAAACCCGGCCTATCTGAGAGACCACATGTACATACCATGTGTAGTAGCTACATGGAGAGGGTGAAGTCCCAAAACGACATGGAGAGAGAAAGTCCAGCTGTCCTGAGCCCCTGCTGACTCAGCTCCAGCAGACCTGCCAGCCACCAAATGACTGACCAGCAGAACTGCCTAGCTGAGCAGAGCCCAGATTGCAGAACTGTAGCCAAATAAAATGTTTATTGATTTAAGCTACTAAGTTTTAGGGTGGCTTGTTATAAAGCAATAGATAATCAGAACATATGTGTTCATAAACAATATTATTTTATGTGGCTTTTTTTAACATGAGTGTTATCAGTGTACATAACATTGTGATATTTGCTTTTTCTTAGTCAACATTATGCTTTTAGGTTTATTAATATTAAATCCATAGATCTAGTTCATTCATTTTAATACTGTACATTCCATTTTATAAGCAACACAATTTGTTTTGAAAATTGGGTT
Source organism: Lipotes vexillifer (assembly GCF_000442215.2). Taxonomy (NCBI): domain Eukaryota; kingdom Metazoa; phylum Chordata; class Mammalia; order Artiodactyla; family Lipotidae; genus Lipotes; species Lipotes vexillifer. The sequence goes on from NW_006780148.1 coordinate 627,604, forward strand.
GTTTTCAGTTTTTCTCTATCACAGACAAAGAAGTAATGGCCATTCTTATGTAGGTCTCCTTGTGCTTATGTTTGAGAATTTTTCTAGTTTAAATATCTAAGTGTTATTGAAGATTCTCCATGTACTGGGCACTGTATTACTAAAACAAATCTTTTAGGTAGCCAATATTATCCCCATTTTACAAATGAAGAATCTGAGGCTCAGAAAAGTTAACTGGCTTAAGGTTACATAGCAAATAAGTTATAGAACTAGGATTTTACTGGGTTTATCTGACTCCAGAGCCTACATCCTCAACTTCTATGGTGTTCTATATAAAAGTATCCTGTGGGGCGCTTCCCTGGTGGCGCAGTGGTTGAGAGTCCGCCTGCCGATGCAGGGGACACGGGTTCGTGCCCTGGTCTGGGAAGATCCCACATGCCGCGGAGCGGCTGGGCCCGTGAGCCATGGCCGCTGAGCCAGCGCGTCCAGAGCCTGTGCTCCGCAACGGGAGAGGCCACAACAGTGAGAAGATAAATTAATTAATTAAAAAAAAAAAAAAAAAAAAAAATGTATCCAGTGGATCTGTGTCTGTTGAATTTGTTTCTTCACCAGAATTATAAATCCTTTGAGGGTTTATAATTACAATACTATTAATAATAATAATAATAGCTACAACTTATTAAGTACTTACTATGTGCCAGGTGCTGTGAATAACATTTGAAATACTATTTAATTTCATTTAATCCTCACACAAACTGATGATTGAGGTACTATTCCCGTTTTAGAAATGAGGAAACTGTGAATTTAAATAGCTTACCCAGAGTCATACAGATAGACAAAGGACTAAACAGAAACAAATCCAAGTTCTGCAGGGCTTGGGGTTTATACAAGGTGGAATAGGGAGGGTCTCTTAAAGAAAAAGAATTCAAATATACAAATACAAAATTAGGTATGAGAGTGAATATGCCAAATGAAAATAGAAACCACAACTAATTACTTGAGTCCCAGGTATGCAAGTCTCTTTCTTCTGAGATGGCTTTGGAAAATTTCCCTGAGAAGCTCACAGAGAAAATGCTCCCTCGTTGCTATCTGGCTTCCCCTCACCATCTAGAACACTCTGCAACTCCCTTCACTCACAGGGGCTGTAATAGGGAGGGGCTCTGAGGTTGAACCGGCATTAGCTCATGATGTCTACCTCTGGGCAGAGATGGGGCTTAATCTGGTCTACTCTTCTCCAAAGCCCAGATCTCAGGCACCATTTTGGATTCAGATAGTCCAGAGGGCCTGGCATAGGTGCTCAGTACATATTAGGGAGCCACACTCTTGCATGGCTCCCTCATGTCACAGTTAAGTTTCTTCACAGTATCTATTATTACTAACAGTTATCTTATTTGTGTATTCCTATGTCTGTTGGCTGCTTGTTCCACTAGAACATAAACTCCATGAGATCAGGGACCTTGTCCACCTTTCTTCCACACTGTATCCCCAACATCTAGGATGGTGCCTAGGCCTCATTCATAGCATAAATAAACATCTGTTGAATAAATGAGTAAATAAATATTAGCTGAATAAACAAATCAAAATTCTTTTGGATTACAATAGCTCAAAGCTTAGAGAAGTCATACAGAAAAAGGTTTGTAATGGTTTGTAGTTTTTGAAACAATGAGTTCACATAACCTTCTTAAAAGCACATTCATACTTTGCACAAATCATGCATTATATTAAACTCATTTTCTATCAAAATGTTCAATATTTCAAATCCCAGATGTGATCCACAGTTCTTGAGCAAGAGTCATTATCTTTCCTCTATAGTAATTACAATAAGTTTGCAATCTAAAATAAAAATATTTGAGAATTATCTTCATTAACATGGTAATCAAAAAGTCACACCACATATATTTTGGGAATCAACAGACATCTAAAAGAACTAGCAGTAGTAGCTTCTTTTTCCAGTGGAGAAATGTCAGTTTTGCCCCTTCATGGATGATTTATCCTAACAAATCATCAGGAAATCAAAATAAGGAGAGATGTTCATTTCTAGACTATGAATCATATGAGAAAATTGCAGAAACTCTGTGTTTTATATCTTTTCACACTGGTCTACTTGACTATTTCCTTTTCTATCTTCATTTCACATTTAACTAACATGATTAAAATTCAAAATAACAAACTTGTTTTCTTAAATTACATAATTGTTACTGAGGAAAAATTATAGACTATAATGAAGTTACTGTGTGAGGTAAATATCTGAGGTTAAAATGTCTTTTGTTTTCTGTTCTTCCATTAAGTATGGAAAAAAATATCCTCAGAGTAACCATAATTAATGTTTCACTGGGCATGGTTCACTTGCCTGTTGACTTTCCAAGCATCCCACAAGTCTCTGTTTCTATTTATTTTGGTTAACAAGATTTCCAAATCTTCAGCCAGTATTGTGATGAGATTTAAGAGTATACTTCCAATATCAATTTATTTATACTGCCGTCAAATGTATGTGTTGGGATAATTAACAGACCATCTGAGAAAATTTAATAGATACCTCACTCTTTACACCACAATAAATTCCAGTAGAACCATACACTTAAATAGAAAAAAAAAGAAAAGAAACCACAAAAGTCCAAGAAAAATATATAGGGAACTTCTACTTCTTGTAATAGTAACTTAGGTAATTCAATTGACTGTCCTCTTAAGAACAACAAGGCAAAATATTTTTAAACACATACCTAGCATAGGATCCAACTATTCCACTCCTAGATATTTGTCAAAGAGGAATAAAAGTATATGTCCACACAAAGACTTTTACATGAATGTTCATAGCAGTTTTATCTGTAAGAGCCAAAAACTGGAAACAATCCAAATGTCTATCAATAGGTGAATGGATAAACAAATTGTGGGTATATATACACAGTGGAGTACTACTCAGTTTTAAAGACAAATGTAAGGCCAGACACTATAAAACTCTTACAGGAAAACAAAGGCAGAACACTCTATGACCTAAATCACAGCAAGGTCCTTTTTGACCCATCTCCTAGAGAAATGGAAATAAAAACAAAAATAAACAAATGGGACCTAATGAAACCTAAAAGCTTTTGCACAGCAAAGGAAAACATAAACAAGATGAAAAGGCAACCCTCAGAATGGGAAAAAAATATTTGCAAATGAAGCAACTGATAAAGGATTAATCTCCAAAATTTACAAGCAGCTCATGCAGCTCAATAGCAAAAAAACAAACAACCCAATCTAAAAATGGGCAGAAGACCTAAAAAGACATTTCTCCAAAGGAGATATACCAATTGCCAACAAACATATGACAGGATGCTCAACATCACTAATCATTAGAGAAATGCAAGTCAAAACTACAATGAGTTATCACCTCACACCAGTCAGAATGGCCATCATCAAAAAATCTACAAACTATAAATGCTGTTGGTGGGAATGTAAATTGATACAGCGACTATGGAGAATAGTATGGAGGTTCCTTAAAAAACTAAAAATAGAAATACCATACGACCCAGCAATCCCACTACTAGGCATATACCCTGAGAAAACCATAATTCAAAAAGAGTCACGGGGCTTCCCTGGTGGCGCAGTGGTTGAGAGTCTGCCTGCCGATGCAGGGGACATGGGTTTGTGCCCCGGTCCGGGAAGATCCCACATGCCGCGGAGCAGCTGGGCCCGTGAGCCATGGCCGCTGAGCCTGCACGTCCGGAGCCTGTGCTCCGCAACGGGAGAAGCCACAACAGTGAGAGGCCCACGTACCGCAAAAAATTTTTAAAATAAATAAATAAATAAATAAGAGTCATGTACCACAATGTTCATTGTAGCTCTATTTACAATAGCCAGGACATGGAAGCAACCTAAGTGTCAATCAACAGATGAATGGATAAAGAAGATGTGGCACATATATACAATGGAATATTACTCAGCCATAAAAAGAAATGAAATTGAGTTATTTGTAGTGAGGTGGATGGACCTAGAGTCTGTCATACAGAGTGAAGTAAGTCAGAAAGAAAAACAAATACTGTATGCTAACACATATATGTGGAATCTAAAAAAAAAAAAAATGGTTCTGAAGAACCTAGGGGCAGGACAGGAATAAAGACTCAGACGTAGAGAATGGACTTGAGGATACAGGGAGGGGGAAGGGTAAGCTGGGACAAAGTGAGAGAGTGGCATGGACATATATACACTACCAAATGTAAAATAGATAGCTAGTGGGAAGCAGCTGCCTAGCACAGGGAGATCAGCTTGGTGCTTTGTGATGACCTAGAAGGGTGAGATAGGGAGGATGGGAAGGAGACGCAAGAGGGAGGAGATATGGGAACATATATATATGTATAGTTGATTCACTTTGTTATAAAGCAGAAACTAACACACCATTGTAAAGCAATTATACTCTAATAAAGATGTTAAAAAAATAAGAATAAAAAATAAAAAGGAGTGAACTACTGACATATGCAACAACATGGATGAGTCTTAAAATAACTCATTTTTTACTCATTTTGAGTAAAAGAGTAAAAGAATACAGACAAAAAGAGTAAATACTTTCATCCTTTCGTTTAAATAAAATTCTAGAAAATGCAAACTAGTTTTCTGTGATAGAAGGTAGATCAGTGGCTGCCTGAAGATGGGGTGTTGGAAGGGGGAAGAGGGTAGGGAAGGAGGGATTACCAAGAGACATGAGAAAACTTTTGGCGGTGATAGATTCATCATTTTGATTGTGGTAATGATTTCTTGGTTATATACATATGTCAAAACTCATCAAATTTTACATTTTATATATGTGCAGTTTACTGTATGTGGACTATACCTTAATAATTAGCTCAGCAATAGTTAAAACAATGACTTCAATAATATACCTTGGCAAAATAAGTGATAAACAGAATCTGGCAAGATTTATCAAGAAAAAGAAGAAAAATAAAAAATAAATACACTAGCAATGAAAATGGGGGCAGAAGTATAAAGAAAGTAGATATCAAAAAATCATAAGAAATATACAACGTTATGCCAATATATTTGAAAATGACACTTTTAGAAAAATTTTACTTACCAAAACTGACTTAAGGTGAAATTTTTTTAAACCTAAATAAACTAACAACCATTAAAGAAAGTGTTTCAGTGTTTTAAAAATCTGCGCCTCTTGAACACATACACACACACGCGCACACAGACACACCACAGATGCCAAACCGAAAGAGTTTCACAGGCAAGTTCTAGCAAATACTCGAAGAACAGACAACCTCATTCTTGTGTTCCAGAGAATAGAAAAGACAAATTCTGCAGTTCATTTAACAAAGCTAATGTGACCATTCTACTAAAACAAACTTAGGAGATTATGAAAAAGGGAAATTATGGGCTAATAACATTTATGAATATAAATGAAAAAGTCCTAAATAAAATGCTTCTTAAATTCTGAGTATATTAAAAATTCCTCTTTACTGAACTGTGTTTATTCTAGGAATACAAATATGGTTTAATATTTAAAAATTTATTAGTGTACTTTACCTCATTAAAAAGCAAAAAAAAGTTATGAGTCTTTCCACAGTTGCAGAAAATGCATTGATATAACTGAAAATCCATTCATAATTTTTTTAAATCATAGAAAACTAAGAATAGAAAGGAATATCCTCAATCTGAGAATAGGAATCAACCAAATTCAAACATCTTATTTGATGGTAAATGATAAATCTATTCCCTTTAAAGTAGAAAAAAGTAAAGGATGCCCATTATCACTGATTCTATCCTACAGTGTACTGGAAGACCTTGTAAAACAAGAAAAAATAATGTAAGGGTTACAAATGAATAACAAAACTGTCATTACTCAGAGATGATGTGCCACCAGACAAGCCAAAAGAACTTACAAACTATTAGAGTTCAGAAAGTTATTAGGATACAAGATCAACAAGCACAAATCAATTACTTTCCTATGCACCAGCAACAAACAAGTAGCCATAGTAATTTTTAATAGCATGTTTTTCACAAAAAATAAATACCACCTATGCCAAGGACTAAATCTACAATTTATGTGCAGTATTTTTGTGGAAAAGGTCATAAAACAATATTGAAGGACACAAAACACAATTGAAGGGTTAAATAAATGGAAAAAGATGTGATATTCATAGATGGGAAGCCCCCACATCATCAAGAGAGCAAGTCTCCCAAAATGAATCTAGATAAGTCAGTGCAAATCCAATCAAAATACCAAGACTGTTCTTTGTGCATCTTGACAAGCTAATTCTGAAATTTATAGGAATAACAAAGGGCCAGAAATAGCCAAAGCATTTTGAAGAACACATTTGGCTATTAAGCTATAGTGAGTAATACATCTTAGGACTGGTACAGGGACAGCCAAGTATATCCATGAGAGATCACAGAGAGCTCAGAAACAGAACAATAAATATAAAAACTTGATATTTTCAAAGACAGCACTAAAAATCATGGGGAAAGTATCAACTAGTCAGTAAATAGTGTTGGAATGAATAGTGATCCATTAGGGAGAGAAAAGTAAAATTAGATCCCTATTAAACAGCATATACAAAAATAAATTTCAGGTAGATTAAACACTTAAATGCGAAAAGGAAAACATTAAAACTTTTAAACTAAAATATAGAAAAATGTGCTTATGACTTTAGGGTAAGGAAGGATTTTTTTATCCAAAACATAAGTAAACCATAAGGAAAGACTGAATTTAAAAACCTCTGTACAACTGAATCACTTTGTTGTACACCTGAAACTCACACAACATTGTAAATCAACTATACTCCAGTAAAGTTAAAAAAATTAAATTAAATTTTAAAATATCTATTGAGCAACTAAAGAAAGCCCATGCACAGCAGCGAACACTTGATGCAGCCAAAAATAAATAAATTTATTTTTAAAAAAAGATTTGGAAAGACTTAAGCACAAAACTAAGCCTAAAGATGTCAGCTCAGAGAAACAAAACATTACAACTAAGATTTGGGGATGAAGATGGACGTAGGCCATTTTTTAGAAAGATTGTATTTAAGTAGCTGCAAACTGGGGTTTCTTAATATAATTTAGAAAGGGGTTGAGTTGTTAGAAGGTGTTCGAAGATTGGTGCAAAAAGAAGAAAAGGAAGAGGGTCAGGGACAAGAGTACAGAGGGAGGGGGACAGGGAGAAGAAACTGTCCTAGTCAAGGAGACATAACCAGGCTTGTTATTAAAAAATTATAGTGGTTTTCTGGAGTGATAAGATCTTCTTTCCAATTTTTTAAAATACATTTGTATTACTATTAAAATGGACTAAATAGAGAATGAGTAACTAAAAAGCAATGTCAATGGCTCTACATAGCTTTAAAAGCTGAAACTAAAATTAATGGAAAAGAGCAAAAATCAAAAACAAGTCAAGTACAAATTTTAAGCCAAATGGGTGAACTTTCCATTCATATGTCAAGATTTATTACACGGTTATGTTATTTAAAAGAATGTAATATTTCTTCAGGGTTAGGCTAAGGAACCAACATAAAAGAACACAAAATGCAGAACTTATCCATGCAACTGTGAAAACTTGAACTATGACTGAGGTGACATTACATTCTAGTATCAAAGGGAGAAATTTGTTCAACAAGTATTATTAGGACAATTAATTATGCAATCAGAAAAAAAAACATAGACTCCTATCTCACATCACTTCCAAAAATAAATTCCAGGTGAATTAAAGACCTAAATAGAAAACATGAAACCTGAAACTTTAGGAGAAATTATAGAATCTCTTATGACTTCAGGACAAGAAAGAATTTCTTCAAAAATTAACAAGTAAGCAAACAAAACCCACATACTATACAAGAAAATATAGATAAATTTGGCTACTTTAAAACTTAAGAATTCTATACATAAAGAAACAAAGATTGCTAGAAGAAGATCTACTTGTAACTCATACAACTGACAAAAGATTAGTAACAAACCAAAATATTAAATATTAAACAAATATTAAGTCAATGTTAATATTAAACAATTAAATCAACCTGAGTATTTTCAATCCTACATATCAGTAAGAGGAAGAAAAACAATAAGAAAATGGACAATATAATGAACAGGCAATGTACAGAAGAGGAAATCCAAATGTCCTATTAAACATATGAAAATATATCTATCCTTACTGGTAATAAGGAAATTAAGAAATGAAATAAGATTGCAGTTAACATTAATTAGACTAGAAACTTCAAAGTCTGTGCTATGGTCTCAATGTTTGTATCCTCCAAAATTCATATGTTGAAATTCTAACCCCCTATTAGGAGGTGGAGCCTTTGGGAGTGATTAGGTCATGAGGATGAAACCCCTACAAGTTGGATTAGTGCCCTTATCAGAGACCACAGAGAGTTCTCTGCTCTACACTACATAAGAGTACAATGAGAAGTCAATAGTCCACAGTCCCAAAGAGGCCCCTCACCCAAATCAACCATGCTGGCACCCTGATCTCAGACTTCTAGCCTCCAGAACTGTGAGAAATAAATGTCTGTTGTTTATAAGCCACACAGTCTATGGTAGTTTGTTATAGCAGCCTGAACGACAAAGACTGTCAGTGCCAAGTGTTCACAAGGATGTGGAGCAACAAGAGTTCTAGTACACTGCTAGAGTACACCTACTCTCCAGAGCAATCTGGAAACATCTAATAAAGATGAAGATGTGAAGCCAATCCACTTCTAGTATGTACTAGTATTTTCAGTGCAGAAATGTATGTAATTGCAGAAGAATTAGAAACAACTTAAATGTCATCAACAAGAGAATATATTTGTTAACCCAAAGTTAAGATGAAAGAACAAAAGATACATCTGTCAGCATGGGTAAATCTCTAAAACATATTTTTGAGTGAAAAAAGACAATTTGCAAACATATATATACACACACTCACATATATGTATATACACATACATACATTTACTTATTCTAATATATACATATTTCCCATGAAATTTTAAAATAAGAGAAAATAGTTCTCTTAGAAAATAGTGTTTATGTTACATAAACATGAAGTAAGAGCATATGAACGTTTATAAAAATGTTAAACTTCAAATTTTGACTCAAAGAGAGAAAAAGGGGAATAGGGTTAGAGGCAGAGAGCAGGCTTCAACAGTATCTGTACTGTTTCCTTTCTTTTAAAAAAATCTGCAACAAATATGGCAAAATGCTAAGATTTGAAAGAGATAGGCAGTGGGTACAATTCATCTAACAAATATTCATAGAGGGGGGGCGGTGGAAAGATGGCGGAGGAGTAAGACGCAGAGATCACCTTCCTCCCCACAAATACACCAGAAATACATCTACATGTGGAACAGCTCCTACAGAACACGTACTGAATGCTGGCAGAAGACCTCAGACCTCCCAAAAGGCAAGAAACTCCCCAAGTATCTGGGTAGGGCAAAAGAAAAAATTAATTAAAAACAGAGACAATAGAATAGGGACGGCACCTGCACCAGTGGGAGGGAGCTGTGAAGGAGGAAAGGTCTCCACACACTCGGAAGCCCCTTCGCGGGCAGAGACTGCGTGAGGCGGAGCGGGGAGCTTCGGAGCCGCGGAGGA
>NW_006780148.1:644336-678038 GCF_000442215.2 Lipotes vexillifer
GGAGGGGTGGGATAGGGAGGGTGGGAGGGAGGGAGAAAGAAGGAAGAGATATGGGAACATATATATATGTATAACTGACTCACTCTGTTATAAAGCAGAAACTAACACACCATTGTAAAGCAATTATACCCCAATAAAGATGTTAAAAAAAAAAAAATATTCATAGAGAACGTGCTGGGCACTGCTGCCGGTGAGGGAGCAGCATGAACAGGACAGCCAAGTCTCCCCCCAACACTTAACTTACAATCCATAGCAGGAAACAGACCACATAAATATAAAATAAATATTTATGTCAGATAGTAAGTGCTATAAAGAAAAATAAAGCAAAATAAAAAGTTATGGGAGTGGGGTACTATTTAAAAAGTGAGGTTATACACACCTACGGTCAATTACTTTTCAACAAAGGAGGCAAGAATATACAATGGAGAAAAGATAGTCTCAGTAAGTGGTGCTGGGAAAACTAGACAGCTGCATGTAAATCAGTAAAGTTAGAATACTCCCTCACACTACACACAAAAATAAACACAAAATGTCTTAAAGACTTAAATATGAGACATCATACCATAAAACTCCTAGAAGAGATCATAAGCAAAACATTTTCTGACATAAATCATAGGAATGTTTTCTTAGGTCAGTGTCCCAAGGCAATAGAAATAAAAGCAAAAATAAACAAACGGGACCTAAACAAACTTATAAGTTTTGCACAGCTAAAGAAACCATAAACAAAATGAAAAAATAACTTACAAAATGGGAGAAAATATTTCCAAATGATGTGACTGATGAGAGGGTAATTTCCAAGATATACAAACAGCTCATACAACTCAGTAACAAAAAAAAGCAAACAACCCGATCAAAAAATGGGCAAAAGACCTAAACAGACATTTCTCCAAAGAAGACATACAGATGGCCAATAGGCACATGAAAAGATGCTCAACATCGTTAATTATTAGAGAAATGCAAATCAAATGACAATGAGGTATCACTTCACACCAGTCAGAATGGCCATCATCAAAAAGTCTACAAATAACAAATGCTGGAGAGGGTGTGGAGAAATGGGAACCCTCCTACACTGTTGGTGGGAATGTAAATTGGTGCAGCCACTATGGAGAACAGTATGGAGGTTCCTTAAAAAACTAAAAATAGAGTTACCATATGATCCAGCAATCCCACTGTGTGTTTGTGTGTGTATATATATATATGTATTCCATTATACAATTTTTCATTTTAGGAGTTTGGGATTAGCACATACAAACTACTAAATATAAAATAGATAAACAACAAGGACCTAATGTACCACACAGGGGACTATATTCAATATCTTGTAATAAACTATAATGGAAGGGAGTCTGAAAAAGAATAAATAAATAAATAAATAAATAAATATATATATATATATATATATATATATATACCTGAATCACTTTGCTGTACACCAGAAACTAACACAACATTGTAAATCAACTATACTTCAATTATAAAAAAAAGCGTGAGGGACTTCCCTGGTGGTCCAGTGGTAGAAAATCTGCCTACCAATGCAGGGGACGCAGGTTCGATCCCTGGTCAGGGAACTAAGATCCCACATGCTGCAGGGCAACAAAGCCCGCGTGCCACAGCTACTGAGCTCGCACGCCTCAACTAGAGCCCGAGTGCTACAAACTACTGAGCTCACACGACCTGCAGCCTGCACACCACAACTAGAGAGAGAAAACCCACACACCACACTAGAGAGAAACCCAGCACCACAGCAAAGAGCCCGCACCACAACGAAAGATCCCGCGTGCCTCAACGAAGACCCCACGTGCCGCCGCAACTAAGACCCGACACAGCCAAAAAGAATGAATATAATAAATAAATTTAAAAAAAAAAAAAGGCGTGGGATTTCCCTGGTGGTCCAGTGGTTAAGACTCCACACTTCCATTGCAGGGGGCACAGGTTTGATCCCTGGTAGGGGAACTAAGACACCACATGCCACGCGGCACAGCCAAAATTTAAAAGAAAAAAAAATTTTTGTGTGGTTGCTATAAAATATACAAAAATGTTAAAAAAAAATTTTTTTTTTAAAGCGAGGTTAGAAAGTGACTCTAAGGAGGTGACTTCTCAGCAGAGAAGTGAACTAATTAAAGGAGCCAGCAATGTTTAGTGTTTCCTTTCACATAAAGAAAACAATACATTTCCTAGGAACATAAAATAAGACATGAATACCTAGAGAGACATCCCATATTCCTGGACAAATACTGTAAATATATCATTTTTCCCCAAAATCAATTGGCAAAATAATTTTAAGACTCATCCAGAAAAATAACTGATATAGAATAATGAAAGAAATATTGAAAAAGAAGCGTATTCATCTGATGATGGACACTTAGGTTGTTTCCATCTCCTGGCTATTGTAAATAGAGCTGCAATGAACATTTTGGTACATGACTCTTTTTGAATTATGGTTTTCTCAGGGTATATGCCCTGTAGTGGGATTGCTGGGTCATATGGTAGTACTATTAGTAGTTTTTTAAGGAACCTCCATACTGTTCTCCATAGTGGTGGATGGACCTAGAGTCTGTTATACAGAGTGAAGTAAGTCAGAAAGAGAAAGACAAATACCGTATGCTAACACATATATATGGAATTTAAGAAAAATAAATGTCATGAAGAACCTAGGGGTAAGACAGGAATAAAGACACAGACCTACTAGAGAATGGACTTGAGGATATGGGGAGGGGGAAGGGTAAGCTGTGACAAAGTGAGAGAGTGGCATGGACATATATACACTACCAAATGTAAAACAGATAGCTAGTGGGAAGCAGCCGCATAGCACAGGGAGATCAGCTCGGTGCTTTGTGACCACCTAGAGGGGTGGGATAGGGAGGGTGGGAGGGAGATGCAAGAGGGAGGGGATATAGGAACATATGTATATGTATAACTGATTCACTTTGTTATAAAGCAGGAACTAACACACCATTGTAAAGCAATTATACTCCAATAAATATGTAAAAAAAAAAAGAAGCGTATTAAAGGGACATTTGCTTTACTAAATATTAATAAACCTTGTAAATCCACAGTAATTAAAATACTGTGCCTAAGTTCAAGAGCAGACAAATCATGGGGAGGGTAAAGGGTAAGCTGTGACAAAGTGAGAGAGTAGCATTGACATATATACACTACCAAACGTAAAATAGATAGCTAGTGGGTAGCAGCCACATAGCACAGGGAGATCAGCTCGGTCCTTTGTCACCACCTAGAGCGGTGGGATAGGGAGGGTGGGAGGGGGACGCAAGAGGGAGGGGATATGGGATATATGTATACATATAGCTTATTCACTTTGTTATACAGCAGAAACTAACACAACATTGTAAAGCAATTACACTTCAATAAAGATGTTTAAAAAAAAAAGCAGACAAATCAATAGAAAACATAAAAAGTCCAGAAATAAACCTGTAGGATATGGGTGACATATGACATCAATGGAGGAAAACGGATTATTTAAGTGTTGTTATTACAACAAGCCAACTAAAAAAAAAATCCAAATTTTTTCTAAAACTTAGATTCCTGACTCACTCCTCACTTCAAAATTGCAGATGACAAAACCAGCAGAAATGAAAGTCACCATCTCTGAATCTAGGTGTTTAACAAAAAACCTAGACTATCATATGTACAAATAATGTATGGCAGATGAATGAATAAGTGAATGAGATAGACCTAGATCTCCTTACTGAAGAAATGAAAGAAATTCTCTTGCATTATATTATTTGTCTTATTCATTCGTTTCTTCATTTAACTCACATGTATTGCTCACTTGCTTGGTGTATTGCTCACTTGCTTGGTCCATCTATATCTCAGGGTATAGGAATGATTGAAAGCTCAATGTGTCCTTCCAGGTTGATCATATTTCTCCCGTTAAAGGGCTCCATCCAGGTCCAGCTTTTGGGCAGACCTCCTTTTATCTACAAGGTCCTCAGCATCCTCTAAGCCTCAGTATTTGTCCCTTCCATTAGAGGAGGCTGGATGTGGTCTGCTGACACTTTACTAACAAAAAGCCTGGTTCTTCTATCTCCTCCTCTTCAGCAGTACTCTGGAATCAGAACCAGGCTCAGAGGTAGCAAGGCCTGTGGGGCTAAGCCATTCAGAGAGAAAGCAACGTCCAGGTCAGATCATCACTGTCTGACCATGAGAACCTTCTAATCTGGGCCTCCAGGGACATTGATGGGAGTAAGACCCAAGGCTGGCCTTCATCAAAGCTCAGAAATTGCAGACATTTTCAATTTCTCTTTATGAGCACTTCCTCAGCACTTCCTACAATACCCAAAACACTTATTTATCTTCTACTATTTATGGAATAAACACTAATGTTTCCAAGTTTTCAAAGCCATCTGACAGTCAAAGAATTCCTTAATAATTTTTATGAAGGAGAACTGGAAATCCATTACTGGAGCTCTCTCAAAACATTCTCAGTAAAACAAGAGATCTTTCATTCCATGCAGAGGTCAGTTTATTAAACCTTTATTCATCTTACAGCAAAATCGGAGGTTAATAACTAAGGTGCTACTGATTTCAATGGTCTAGTCCATCAGTTTTTTAAATGTCTGCACACTTTTCACTTAATAATTTACTACCCACCCTCTTCTACCCCCACAGCCTACCGCGAAAGAAGTGAATGTAAACTCTGGCAATAGAAAATGTTCTGGAAAATAATCCTGTCAGTCATATTGATAGCTAGAATGGTTTGCCAATTTTTATAGCTATCATAACAGCAGCCTGTGATTTGAAATCTTATAAAAAACAGGAAGCTCGTGCTTTAAGATGTGCCTGAAATTCCTAATGCGACGAGAGAAAATTGTGATCTATTGCTGCCACCAGCAGGTCATTCTCACAAAACGACATTTTCCCCTTTGTTCTTTGGCTTTGTTTCCAACTCATCTACAGATATTTCTTGAATACCAGATTCTTTAATCAGGATAATTGTTACCTAATAACGAATCTCTTTCATGGGTACCCTCAGTAACAATTAAAGTTTTTAAATCTACAGTATATAACATTTTCTTTCTTTTAGAAATAGGTCTAATCTTTTCCGTTGTCATCTATTCCTACTTTCATTTTTTTTCATAAGCTCCCAAATTCTTGCTTTTTTGAGATCATCTTTCTGGTAAGTGTATCTTAATTTGAGAACAAGTGATCTGACTGCTACAAGACATTCCTTAAATTTTCATTTAGCTTGCAAGTTTAAGGCTGGAGAATACAAGTGAGTTCCAAAGCCACATCATCCTGGGATTATAACCAGTTTCTACCACTAACTAGCATTGTGCTCTAGGGGAGTATTTAACTTTTCTAGGTCTAAGTTTCTTCCTCTTTAAAATGAAGATAATAATATGTACATCTCAGGATTGGCAAGATGAATAAATGAAATAATGACTATAAAGCATTTAGCAAAATGTCTAGCACATAGTAAGCAATCAATAAATGATTTATAATTTTTATTACCCGAAAGGGTAAAAATTAAAAGACTTCTATACGATCAGAAGCCAAATGAGACAGTTCTGCCTAGACCTCCAGACGGCAGACTCCCAAGCCAGAGCTCTGACCATCACACTGCTCTGATGCTGACTTTATATTTGTCCCTTTAATTTTAAGGCTCTGGTTCCCTTGAGATAAGCATAAAAGTGCTGTAAGCATCATTTTTAAAAAATGAAGCCTTTGATAGGCCCAGAATTATACAAACCATTAGGTTCACTGGATGTCCCACTAACACATGATAACAGCTTTCTTCCCAGTGGATGACAGAAGTGGTGTTTCCATGGTAATATTTCTTATAAAATACATGTGATTTCTCTCTAAGCTTTGAAATTTCCTTCTTTTGAGGAGTTTCAGAGAAATAAAGCACCTATCCATTATTTGTTTCTGTCAAGCGACACCATTAAATATATTCATGGTGGAGTGTAACTAAGAGGGTTGCTCCCCAGTGCAATTAGTGGAAATGATTTCTAGTCTAGGCCAAGACAGTAACCAACGCCACAGAGCTTCCTTGCCTGACACTGGTTGAGACCGATTCCTTGGATGTCTCGCTGAGGAGCTTCCGTGCAGTACAAGACAGGACAACATGAATTCCCATCTAGCCTTGCTCTAAAATATCATGGAGTCAGGAGCTGGGGAAGACCAGAGATGTCAGACAAGGCCTTAAAATATTATCCTGCAACTATATTCTCATTATACCTCCCTTTTTACTTGAACAGTAGCTATTTTGGATTTGCTGTCTCATCAAATGTTAAATTATATGTTAATTATTCCTATCTGCAAATGCATTCTAACAAAGGATTTCCAAAGGCTTTTCCACACTTTGAAGATAAACTTGCTGCATAGAAACTAAATGCTGGAGGTGAGTGAGTTCCAGGACGAGGGAGAGAATTTACAGGGTTTGCTTCTTTAACTCTACTAGACTAGAGAGTTTATAAAGGGTCATGGATCATTAGCAAGTGATAGAAAACTCTGGCTATTAATCTCATCTCCGTGCACAGGCATCAGAGCCTTCTTTATTGCTTATTCTGGTTTTTTTCTTTTTTTTTGAGGGTCTGAATGAGTAAAGAAAATATTTAATAGTTTGTTTTGAAATTAATCTTCTTTTGGAAGATTAAAGATGAGATGCTTCATCTGTAAGGTGGAAAACACTAAAACCACGAACAAGTATAACATGGAATCCCTCTGTAGGATTAAATTAATACTTTTTGTTCTTTTTTACATTAATTTATTTTATCATTATCAAGAATTGAAAATTATTGAGCTTTCTCTGCACATGCAGGATCACCCTAAGTATAGTCAAAATTCTGTCTCTTTTCTGTTGTTTGATCTTTAAAATAACTTCTAAAAGATGGTTGGGGATCTTTTCATTCAGAATCAAGGTCAGGATGGGCAGTGTTAAGATAAAGAAAACTTGGTTATGGTTACCACAGGGGAAACGTGTTGGGGGAGGCATAAATTAGGAGGTTGGGATTAACACATACACACTACTATATATAAAATAATCGGGCTTCCCTGGTGGCGCAGTTGTTGAGAGTCCACCTGCCGATGCAGGGAACACGGGTTCATGCCCTGGTCCAGGAAGATCCCACATGCTGCGGAGCGGCTGGGCCTGTGAGCCATGGCACTGAGCCTGCGCGTCTGGAGCCTGTGCTCCGCAACGGGAGAGACCACAACAGTGAGAGGCCCACACACCGCAAAAAAAAAAAAAAAAAAAAGAAAAAATCAACAAGGACCTACTGTACAGCAATGGGAACTCCACTCAATAGTCTGTAGTAACCTATATGGAGAAAGAGTCTGAAAAAGAATAGACATACATATATGTATAACTAAACCACTCCGCTATACATCTGAAACCAACACAACACTGTAAATCAACTACACTCCAATATAAAATTAAAATTAAAAAAATAAGATAAAGATAACTTGGCAATATCTATGATGGAATTCTGATTGTTGTGTCACATATTACCTTCACAATGCCCTGTGAGGTTTACACGAACTTTAGTGTTCCTGTTTCAAAGAAAGAAAAACTAAAGATGCACAAACGATCAAGAATAAGACATACACATGCTGGCTTTCATGTGAATGTTGCTGTTGAATTTAGACGACTGTTAGATCACAGGAAGATCCATCAAAAGAGCCATCTGATGGATGGACCTAGAGCCTGTCATACAGAGTGAAGTAAGTCAGAAAGAGAAAAACAAATACCATATGCTAACACATATATATGGAATCTAAAAAAAAAAAAAAGGTTATGAAGAACATAGGGGCAGGACAGGAATAAAGATGCAGACGTACAGAACGGACTTGAGGACATGGGGAGGGGGAAGGGTAAGCTGGGACAAAGTGAGAGAGTGGCATGGACTTATATATACACTACCAGATGTAAAATAGATAGCTAGTGGGAAGCAGCCGCATAGCACAGGGAGATCAGCTCGGTGCTTTGTGACCACCTAGAGGGGTGGGATAGGGAGGGTGGGAAGGAGATGCAAGAGGGAGGAGATATGGGGATATATGCATATGTATAGCTGATTCACTTTGTTATAAAGCAGAAACTAACACACCATTGTAAAGCAATTATACTCCAATAAAGATGTTAAAAAACAAACAGAAAAGAAATGCCAAGAGGGAAAAAAAAAAAAAAAGAGCCATCTGAAAGGAGGTTTTGCTTAACACCTGTCTGTTTTGACCATATTGTTAACTTCAGGGTCCTCATCTCAAACACAGTAATAGTACCTATTTTACAGCATTGTTGTGAAGTTTTAGTGAGATAAGAATGTTAAGTGTGGAGTATAGTAAGTGCTTAATAAATGGAAGTTATTATCAATCTTAATAATTGTATTTTTTGTTATCAACAGGATACAATTGATGTTCAAATTGAGAGGTTTCTGGATCAGAACTAACCTTTATTTTTTTAATTAATTTTTATTGGAGTATAGTTGCTTCACAATGCCGTGCTAGCTTCTACTGCACAGCAAAATGAATCAGCCATACACATGCATATATCCCCTCCATTTAGGACACTACAGTGCATTAAGTAGAGTTCCCTGTGTTATACAGTATGTTCACATCAGTTGTCTATTCTATACATAGTATCATTAGTGTATATGTGTCAATCCCAACCTCCCAATCCCTCCCATCCCACCCCTTTCCCCCCTGGCAACCATACATTTCTTCTCTACATCTGTGTCTCTATTTCTGCTTGGCAATTCAGGTCATCTCTACAATTTTTCTAGATTCCACATATATGCGTTAATACATGATATTTGTTTTTCTCTTTCTGACTTACTTCACTCTGTATGACAGACTCTGTATGACACTCTCTAGGTCCATCCACATCTCTACAAATGACCCAATTTCATTCCTTTTTACGGCTAATATTCCATTGTATATATGTACCACATCTTCTTTATCCATTCATCTTTTTGGACATTTAGGTTGCTTCCATGTCTTAGCTATTGTAAACAGTGCTGCTATGAACATTGGGGTACATGTGTTTTTTTTGAATTATGGTTTTCTCTGGGTATATGCCCAATAGTGGGATTGCTGGGTCATATGGTAGTTCTATTTTTAGTTTTTTAAGGAACCTCCATACTGTTTTCTATACTGGCTGTATCAATTTACATTCCCACCAACAAGGTAAGAGTGTTCTCTTTTCTCTACACCCTCTCCAGCATCTATTGTTTGTAGATTTTTGATGGTGGCCTTTCTGATGGGAGCGAGGTGATACTTCATTGTAGTGTTGATTTGCATTTCTCTAATAATTAGTGCTGTTGAGCATCTTTTCATGTGTTTGTTGGCCATCTGTATGTCTTCTTTGGAGAAATGTCTATTTAGGTCTTCCACCCATTTTTTGATTGGGTTGTTTGTTTTTTCAATGTTGAGCTGCATAAGCTGCTTGTATATTTTGGAGATTAATCCTTTGTCCATTGCTTCGTTTGCAAATATTTTCTCCCATTCTGAGGGTTGTTTTTCGTCTTGTTGACGGTTTATTTTGCTGTGCAAAAGCTTTTAAGTTTAATTAGGCCCCATTTGTTTTTGTTTTTATTTTCATTACTCTAGAAGGTGGGTCAAAAACATCTTGCTGCAATTTATGTCAAAGAGTGTTCTGCCTATGTTTTCCTCTAAGAGTTTTAATGTGTCTAGCCTTACATTTAGGTCTTTAATCCATTTTGAGTTTATATTTGCGTATGGTGTTAGGGAGTGTTCTAATTTCATTCTTCTACGTGTAGCTGTCCAGTTTTCCCAGCACCACTTATTGAAGAGGCTGTCTTTTCTCCATTGTATATTTTTGCCTCCTTTGTCAAAAATTAGATGACCATAGGTGCATGGGTTTATCTCTGAGCTTTCTAGTCTGTTCCATTGATCTATATTTCTGTTTTTGTGCCAGTACCATATTGTCTTGACTACTGTAGCTTTGTTGTATAGTCTGAAGTCAGGGAGCCTGATTCCTCCAGCTCCATTTTTCTTTCTCAAGATTGCTTTGGCTATTTGGGGTCTTTTGTGTCTCCATACAAATTGTAAAAATTTTTGTTCTAGTTCTGTGGAAAATGCCATTGGTAATTTGATAGGGATTGCATTGAATCTGTAGATTGCTTTGAGTAGTATAGTCATTTTCACAGTATTGATTCTTCCAATCCAAGAACATGGTACATCTCTCCATCTGTTTTTGTGGTCTTTGATATCTTTCATCAGTATCTTATAGTTTTCTGTGTACAGGTCTTTTGCCTCCTTAGGTGGGTTTATTCCTAGGTATTTTTTTCTTTTTGTTGCAGTGGTAAATGGGATTGTTTCCTTAATTTCTCTTTCTGATCTTTCATTGTTAGTGTATAGGAATGCAAGAGATTTCTGTGTACAAATTTTATATCCTGCAACTTCACTAAAATCATTGATGAGCTCTAGTAGTTTTCTGATGGCATCTTTAAGATTTTCTATGTGTAGTATCATGTCATCTGCAAACAGTGACACTTTTACTTCTTCTTTTTCCAATTTGGATTCCTTTTATTTTTTTTTCTTCTCTGATTGCCATGGCTAGGACTTCCAAACTATGTTTAATAATAGTGGCAAGACTGGACACCCTTGTCTTGTTCCTGATCTTAGAGCAAATTCTTTCACTTTTTCACCATCGAGAATAATGTTTGCTGTGGGTTTGCTGTATATGGCCTTTATTATGCTAATGTAGGTTCTGTCGATGCCCACTTTCTGAAGAGTTTTTATCATGAGTGGGTGTTGAAATTTGTCAAAAGCTTTTTCTGCATCTATTGAGATGATCATATGGTTTCTCTTCTTCAGTTTCTTAATGTGGTGTATCACATTAATTGATTTGCATATATTGAAAAATCCTTGCATCCCTGGGATAAGTCCCACTTGATTGTGGAGTATGATCCTTTTAATGTGCTGTTGGATTTGGTTTGTCAGTATTTTGTTGAGGATTTTTGTGTCTATGTTCATCAATGATACTGGCCTGTAATTTTCTTTTTTTGTGATGTCTTTGTCTGGTTTTGATATCGGGGTGATGGTGGCCTCGCAAAACGAATTTGGGAGTGTTCTTCCCTCTGCAGTTTTTTGGAAGAGTTTGAGAAGGACAGGTGTTAGGTCTTCTCTAAATGTTTGATAGAATTCACCTGTGAAGCCACCTGGTCCTGGACTTTTGTTTGTTGGAAGATTCTTTTTTTGTTGTTTTGTTTTTTGTTTTTTGTTTTTTTTGTTTTTTTTGCGGTATGCGGGCCTCTCACCGCTGTGGCCTCTCCCGCCGCAGAGCACAGGCTCTGGACGCGCAGGCCCAGCAGCCATGGCCCACGGGCCCAGCCGCTCCGCGGCATGCGGGATCCCCCCGGACCGGGGCACGAACCCGCGTCCCCTGCATCGGCAGGCGGACCCCCAACCACTGCGCCACCAGGGAAGCCCCTGGAAGATTCTTAATCACAGTTTCAATTACATTACTTGTGATCGGTCTGTTCATATTTTGTTTTTTCCTGGTTCAGTCTTGGAAGGTGGTACTTTTCTAAGAATTTGTCCATTTCTTCCAGGGTGTCCATTTTATTGGCATATAGTTGCTTATAGTACTCTCTTATGCTCCTTTGTATTTCTGTGGTGTCATTTGTAACCTCTCCTTTTTCATTTCTAATTTTATTGATTTCAGTCCTCTCCCCTTTCTCTTGATGAGTCTGGCCAAAGGTTTATTAGTTTTGTTTGTCTTCTCAAGGAACAAGCTTTTAGTTTTATTGATCTTTGCTATTGTTTTCTTCTTTTTTTTTAAACTTTACTGGTTGCTTTGTTATATTTTCAATTTATTTTATTTATTTCTGCTGTGTCGGATCTTAGTCGTGGTGCGTGGACCTTAGTTTCAGCATGCAGGATCTTTTGTTGTGGTGTGCAGGCTTCTATCTAGTTGTGGCGCACAGGCTCCAGAACCTGTGGGCTCAGCAGTTGCAGTGCGCAGGCTCTCTAGTTGTGATGCATGGGCCCCAGAGTGTGCAGGCTCAGTAGTTGCAGCATGCAGGCTCTCTAGTTGTGGCACACAGGCTCTAGAGTGCATGGGCTCCATAGTTGCAGTGAGCAGGCTTAGTTGTCCTGCAGCATGTGGGATCTTAGCTCCCTGACCAGGGATCGAACCTATGTCCCCTGCATTGCAAGGCAGATTCTTCACCACTGGACAACCAGGGAAGTCCCTGCTATTGTTTTCTTTGTTTCTATTTCATTTATTTCTGCTCCGATCTTTATGATTTCTTTCCTGCTAACTTTGGGTTTTGTTTGTTCTTCTTTCTCTACTTGCTTTAGGTGTAAGGTTAGGTTGTTTATTTGAGGTGTTTCTTGTTTCTTGAGATAGGATTGTATTGCTATAAACTTCCCTCTTAGAACTGTCTTTGCTGCATGCCATAGCTTTTGGGTCACCATGTTTTTGTTGTCATTTGTTTCTAGGTATTTTTTGATTTCCTCTTTGATTTCTGCAGTGAGTTCTTGGTTATTTAGTAGCGTGTTGTTTAGCCTCCATGTGTTTGTATTTTTTACAGTTTTTTTCCCCTGTAATTGATTTCTAATCTCATAGCGTTGTGGTCGGAATAGATGCTTGATACAATTTTAATTTTCTTAAATTTACTGAGGCTTTATTTGTGACCCAAGATGTGGTCTATCCTGAGGAATATTCCATGAGCACTTTTGAAGAAAGTGTATTCTGCTGCTTTCAGATGGAATGTCCTATAAATATCAATTAAATCTGTTTTGTCTATTGTGTCATTTAATGCTTGTGTTTCCTTATTTATTTTCTGTCTGGATGACATGTCCTTTGGTGTAAGTGGTGTGTTAAAATTCCCCACTATTATTGTGTTACTGCTGATTTCTTCTTTTATGGCTGTTAGCACTTGCCGTATGTATTGAGGTGCTCCTATATTGGATGCATAGATATTTACAATTGCTATACCTTCTTCTTGGATTGATCCCTTTATCAGTATGTAGTGTTCTTCCTTGTCTCTTGCAATAGTCTTTATTTTAATGTCTATCTTGTCTGATATGAGTATTGCTACTCCAGCTTTCTTTTGATTCCCATTTGCATGGAATATCTTTTTCCATCCCCTCACTTTCAGTCTGTATGTGTCTCTAGGTCTGAAGTGGGTCTCTTGTAGACAGCATATGTACGAATTTTGTTTTTGTATACATTCAGCTAGTCTGTGTCTTTCGGTTGGAGCATTTAATCCATTTACATTTAAGGTAATTATAGATATGCATGTTCCTATTATAATTTCCTCAATTGTTTTGGGTTTGTTCTTGTAGGTCTCTTTCTTTTCTTGTGTCTCCCACCTAGAGAAGTTCCTTTAGCATTTGTTGTAAAGCTGGTTTGGGTGCTGAATTCTCTTAGCTTTTGCTTGTCTATAAAGCTTTTGATTTCTCTGTCGAATCTGAATGAGATCCTCACTGGGTAGAGTAATCTTTGTTGTAGGTTTTTCCCTTTCATCACTTTAAATATGTTCTGCCACTCCCTTCTGGCCTGCAGAGTTTCTGCTGAAAAATCAGGTGATAACTTCATGGGAATTCCCTTGTAGGTTATTTTTTGCTTTTCCCTTGCTGCTTTTAATATTTTTTCTTTGTATTTAATTTTTGTTAGTTCGATTAATATGTGTCTAGGTATGTTTCTCCTTGGGTTTATCCTGTGTGGAACTCCATGTGCTTCCTAGACTTGATTGACTATTTCCTTTCCCATGTTAGGGAAGTTTTCGACTATAATCTCTTCAAATATTTTCTCAGGCCCTTTCCCTTTCTCTTCTTCTTCTGCGACCCCCTTTAATTTGAACGTTGGTGCATTTAATGTTGTCCCAGAGGTCTTTGAGACTGTCCTCAATTCTTTTCATTCTTTTTTCTTTATTCTGCTCTTCGGCAGTTATTTCCACCATTCTATCTTCCAACTCACTTATTTGTTCTTCTGCCTCAGTTTTTCTGCTGTTGATTTCTTCTAGTGTATTTTTCTTTTTTTTTCTTTTTTTTTTTTTGTGGTATGCGGGCCTCTCACTGTTGTGGCCTCTCCCGTTGCGGAGCATAGTCTCCGGACGCGCAGGCTCAGCGGCCATGGCTCACGGGCCCAGCCGCTCCATGGCATGTGGGATCTTCCCGGACCGGGGCACGAACCCGCGTCCCCGGCATCGGCAGGCGGACTCTCAACCACTGCGCCACCAGGGAAGCCCCTAGTGTATTTTTCATTTCAGTTACTGTGTTGTCCATCACCGATTGTTCTTTAATTCTTCTAGGTCCTTGTTAAACATTTCTTGAATCATCTCAATCTGTGCCTCCATTCTATTTCCAAGATCTTGGATCTTCTTTACTATCATTACTCTTTATTCTTTTTCAGGTAGATTGCCTATTTACTCTTCATTTATTTGGTCTCGTGGGATTTTACTTTGGTCCTCTGTCTGCAACATATTACTCTGTCATTTCATTTTGTCTAACCTACTGTGTTTATGGTCTTCTTTCTGCAGGCGGCAGGGTCGTAGTTCCTCTTGCTTCTGTTGTCTGGCCCCTGGTGAGTGAGGTTGGTCCAGGGGCTTGTGTAGGCTTCCTGGTGGGAGGGACTGGTACCTGCACTCTGATGGGTGGAGTAGAGTCTTTTCCCTCTGAAGGGGAGGGCCTTGTCAGGTGGTGTGTTCTGGGGTGTCTGTGAGACCAGTACAACTTTAGGCAACCTGTCTCCTGATGGGTGGGGCTGTGTTCCTGTCTTGCTGGTTGTTTGGCATGAGACGTCCAGCACTGGAGCCTACAGACAGTTGTGTGGGGTGGGTCTTGGTGTTGATATGGATACCCCTGGGAGTGCACACGCCAATTAATATTCCCTGGACCTGGGAATTCTCTGGTGGTCCACCATCCTGGACTCTAAGCTCCCACCCCAGAGACCCAGGGAACCAAGAGCCCACAAGCCTCACAGTGCAGCCAGACAAAAAATGAAAGAAAAGAAAAGGAAAGAAAAAAATGAAAAGAAAGGAAAACAAACAAACAAAACTCAAGACAAATAGCAAAAACAATAGCAAACAAACAGCAGCAATGGTACACACACACAAACACAGAAAAAAGAAAAAACAAAGCAAACAGACAAAAAAAACAAACAAAGAAAGAAACCAAGGGAACAGACAAGCAAAGAAAAGAGAACAGTCAATAAGGACTAAACTGACAAAAACAAAGAATGAAAAATAACACAGTAACAGAAAGCAAACAAACAACAAAAAAGCAAAGAAAATATAAAATATACACATAAAAACAATGAAAAAAAGAAAATGTAAGTAAAAAACAGCAATTATACTCCAATAAAGATGCTTAAAAAAGAAAATAAAAAACGAAGAACAAAAACAAGAAAAAAACCATGAAGCAACAAAAAAGTAAAAAATTAAAAATTGTATATATTAAAAAAAGATTTAAAAATAAACGTAAAAATTAAAAATAAAAGATAATAAAAGCTACAACACCAACAACTGAGCAAAATGAAACAAACAAAAGAAGAATAATAGTACCAAGAATATTTTCCTGGGGCCTCGTCTGTCTGTGTCCTTGCTCCCACAGTGAGCCTGAGCCTATCCCCACCTCCACAGGAGGCCTTCCAATACCTCTAGGTAGGTCTCTGGACCTACTGTGGGCACTGTGGAGCCAGCTCAGACTCTGACCTGGCCCAAGTATCACATGTACTTGTCCCTAGAGTCCACTGCTGTGAAGGCTGGACCAGTCTCAATTGTTGAAACACTCATCGTCTATTCAGGTTTCCACAGACGCAGGATTTACCCAGCAGATACTGGGGATTTAACCCACAGCTTGTGCAGCTGCACAGAAAAATTTCCGTTTCTCTTCCTTAGTCACACCACCCCTGGGGCTCAGCTTTGATTTTGACCCCACCTCTGTGTGTGTGCTGCCCTCAGGTGTCTGCTCCTTGCTCAGGCAAGAGGGAGTGAAAGCAGTGGCTGCTTGGGATACGCTTTACTCACTCAAGCCGGGGCAGGGTTACTGTGGCCACAGTTGAAGTGTCTACAAGTTGCCTGTGGCAGCAGGACTGACAGGTAACTGGAACAGACTGTGGCGTGCTTGCTCTGGTAGGTGTCCCTCCCAGTGCCCACGGAGGCAGGAACTGGAGAATGAGGTCGGTGGCGGCCCCACCCCCATCGCACCTGTCAACCATGGCACCTCACTTTCCAGGCAGACCACACTTTCCCTGGGGGCATTCCTGGCCCCGCGTCCCCTCACTCCCATCCCCTCTGCTGTATCCATGCAGCCAACAGCATTCCTCTCCCCGGATCCATCCTCCCAACCCCACGCTTTAGCACCCAGCCTCCACCAGCACTGACAGACTCTCATCTCAGGCAGGGGCACCCAGGGCTGATTCCCAAGGACGCTTTGGGATTGGCAGCACTCTGGGCCCTGAAGCCCGGGCGGATGGAGGAGACCCCAGCCCAAGGGGGGAGCGGGTCCGCTCAGATGGGAACCCCTCCCAGCACCTGCGGAGGAGGAAGAAGCTGGCAACTGGGGAGAGGGGTTATAATGGCAGCTCCGCCCCTTTCACACCATTCAACAATGACACCTTACTTCTATGGTATCTCAGGCTTTTTCTGCAGACTTTCCCGGTTGTGGAGCTCCTTACTCCTGTCCCTTCAGGCTGTCTTTTCACAGCCAACAGCTGTCCCCTCCCTGGGTCTGTGCTGAAAACCCCACTTTCCAGCACACAGCCCCCTTTCGCAACAGGCAACTCATGATTCAGGCTGGAATGTGCAGAGCTGTGGTGGACACCTTCCATGCAGTTCCTACTTTGTCCTGCCTTCCACAGAACATCTGCTGCATTCTCCTTTGATCCCCTGAAGGTCCTTTTCTGTCCCAGCTGACTTCCCCACCATGAGGGAGTTTTCCTGAGTGTGGGGACTTCTGCTTACTGTCAGCTTCCCACCAGGGTTGCTGGTCCCTTTTTTTTTTTTTTAATTTTTGTTGTCTACTTTTATTGAGATACAATTGACATGCAGTGCTGTATAAGTTTAAGGTGTACAGCATGATTTGACTTACATGCATCATGAAATGATTATCACAATAAATTTAGTGAACATCCATCATCTCATATAGATACAAAATTAAAGAAATAGAAAAAAAATATTTTTCCTGTGATGAGAACTCTTGGGATTTGCTCTCTTAACAACTTTTATAAATAACATGCAGCAGTGGTAATTATACTTATCATTTTGTGCATTACATCCCTGGTGCTTATTTATCTTACAACTAGAAGTTTGTAACTTTTTTTAAAGCACATAACTCATTTTTTACTATTAAAAGTTTTTTTAAAGAACCTACACAAAGCATGAACACATCTACAAATCTCTATGATGTTTTCATCTCCTAGCTGGTCCCCTTTTTGATTCCTCTTTTCTTTTTTTCTTCTTTCTTTCATTCTTTTAGGTTTCCGAAGTCTTCCATTAACGTTCAGTAGATGCTCTGTGGGAACTGTTCCATCTGTAGATGAATTCTTGATGTACTTGTGAGAAGCGACGAATTCTGCAGCCTCCTATTCCACCATCCTGACTCCCCACCCACTCACACCCCCGCCACTCACTGTGTTTTCTTAAGGCTCTAGCTCTCCACGACTGATAGTGGGTCTTATTGTATAAGAAAAGTAAACATCAATGCTCTTTGGCATCCGGTCAACCTTCTCAATCATGCAGTTCTTTCTTAATTACCTTTCAAGGGTACAGCGACACCTAAGGATTTTGTCTCCAGCAACAGTATGTCAATATGTGTAACGGACCATAAAACCCATTTTTAAAAGTGCCTTCACTACAAGGAAAGTCTTGGTACTCATCTGACGGCTTTTTCCTGTCTCCCATTCCTTCTTGTTTCCATAGAAAAGGTTAGATACCATTGAACACTCCTTCCTTCAATTCAAGTTCCCAATCAGTTGCTGAGAATCTACTCACTATGAGCCAGGCCGCAGGGCACCTGGACAGGAGCCTGCTTGACATTCAAGGAACAGCGAGGAGGATGGTGGGCATGGAGTGGAGTTACTGAGGGAAGATGTGGTCATAAAGGTAATGCAGCCAGATCATGTTTGCCTGAGGCCATTGCTAGGACTTAGACTCTCACTGTGAGAAGAATGAGGTTTGGAGGGAAAAAGCAGAATTTTTTTTTCCTTTGTTGGTAAAAGCAAAATTACCAAATTATTAAAAATGGATGCCCCAGTATTAGGTACCATGTCCCCATCACCCTGGGCATTTTCACAGGGGCTTCCACAGACACCCCCAGGCACTGCAGGATTGAACCAAATGTTCAGAGTGGACTATTGCTTGGTCTTACAAAGTAGCCCATGGACTGGGACCTGAACAGCGGCTTTGGTTCCACATCAGTCACCTCCCTCTTGCTCTTTTACACTTGCCTACCCTTCCTACTTTCCCTAATCTCCTCTCCAGGAATTCCTCATCAACTATAAGAGTGAGCACATTAGTGGCTGTTCTGTGGGATGAGCAAAGTCCCTTGTTCTAGCTGAGATGACAGAGCCGTGGGCCCCTCCTCACAGCTTATGGACTCTGGTGTACCGTGAGCTGTCTTAACTTAGCTTTGCCCCTGAGCAAAGGGAACATAAACGTCAGGAAGAAAGAAAAAAGTGTCACCCACAACGGCCTTAGTGCTACATTTTTTTGCTGGCCCCTAATTAGAAACTGATTTTCAAACCCAACCCTGGGGGAAATTACGGCTACATTTTCATCCTGACCATGTTTAATGAGGCCTCATGAAGAAAACAAGAAGTTTCTCCTTGATGGTTTCCTCCTATGGTTGAGAAGGTGTGAATGAATAAAGGGAGACAGATAACAGCAACTGGTTTCCTATAATAAAGCTGGCAGTGTCTGCTATTCCAGTGATTGAATTTAAAAATATAAACAGGATTCAGAGAATAAAAGTTAATGTGACACACTATTGTGATGGTTATTGCTAACAGTAGAAAACAGTCATTACTGTGTTAACATTTCCAAGTGCTGATATAAGCCACAGTCTATTAGCATTACTGCTGTTCTCATTATGACAGATTAAATAGCAATCATATAAATAATCACACTCTGTCCAAAACTTGAAAATAAATTCAAAAATGCCTAAAAAAATCAGAGCCTATATGTACATCAGTCTTCTTTACAAAGCCCTCTTACAAGCTACTTTTTCAAATCTTATTGGATACCACACTCCCCATCATCCCCAGTTGTCTAGTGAATGGTTTTCCGTATGTTGATGTTCATTAAGATTGTGCAGACTGAGCATTATTAGGGGGATGTGCTTCTTTCCCAACATTCCAGTAAAGAGAGCTCGATTAATATAACTCCTGCCTCCCTTTGCTCCTTTATTCCATAACCCCTGGGAGAAGGACTGACTTATCTGGTGCATTTGTCAAGAGTAATTCCACCTTGGCATGTGACGCGTTCTGGCCAATATAAGTGAAAGTGGGGCATGCAATTTCAAGAATGGGCCCTCAAGTGAAGAGCTTGTCCTCCTTCTTCCTGTCTGCTGTAATACAGAGACTATCGCTAGAGCCAGTCTGGACCGCAAGGCAGAAGCTGCATAATAAGAACAGAGGGGTAGCAGCAAGCTGGGAGCCTGGGTCCCTGATGACTGAAATTATCACACCAGCCTGGACTACCAACCCAGACTTTTAACTTAAGAAATAAACTTCTGCCTCATTTTAGCTCCTGTTATTTTGGATTCTCTGACAATTATAGCCACAGAACGGCAGCAGAGAGTCTAGGAATGCAGGGGCAGGGGGAGATGCAGCCCAGGAAAAGGAAACACAGTCAATAAGTCCAAATGAAAGAGTAAAGTGATGAAGGGTGAACAGAAAGTAGATGAATGGTGGTGGGGGGGAACATATCTGGGGAACAATCTAACAAGTCATGATCTATATTCATACACAAGATTTGTATTCATGTGCACATATAATGGATTCTCATTAATAAGCATAAATACACTAAATGAGTTAATATTTATAAAGCACTTAGAAAAACCCCTAGCACACAGTAAATATTATAAAGGTGCTACTAACTAAAAATAAATAAATAAGAATGAATGGTGTGGTGGTTAATTTTGTGTCAAGTTGGCTAGGCTATGGTGCCCAGTTGTTTAGTAAAGCACTGGTCTAAAGTCTGTGGTGAAGGTATATTTTAGATATGATTAAAGATTACAATCAGATGACTATAAGTAAAGTAGACTGACCCTGTACTGATTCTGTTTCTCTAGAGAACGCTAATACAAATGGAAAGTTAACATAAACCTGTACTAGAAGCCACTGGAATTTGTTTGTTGACAGCTGGGAGGTGGGTTGAGGGACCAGAGTAGTCACACTAGAAGCCTTGTTCAACACACCATCCATCACTCCCCATACCTCCTCTCCTCTCACAGCCGCCCTGAGGAATAACCTCTCCAGGATCCCAAATGTTCAGTCACCCTCCTTTCCTTGCCACTGATTTAGAGCAGAAGATGAGAGGGCCCATAATGGTAACAGTCTACCCCAGCACTGGGAGTAAAGCTTTATAGGCACAATGTTTCTTTTTGGGGTGATGAAAATGTTCTAGAATAAGAGAGTGGTGATGGCTAAGCAACATTTCGAATATAATAAATGGAAGTGAATTATTCACTTTAAAATGATTGATTTTATGTTATGTGAACCTCACCTCAATAAATTCTTTTCTTTTTTTTGGCCATGCCTTGCAGCATGAGGGATCTTAGTTCCCTGACCAGGGATCAAACCCGTGACCCCTGCAGTGGAAGCACAGAGTCTTCACCACTGGACCGCCAGGGACGTCCCCAATAAATTTTCAATGATGAATTTTATGTGATGCGAATTTTACCTCAATAAAAAAATTTCCACCTCCTTCCTGCTTGACGAGACATAGAAAGCCCAAGCTCTCCTAGTGCCTCCATGTCATAGCTTTCCCAGGGAAGCATTTCCTCATGGGCAGCATAGAGTTCAGTGTCACACTCACTTGGTAACAGACCTCAAACCAAGTCCACCAACTAAGCTACTGTCGATAATGAAAGGGATATCTTGGCCTCCATATTGACTCTTTATTCCCCAACCTTAACAAGGCATAAAGGCTGAAGGACGCCAGGGCTGATGGCTCCCAATAACTGAGGCTGTCCACACCAACTCAGTCTTATCTCCCATGACCACGTGTACCCCAAGTACAGAGTGGCTGCGACATCTGGAAGCCTTACCTGGAATCAGGAAACTTCTGCTCTGCTTTTACAATACATGCTTTCTTTTTCCCCATCCTGAACATAAGTAACCCTAGAGCTGGATGCAGCCTACTGTGTCTTGTGAGTTTGTCAATCTGAACGACCTGAGCAGAATAGGTGGTACAATCAAATCAACTGCATCGACGGTAAAATATCATTTCTATACTGTTCTGTGACAGTATGAACATCTATGTGGACCAAATATTTCCATCAAGATAAAAATAAAGATAACAGCAAAGATGAGGGATAAGATGTTGAAGTGAGCTTCCCTCCCACCCCATGATACATCCCTACCTATGACATTAAACATATTTAAAACTACTCCAAAATGTCTAGTATTTGCTGATATTTCCTCAAAAAATAAAAATAAAGGAATTGTTTGGTCTGCTTTGTTGGATTTTCATTATCTCTTACTCAAAGAGATTTATAATTTTTTTAATAAAGATTAAATTACATTTAACACTTTAGGTTTTCAAATAAGTGTAACAAAATCCAACAAACCATTCTGTCTGCGTCAATAAAGATTTTTTTCCCAGTTTTTTTTTACCATAAAAGCTGTATGCTGAACTGGTTTTGATTTTGTGGACAACAAGGGCTCTCAGGGGATGAAAGTTTGTAATGGCTTGAAGCAAAGAACACAGACCAGCTATAGAAGAGTGCCACAGGAAGCTACTCTAAACCAAAAAAACAACAACTCTGTGCCACACAAGGTAAGAGAAAATAATACCCTTTAATTGCGTCCTTCCTCCAACAACAAAAATAGCATGTCTACAAACTCCTCTAAGGCCCAATATACTAATTCGGAACTAACTCAGAGAAACAGTGCCATCTGCTGATTATACATTGCTGTTTGCTGCAAGTCACAGAATTTCAATCTTGCCAACATTAATATGACAAACACTGAAGTTGCCAGGCAAGGGACTTGCCTGGGGGTCCAGTGGGTAAGACTCCCCACTCCCAACGCAGGGGTCCTGGGTTCGATCCCGGGACCCCTGCATTGGGAACTAGATTCTGCACGTGTGTCACAGCTACGAAGCCCGCAGGCAGCAACTAAAGATTCTGCATGCCACAACGAAGATCCCGCATGCCACAACTAAGACCCGGCGCAGCCTAAGTAAGTAAATAAATAGATAGATAGATAGATAGATAGATAGATAGATAGATAGATAAAATGAACAGCGATACTGGAAATAGAATTATACTGTATTATCAGTGGGTAATTTTTTTTTTTTCCGGTATGCGGGCCTCTCACTGCTGTGGCCTCTCCCGTTGCGGAGCACAGGCTCCGGACACGCAGGCTCAGCAGCCACGGCTCACAGGCCCAGCCGCTCCGCGGCATGTGGGATCTTCCCGGACCGGGACACGAACCCGTGTCCCCTGCATCGGCAGGTGGACTCTCAACCACTGCGCCACCAGGGAAGCCCAATGTGGGTAATATTTTTTTTAACATAAATAAATAAAGTTGCCAGGCAATGTGATGTACGCCTAGATTGCAATACTCAGAAACAAAACGACAGCAGGATTTTTTGACTTGCTCCTTTATTGTACACCCTGTTCAATGGATGGATAGGCTGTCGGGAAGTTGAATTCTACAGATCAGAGCTGCTCACGTTTTAATTCATCATTAGTGATTCAGTCCTAATGAGAATGCGATTAAAATGTATTTGAATGTGATTAAAATGTATTTATGTTGTCATTTAGAGCAAGATTTTCACATGAATATGTGTCAAAGGTGTATTTGTGTAATTAGAAATGAATCATGTATGTAACTCAAATAATACCCACTGCGCTGACAGCTTTTCAGCTCGTGCAGCAGATTGATGGAAATCATGGAATCAAAAGGGAAATCTCTATGCTGCCAGAAGGGAAAAAAAAATCGCTGGCTCTGCCTTCTTCAGTGTCAAGCATAGCTCCATGCTCAGAAATTGGCTTAAAAAATACCCTGGAACTGAGATCTCTGAGCAAGGAACCCGATCATGGCGGCTAAGGGGGGAAA
Source organism: Lipotes vexillifer (assembly GCF_000442215.2). NCBI lineage: Eukaryota > Metazoa > Chordata > Mammalia > Artiodactyla > Lipotidae > Lipotes > Lipotes vexillifer. Next base: position 667,555 of record NW_006780148.1, read on the forward strand.
ACAATGAAGTATTCATTCATTCATTCATTCATTTCTTACTTAAAAGTAGCTGTCTTGTACCAGGGACTATACAAGGTACTGAGATACTAGGATGAATAAGATAAAATCCCTGTCCTCAAAGAATTCAGCTTAGCATGAGAGGGAGAAAGGTAAATAAACAGTTACAAACTATGTTAAATGCTACATAGCAGAGGTATGGACTAGGAGTAGATGATGGACAAAAGAAGAGAATTTTTTATAAAATGAGTATCTACCACAGAAGAGGTGCTTTGTATGTGTAACCCAGATGTTAACACGTACTCTTTTTTTTTTTTTTTTCCGGTATGTGGGCCTCTTACTGCTGTTGCCTCTCCTGCACAGGCTCCAGACGCGCAGGCTCAGCGGCCATGGCTCACAGGCCCAGCCGCTCTGTGCCATGTGGGACCTTCCCGGACCGGGGCACGAACCCGTGTCCCCTGCATCGGCAGGCAGACTCTCAACCACTGCGCCACCAGGGAAGCCCAACATGTACTCTTTACCACCTGCATTCAATGAGTTTGAACCCCCGCAAACCTCCAGCCTGTCAGAGTCCCAAAGGCTTCCTCGATTCCCAAGGGCTGGGCACTGTGCTTCTCAGCCTCTGGGCTGCTGTGTCATGCACGCTGCCTTTGTCCCATGTCACGTGGATTCCCTCACCAAACTCAGCCTCTCTTCTGAAATTCTGGCGAGATTTCAGGGTGGGGCAGAGATGAAGGGAACGTTACTTTCCATACTACTTAGCAAACAACCAACTGGAGAACAACTGTAATTCAACTGTAATTCAAATATCCTCCCTGGTTCTCATCACAGAGTTTCCCTTATCTAACCCAGTCCCAGAGTCCCTCCGTATTCTCCCCTCACCCTTCCCTCTCAGATGGTCTCCAAATTTCCACATTTTTCTTCCTCCATTACACTTTGACAGCAACCAACACCCACGGTCTTGAAAGGCTCACCCAAGTATTAATACGTGTTTTCCTGAACGCAGTAAAGATAATATTTCTCCACAGAGAAAACACATTTATGGTTACCAAAGGGGAAAGGGAGTGGGGAGGGATAAATTAGGAGTTTGGGATCAACAGATACACATGATTATATATAAAATAGATAAACAACAAAGACCAACTGTATAGCACAGGGAACTATATTCAGTATCTTATAATAGTCTATAATGGTAAAGAATCTGAAAAAGAATAGATATATATGTATAACTGAATCACTCTGTTGTACACCTGACATTAACCCAACATTGTAAACTAACTATACTTCAACAAGAAAAGAAAAAAGAAAAAGATAATATTTCTCTACCTGGCTGCCCATGTATTATTTCATTTAAGCTTCACAACTACCCTTGGACATATCATTGAACAGATAGGAAAACTCAATTCATCTAAGACAATACTAACCCTATGTCATAGGTTGCTAATGCATAGGTTGCTAATGCATGGTAGGTTAGCATTTAGAACACAGTAATCAACACTTAATAAATGTTAGCCATTATTATTTTTATCACTATAATATTCGTTCTATCTCTTTTGTAGCTACACTTACTACCTAGGTAATATCCTCCAATCTCATGGCTTTATTAAATACCATCTACATGCTGACAAATCCTAAATTTATCTCCAGCCTTGACCAATGCTTCTGAATTCAACTCATGTACCAAACTGCTTATCTGACATCTCCACTGGATATCTAATAGGCACATCAAACTTGACATAATCAAATGTGAACTTGTGCTTTTCCCCCACAAACCTCTCCTCTCCCAAGTCTTCTTATCTCAGTAACTGGCAACTCCACTTCTCCTCTGGCTCAGACCAGAAACCTCGGATCATTCCAAATGACTCCAAGATCACTCGTGATTTTTCTCTTTTTCTTATACCTTTCATTCAATCCATTCAGATATCTTGTTGGCCCTGCCTTCAAAAATATGCAGAATTCAGCACTGCCCTGCTACCACTTGGTCTAAATGACCAACACCTCTTGACTGGATTATGGCAAGAGCCTCCGAACTCATCTCATTGTTTCCACCACAGTCTGTTCTCATCACAGAGCAACTCAGATCATGACTTTCCTTGGCTCAATTTCCAGAGGTTTTCCATCTCCCTCAGAGTAAAACTAAAGCCCTCAAAGTGGTTTTCAATGCCCTGTAACATTTGATCCCCCATTGCAATTACCTCTTTCACCTCAGCTCTAACTTGCTTCTTACTTTCTCCACACGGCCCCTGGCTGTTTCTCAGATATGTCGAACACTCCTTCACCTGTCTCAGGACCTCTGCACTTGTGGTTCCTTCTGTCTGGAACACTTTTTTCCAGAGAATGTCATGGTTCTCAATCCCTCAGTTTTTTCAGGTCTCTGCATAAATCCACCCTATATAAATAGCAACCCCCATCCCCACCTTGTTTAGTATCTCCCTTACTCTGCTTATTTCTTTTTATAGCACTTATCACCATGTACAATATTATATATGTGTATTATTTGCACGGTGCTAGAATGAAAGCACAATGAGGGCAGAGACTTTGCCTATTTAATTGTTATAGGCATAACCCCTAAGACAATGTCCAGCATGTACTAGGTACTCAATAAATATCTGTAGAATGACAAATGAGTTTAATCATTTAATCAAAATTAAGAAAGGCAGGAATTTCAAGAAGTTTACCAATACCTAATGTGAACAGAAGTCAAGATAAAGACTGCGAAGAGTTCACTGCATTTGTCAACTAGGGAGTTGCTGGGATAGAGGCCTTGAGTGTTGGGAAGGGACACATTAAGAAGAGAACTCTCTTCTGAAAATGGATAGTAGTGATGATTGTACAACACTGAAGGTACAAATAGTAATTCATTTTGTCATGGTCTGTTTTTCAAATGTGGTATAAAGCAAAACTTATAATACACGATTATCTGTAAGGCACTGAAGGAAGCAGGCCTGGAAAGACAGAGAAGCTGGACTGCAATGAAGCTGCAACACCGGCCTCAACTGAGGAGCTCTGGAGCTGGAATGATTCTGAAGGGTTGTCCCAAATTGAGGCAAGGAGGCTGGGCCTTTCTACCCTGCAACAACAAATCACTGGATGCCAGCCACCCAGGGGAGGGAGGGTAACCTTGAGCGAGGCAGCTCCTTTCAGCTGTGGGATATTCTTAGGGAGAGATTTGGCTATGAGTGGTCAGAGGCAGCACCCCGAATAGATGGGTAAATGAGCACATTGGTCCTGAAGGGGGCAATCTGGGCAATACACCCTAGTATCCACTACAGTTAAGATAGACAATAAAGTTGCTAGTCTCTTATCATTTTTTTTTAAGATTTTACACCTGAGAATATGTGATGCAAGATACATATTGGAAGACGTTTTATATGCAAAGCCTCATATAAGAGGCATATACAAAGGGCCAAGAAACATCATTTTTGCTTTTTATTAGTTGACTACTTCCTTACCGACAAACTTGATCCCCAAACTGCCAGTTCATGAATCCTAGATGTACAAATGCCCAGGCACGGCACCACAGGTCTAAAGAACTCAGATTTGATGATACACAATTGAGTCTTTATTCAACACCTCAAGACAATATTCAGTCTAAAAGAAATTTCCCTGAAAGGAAGCAAAAGCTGATTACAGAAACCCCAATTGGAGATTAAATGAGTAACTCCTTTCTCCTTGCAGACTTCAGTCTTCTAAAGCTTGCTTTGTATATTAAAACTTTCTATTTAATGTCAAAAATTACTACAGAAACCCCTTGACATGATGGTAGCTGAACCATTAACCAGAGTACAAACAATGCTTGGTGGACATGGCTTTACAGTCTGAAGTCCCAGATTAGAAACCGGTGCTTTGAAGTGTCCAGTACTCCTCCCCGTCCTGCCACAACCCACAGACCACTCTCACCCAAACCGCCCTGCAGCAACTATTATGTCCAACTGAATCTTCAGCATTAGCAATCCTAGTCTCTGATTCTCTTTCTCCTTTGAGCTGTAGTTTAAACTTATCAAATTTTTCAGTTGTCTCCCACATCTATGTCTAATATTCCTAATCAGTTTAGATTTCCCAAAGATAGAAACAGGGCATTTTACCTTTTAATATTCCTTATGAAAATTCCTTAGAAATTACTTAATGAAACTGCATGAATCACGGAATTATTAATAAACAATTATAGGATGATACAAGTATGTCTTTAATGTTTCAATATTTAAGAATATATACAAAAAATTAAACAACTCAGCTTTGATTATTATATCAAAACTATAATACATTTTGCAGTAAGATATATTATTATAATTAAAATAATTCTATTTGTTTTCCAAAATTACATTTACTTACTAGATTAATTTTTTAAAGGGGGTTATATAGCAGTAGTTTGATTGGTTATATTCTGAAAAAAGAATGACACATTTTCTCTTATTCTTTCAAGAAAAGGATCTGTAAGATTTAAATGATCTCCAGAAAAATGTTTCCATTGCTTCAGCTGTGACATGGAGACAGGTTTCAGGGAGTCAGACTTCTGCTGATGTGTACCAAGCTGACAATTTCTAAAGACAGGGAATTTTTCCAATGAATCACCTGAAATAAGTAAAACAATGAGGAAATCCTTAGGCCAATCCATAGCCTATTACATACAATACTTTTAAAATATATATTGAGTTTATATGATTTGTTACATTTGATCACCATGGTTTATGTTAAAATAAGCAAATTCAATTAATTCATTCCTTCTACAAATATTTATAAATTGTTTACAATGTGCTGATTTGAGCAATGGGGGCCAAAATGGTGAACAAAAATAGACATGGTCTCTGTTTTCAAGGACTTTATGGTCTAGCGGGAGAAATACACATTAAACAAATTAATCATCCAAAGAGATGTATTACAGGTCCACAGTTTCTTACCTAAAAGCCTGTGGGGCCAGACACGTTTCCAAATTCAGAACATAACTGTAACAATGTGGGTTAACACTCCATAATCAAACTCATTAATATTCTGTAGCAAGGGCTTCCCTGGTGGCGTAGTGGTTAAGAATCCGCCTGCCAATGCAGGGGACATGGGTTCGAGTCCTGGTCCAGGAAGATCCCACGTGCCGCAGAGAAACTAAGCCCGTGAGCCACAACTACTGAGCCTGAGTGCCACAACTACTGAAGCCCGTGTGCCTAGAGCCCGTGCTCCGCAACAAGAGAAGCCACCGCAATGAGAAGCCCACACACCGCAACAAAGAGTAGCCCCTGCTCGCCGCAACTAGAGAAAGCCCGCGTGCATCAACGAAGACCCAATGCAGCCAAAAATAAATAAAATTAAATCTTTAAAAAAGAGAACATCAGACTGGATAAAAAAGAAAATCCAGCCCCATATTATTTACAAGAAAGATACCTAAAACATAAGGACACAGAAAGATTCAAGATAAAAGAACAGAAAAAGATATACCAGACAAATACTAACAATAAGAAAGTCAGTGTATTTGCTGTACACCTGAAACTAACACATTGTAAATCCACTATACTCCAATAAAAATTTTAAAAAGTCAGTGTAATATGTTAACTAAAGACAAAATGAAAGCAAAAGACATCAGGGATAAAGCAATCACTACATAATAATAAAATAAATAAATAATAATGAAAAAATTTTTACAAAGAAGATACAAAATATATAAAGCAAAAATTGACAGAATAACAAGAAACTGACAAATCCACTGTCATACTGTAAGATTTTAACATCTCTTTCAATAACAGACATGTCTAACCAAGAATTAGGTCATTAATAGAAAAATGGGCAAATGATATGAGCAGGTGGTTCACATAAAGGAAATATAGCTCTTAACCATAGGAAAATATACCCAACTTCACTCATAATAAAGTTAAATTAAATTAAAACTAGACCAATATACCATTTTTTTTTACTATCAGATTGGCAAAAATCCAAACAATTAATAAGCCTAAACTGGTAAAGCTGTGGCGAAATAGTATCTTGCTGGTGGGGTATAAATGATACAACCCCCAGTGGAGGGGACCTTAGCAAGATCTATCAGAATTACAAATGCACATATTCTCTGACACAGCAACACTGATAATTTACCTTATAGAGATATTTGAAGATATGGAAAAAGATGTACGAATAAAGATATATACTGACTGGAAAGAACCTAATTATACAGCTGTAAGGTCAGATGAATAAATTATGTTCTATTCATACAAGGGAGGATTATATAGCTTAGAGAAAAAAAGAATGAGGAAACTCTTTAATGATATGGGGAGATCTCAAGATACCATTCAATGAAACAGGTACAGAACTATACACATATTACACTACCCTTTATTGGGGGGAAAACTGGGCAAGAGTTCCTTGCATATGCATAAAAATATATCTAGAAGGATACACATAAAACTAATAACACTGGTTTTGCATAGGGTAGCAGGACTAGAAACTAGGCAGATGACGGCATTATGGGAGGAAGAGTTTTCACCATATACATTTTATATTTCTAAATAGTTGTTTGAGACAGGTAAATATATTACCAATTTTTCAGTTAAATTAGTAAATTTTTAAAATCTGTAAAATAAGAAAAAACTAATTCGGTAACAGAAAATTTGACTAATATGGCGAACTCTAAACTAAGTAATTAAGAGAATACACATTCTTTTCATGTACAAAAACATTTACAAAGTAAACACACCAGGCCACACACCAAGTCTCTACAGTTTCCAAAGAATCAATATCATGTGGACTATATTTGTGACTACAGTGCAGTAGCTAAAATTCAATAACAAAAACTAAAATACATCATAAAACATACTTTTAAACACCTCTGAGCCAAAGAATAAATTATAATGGAAAAAAAATATTTAGAACTGAATGATAAAAAGACTTCATATCAAAATTATGAGATTCAGCTTAGAGGAAAATTTACAGCCTTAAATTCCCATTTCTTTGAAAAGAGGACTGAGAGCCATTAAGCTAAGGATCCAGCTTTAGAAAATAAGAAAAAAAAAATTTAGATAAATACAGGGGAAAAGAGAAATAATAAGAGGAGAAATTACTAAGTTGGAAAAATCATACTATAGAGAAGATCAGTGTGGATTATATAAAATGTAAATTCTTCCATGTTAGTCTTATACAGTGTTACTTCTTAAACCCATCTCAACACAATTTATCAAGTGATTTCCAACTACTGGACATTAGTTGCTCAAGTGCTACTCCTGATCCAGTACCTATTTGAATGGTATTAATTCTGGAGGGTTGACGCTTTCAGCCTCATTTAAGCAGCACGAGCAGTGCATGAAGCACTGAGAAGTATGGCAGCCCATGCTTACTGCCCCAGAAAATATGACCTCATTAGGAATAAGTTCTACACAAAATAAACTTTTTAAAAATAAAAGTTCTACACAGGGCTTCCCTGGTGGCGCAGTGGTTGAGAGTCCGCCTGCCGATGCAAGGGACACGGGTTCGTGCCCCAGTCCGGGAAGATCCCACATGCCGCGGAGCGGCTGGGCCCATGAGCCATGGCCTCTGGGCCTGCGCGTCCGGAGCCTGTGCTCCGCAATGGGAGAGGCCACGACAGTGAGAGGCCCGCGTACCGCAAAAAAAAAAAAAAAAGTTCTACACAAAATCCTAGACAGTAGGATTATTCTGTCAAGTGTTATGTTTTTTTTGTTTGTTTTTTTGTTTGTTTTTTTGCAGTACGCAGGCCTCTCACTGTTGTGGCCTCTCCCGTTGCCAAGCACAGGCTCCGGACGCACAGGCTCTGCCCCGCGGCATGTGGGATCTTCCCCGACTGGGGCACGAACCCGTGTCCCCTGCATCGGTAGGCGGACTCTCAACCACTTCGCCACCAGGGAAGCCCAAGTGTTATGTGTTTTGTGAAACAGAAATAAGGATTAAAAACATTTCCCTAATTCTGAAGTCATTATTATCAGGATTTGAAAAATTTTACCAATAGGCCAAATTTTTCACAACTGATTCAGAAATAAGAAGCTAAATTGAGAGAACTAATAAGGTTCTAACTAAAATTTTCTCAAATACCCATGTGGCAGCTGCCCTGTGACCTGAGGAAAAAAGAAAACTAACATATGCAAGGGGTAAATATTTTAGTTATTCTGTATTTAAATATTTTCAACTACTAAAGAGAGACCAATTAACTTTACCATCATAACAATTAAAATACAACTAACCTGTATGATTTTCTCCTGTACATTCACAGTCAAGCAGGTCATGAGTAACACAATGTGAACTTTCATGTAATGTGAACAAATTTTTAAGTTCTTCTACTGAAAACTGAATATGATCACATGTCTTGGTTAGGTCTACAACTGCCCCAGAAAGACCTTGCTTACTGATCTGCCTTTGATAGATCTTTTCTTCTATTGTACCTGAAGAGAAAACATTCATTAGATTTCCTTCAGATCTTTACATCTGTTATTTTTGTAGGGTAAAGCATGTTTATTAGTATACTAGCTAACAAAATAACAGTATTCCTGATACTGAAGCACAGATTAACAAAAAAAAAATCTTCAATTATTCAAAGGGAATACATTTTTGTCACACTGAAGGGTTATTACCTGTGGTTAGGAGTCTGTAAATATGTACAGGATGTTTCTGGCCATCTCTCCACACTCTAGACATTGCCTATGGAAAATTAATGAGAATTCTGAGAGTACAAGTAGAAACTAGTGATAACCCTTCCCACATAAGCAACTTGCATTAATACAATTAAGATTAGGAATCCTAGATTTCACTTACACCTTCAAAAAACAAAGCCCAGGCATACCTAAGCATTCTCCACTTCAAATTTTTTTTCCTGGGATAAAGAAAAGGATGAATGAACACTCATGGTGGTACTGTAAAATAATTACAGGGTGCCATGCAACAGTGAGAGGGTCTATCTGCATCAAAAAATGGGACAGCGAGTTTGGGCAGTAAGAATGCAAAGAATCAAGTATAGCATAGCATGGAGGGTTTATTCTCAGTCCAAGAGGCTAATGATTCACCCCTAAGGAATCCCTAGGATACCTGAAATCAGCTCAGGCTCTACGTAGATCTCTGTGGTGTTAGGATTTATCAATGATACTGTACAGTAAAAGGTTGATGTTCAAACCTTGCACATTTCAAAGAAAAGTCTGGCCTTCAACCAGCTCCTGGAAGCCCTGGAGTATGCTGCCCAATAAGAGCATCTTAGTTTACCTGGGGCCTTGGGCCACACCAAGTAGTTTATGCTAACAGTGTGATTTAGGTGGGGACTTGGGCCAGTTGACCTCTGCAGGGATTGAAGACAGAGCAACTAAGGTCAGTCACACAGGTATCCATGCCTACATGACTGACCTCCAACAAAACTCTGGACACCAAGGCTCAAGTGAACTTCTCTGGTTGACAATATTCCATGTGTTGTCACTCATTAATGTTGGGGAAATTAAGTGTTGTTCCATACAAATCTAGTGGGAAAGGACAACTGGAAGCTTGTGCCTGGTCTCTCCTGGACTCTACCCTATGCACCTTCTACCTGTGTTGATTTTAGTCTGTATTCTTTCACTGTAATAAAACTTAACTATGAATATAGCTGTTTTTCTTGATTCTGTGAGTCTTTCTAGTGAATCACTGAACCCGAGGGTTGTCTCCAGGTCTCCTAACACAGATACCATATGAGGTGCAAATCCATAGGTAGAAATCTCAAAATACATGAAAATGGACTGTATTCTGAAGAAAACCAAAGGCTGCTTCTGAAATATTTTCCTAAATAAGCTAATTTTATATCTTTACCATACCCTGCACAAACACTGATCACAGCACCTGTAACACTTTATTGTCTTCCCCTGATGGTCATGAGGATCCTGAAGGCCCAACTACACAGTATATTAGAGCCTGGAGACATAACAGGTTTGGGTGTGAATCCTGGCTCTGCCTCTTATAAGCTATGTGACTGAGAACAAACTTCCATATCTTCATCTGTAAAACAGGGCTTAGAATATCCACACTTGTAGGATTATTGTTAAGATTAAACAGATGTAAAGCACTTAGCAGAGTGCCTGATACAAAATAAGGGTTCAATATGCAGCAGTTATTACACATCATCATCATCCTCGTATCCCCAGCAGGCACTGTATCCCCCATAGGCATTCTATAATGTTTGTTTAATGCATAAACAGTCCTACCTGGATATCAGTGGCTGGATTCCAATCAATGTCATAGAGAATTAAGTGAGATCCTCCAATAAGGTTAAGTCCCACACCACCAGCTTTTGAACTTAACAAAAAAATGAAATCAGTAGAGTATTTACTATTAAAGCCATCAACAATTTGTTGCCTTTGAGAGATCTGTGTTTGTCCATCAAGTCTTTTATAAGCATATCCATGACGCTTGCATACTTCTTGTAAAATATTCAAGGTTTGCGTATAGTTGGATACCAACACCACCCTGTCAATCAAAAAGAAAGAATCTTTTTACACAATTTAAAAGCAATATTAGATTCTTTTTTTTTTTTTTTTTTTTTTTTTTTT
>NW_006780148.1:678158-682609 GCF_000442215.2 Lipotes vexillifer
CCCCTGCATCGGCAGGCGGACTCCCAACCACTGCGCCACCAGGGAAGCCCTAGATTCTTTTTAATTGAAGGAAAATACCACGATAATACTATCACTGATATTTATAGAACATCCAACAATGACCTTGTACAATTAAAACACAGATTCTCCTTCAAATTCAATTTTAAAATCAGTATCTAAGAGGGAATTCCCTGGCCATCCAGTGGTTAGGACTCTGCACTCTCACTGCCGAGGGCACAGGTTCAATCCCTGGTTGGGGAGCTGGGATTCCCACAAGCCACGTGGCCAAAAAAAAAGTCAATATCTAAGAGACTTCCAGCATCAAGATAGTGGAGTAAAGAACTTTCTGCTTTCTTTACCTCTCTTAAGTCACCCTAAGAACAGCAGGAGAATAAGAAACAGAAAGACAAACTCTATCTTTCATGAAATAGGAGACATTTATATATGAAAACAGAGAACAGTGGAATGGTGACCTGCTTAGGAGTACAGAGAAAGTGAAACTTAAGTGCCCAAAGAGAGAGATTGCAATAAGAAACAGGTACAAGTTCATTCACACCATAGAACCGCGTAAAGGCAGCTCAGAAGAAAGGAGTTTAGACGGGAGCTATTACAAGAGCACTGGTAAGTAGAACTCAGGGCCTCATCCCATGTAACTAGTTGGCTTTTCTTTCTCAACTAGAATGTTTATTCTCTGGAGAAAGTAAACCAAAGAAACTTAGACCAGGGAACTCTAGAAGGCAGGGATATAGTGACAAACCAAAATGAAAGTCTGCATAATGGATGGTAAGATCCCAGTCCCCTTTTTCTGCCAACTCCCAGAACACCAGCAGCAAAGCATTCCTCTCACATTCCACACCCCAAGAAAGATATTATTGGAAGATTCACCTCTGGAATGACTCATTTGAATGACCCCAGAGAAAAGGTCCACAGATAGGGAATCCCCAAATAAAAAAGCCAGCTCGCTACCGGTTACCTAACGCAGGTCAGCAGTCCACAAGCCCTGCCCATGCACACAGAGCATTCAGTTAGTGTTTTACTGCCTTACTCTTAAATATAAATGGACACCAAGGGCCACCAGCTACTTGAAGCCAGCCTCCAACATGAAAAATAGAAACCAAAAGAAATAAACAGAAAAAAAGAAACATGAATAAAACAGAGCAATGGAGGAAACAGAAGACAATTTTAAGGAAATAATTAATACCCTCATATAAGAGATAGCATTCACAAGAAGAGGTGGCAATAAAAAAGAACAATCAAGAAAAAGAAAATTATCTTGGAAATTTAAAATGACAGCCCAAATAAAAATTTAATAGGAGATTTAGAAGAAAGAAAGAGAATCTTCCCGGAAATAGATTAAAAAGGAAAAGTGATGACCAATAGGAGAGGAAAGATAAAAGAATTATAGAATCAATCCATGAGGTTCAATGTATGACTGACAGAAATTCCAAATAAAACAAAAGAAAATTGTTTTGTGAAAGAGACTGCTTCTCAGACATGGGGTCTTCAGATTAAAACGACTTACTATAGAGTTTTCAGTTCAATAAATGAAAACATGATCCACATTAAGGCACATCAAGATTATAACTCAGGACTTCCCTAGTGGTCCAGTGTTTAAGACTCTGCACTTCCACTGCAGGGGGCAAGGGTTCAATCCCTGGTCAGGGAAGTTCTGCGTGCCACCAAAAACTATATAAATAAAATAAAATAAAAGCCATGGGAAACTATCAAAAAGCATTATCATATTAAAAAAAGATTATAACTCAATGTATAAAGAATGAAGAAAAATTGCTAGAGTTTTTCATGAAGAAAATATGGAAAAGACAAGAGATAGCCGTATAAGTACATGGTCTGGCAACATACTATGGGAGCTGGTGATTGAGAAACAGGATGCAAAGGGGGAGAGATGGAACTATGAACTCCTGTCTTTTTTAATGATAAGCCCTTTTAACATTTTGATAAAATAAAAATTTTAAACAATAAAATATGGTAAAAAGTAAAACCAGAATTTATCTAATAGCTAAAGTTTGATAAATTAAGCAAAAAATAAAAAACAGATCAAGAATATTTCCTACAAGTTGTATAACTAGTGGGATAATTATTAGCACTAGAAATTTTTAAAATAAAGCAAATGTTTAACAGAATTATCTTAATTATCTATGCTAACAAGGTAAAGATGATGTATATTTGTATTCCTGTATCAGTTACCTTTGGCTACATAACAAACCAAACCAAAACTCAGTGGCTTAAAACAACAACCATTTATTTTATATTTAGCTCACAATTTCGTAGGTTGGCAATTTGGGCTGGGCTCAGCTAAGAGGTTCCTCTGCTGGTCGTGGCTGTGCTGACTCAAGCATCTGCAGTCAGCTGCCAAGTAGACTGGGAACTGGCTGACTGGTGAGGGGCCTCAGCTGGGAAGCCTCATCTGAGTTTCTCAGGTCTCTTACCCTCTAGCAGGCTAGCCCAGGCTTATTCACGTGGTGACAAAAAGTTTCCAGGAAGCACAAAGGAGGACAAGCCCCACTGCACAAGATCTTTTCAAGCCTCTTCTTGTGCCATGTTTGCCAGCACCTCATGGGCCAATTCAAATCACGTAGCTGAGCTCAGAGTCAGAATGGTAGATCACCCAAAGTTACCCAGTAAAGGAACATGGATATAGGGAGGGAGAACTTAAGACCATTTATGCAATCTGCCAAAATTCCTATACTAATAATTCAGTCATTTTTCCCTTCCTTTTCTATACTATTACGGGGATGAATAACATTATCTAAACATAGTTTTTCTGATACAACTTTACTGGACTGGAGGAAATCTGGCTTTAGAATGTTTTCCCCCAACAAGTTCTTACAAGGCTAGATGTAGATTGATGGGGTAGGTGACTATCTTGGTAAAGAGCCTTGGACAATCCCCTTCCAGAGGTCTAGAGCCCTGCCACACATACATACCACTTTCAAACAAGGCTATTATTTTTATGGTCACTATACTGTCCCTGAAAGCTGTTGAAATCTGTAGGCAAGCCTGCCATGTCAGGTACAGTGCAAGCTGCACCCAGCACAGGAGTGTCCAACCAAGAGATGCACGGGGGGTGGAATGAACTCTACTCTCCAAGCCATGAAGCCTAGTGCGTGAATGCAACAACCAGGAGGGAAGAGGAACTTTTTAAATTTTGAAGTATTCTTTTAAAAAATTCCATAAAAGGGCCACCAGCCAGACAAGCCAGGAGATGCCTCCACCCAATTCTAATTCATCTCAATATGCACAAAAGCACTGTAGAATAGTTCTGCCTGTAGACCGAAAATAGAACTATCCAGTTCTAGTTAACAATAACACAGTAGATCAGGTGTAGACAGTAATACTATCCCTGAAGTCAAACACTGTGAGCAACTTCTAGCTACATATTTTAAAGGTTTAGGAGATGTTTGTGCATAGGCAGCTCAGATGTGGAAAACCTAGCCTCTATACCCAATTGGCCATTAAAAAAAAAGGGGGGGGGCTAAATTCAATAACAACAACAAAAAAAAACAACCCAATTAAAAAAAATGGGCAAAGGACTTGAATAGACGTCTTTGAAAGAAAATATACAAATAGTCAACAAGTACATCAAAAGATGCCCAACATTACTAATTACTAGGGAAACACAAATCAAAACCACAATGAGATATCATCTCACACCCGTTAGGATGGCTACTGTCAAAAACAAAACAAAACAGACCAGAGAACAGCAAAGCTGGTGAGGTTGTTGAGAAGTTGGAACCTTTTTTTTTTTTTTTTTTTGCGGTACGCGGGCCTCTCACTGTTGTGGCCTCTCCCGTTGCAGAGCACAGGCTCCGGACGCACAGGCTCAGCGGCCATGGTTCACGGGCCCAGCCGCTCCGCAGCATGTGGGATCCTCCCAGACCGGGGCACGAACCCGCGTCCCCTGCATCGGCAGGCGGACTCCCAACCACTGCGCCACCAAGGAAGCCCGAGAAGTTGGAACCTTTGTCCACTGTTAGTGAGAATGTAAAATGGTGTGGCCACTACGAAAAAGATCATGGAGGTTCCTCAAAAAATTAAAAAGAGAATTATCATATGATCCAACAATCCTACTTCTGGACATATATTCAAAGGAACTGAAAACAGGGTCTCAAAAAGGTGTTGGTACACCCATGTTCACAGCAACATTATTCATAATAGTCAAAAGGCGGAAGCAACCCAACTATCCATTGACAGATGAATGGGTAAACAAAATTTTACATATATGCAGTGGAACATTACTCAGCCTTAAAAAGGAAAGAAATTCTGACATGCTACAACATCGATGAACTTTGAGGACACTATGCTAAGTAGAATAAGCTAGTCATAAAGAGACAAAACATCATATGATTTCACTTATATAAGGTACCTACAGTAGTCAGATTCATGGAGACAGAAAGTAGACGGGTGGTTGCCAGGGGCTGGGGAAAAAGCAG
>NW_006780148.1:682619-694721 GCF_000442215.2 Lipotes vexillifer
TAATGGGTATAGCTCAGTTTTGCAAGATGAAAAGAGTACTGGAGATTGGTTGCACGACAGTGTGCGTATACCTAACACTAATGAACAATACACTTAGAAATAATTAAGATAGTAAATTCATGTTATGTGTATTTTACCACAATTTAAAAAGAAAGGTCCATCTCTTCAGATAATGTGAAGCACCAGAACAGTCTGTGCCACTGATGGAAGTGCTATTTCTTCTTTCATCGGACAAGGCAGGATTCAGTTTTCTTAGGATACACAAGCAGTCAAAATGACCCCAACCCAACCCCTACCCCCAAATTATATTTTTATTCCTCACTCCTTCCTTCCCACTACAAGAGGGGAACTTTCCTCTAGAACATCTTCAAGGATAAATTCTCACACCTACAGTCACACTCGATCTCTTCTCATTTCCTCTAAAATTCTGTTCATTCATATCCCTTGTCCAACAATAACCACCTATCCCATGTTCAGAAAAAAGGGAAAAACAGAATCCAGTGAAGACAAGATGCAAATAAAAGTCTAACTAAAAGTTTATACTCTAAGTTCAAACTCGGTCACAATCTGCATATATATATATATACATACATTACACACTCTTGTATATATAAAATATTATCTAATAAAACATTTTAATCAAACTGTATTAAAGAATTCATAGAAAGTTTCCTTATTTTAGTCACTTCATTATGAAAAATAAATCTAAAATTTTTCACAAGTCAAATTATACTATTAATGCTCCAAAGAGGTTAAGTAGATTCCTTGACAATTAAATATAATTATTATTTTGCAATCTTTTCTCTGTATTTTTGCCTTAATTCAAAAACAGTTTTAATACCTTCTACAAGAATAATTAAGACATAGTCCCTGCACTATAGGTGCTGACACAGAAGAGAACTAATGATTACAATATAACGTGAGAAGAGCTCCATTAGAGGGAGGTACAGGATGCTAAGGGAGTACAGAAGAGGGGCATCTAACTCACTATGAGGCCAGTGGCTTCTAAGAGGAGAAAGCATCCGAGCTGAGTCTTAAAGAAGAGAAAGTTGGTCAGAAGAATGAGAAGAGGAGGTACACCAGACATAGGAACCTGAAACAGGTAAGAACAGAGGTGAGAAGTAGAGCAAATTACAGGTTTTGCAAACAGTCTGGCATGATTGGACCACATGATAAGTGTAAAGGAGTCAAGAGGTATGAGGCTGGAAAAGGAGGCACCACCCAGGTCATGAAGAGTCTTGCTCAATGTGCTATAGTTTAAAATTTCTGGAAGGCAGCTAGGAATCTTTGAATGACTTTTAAGAAAAGGAGTAACATGTTCACATTTGTATTTAATATAATTTAGGGCAATATTGATATGCAATGGGATTGAAAGTAAGAGGGACATAATTTATAAGAGACCACCACAAGCCAATCAGTAATTACAAGAATCAAAACAAATATCTTGGTGCTGTACAGCAGTAATTAACACAACATTATAATTCAACTCTACGTCAATAAAAAATAAATTTAAAAAAATTTTAAAATTAAAATTTTTAAATAAAATTTAAAATAGTTACTAAAAAAAAATCTTGGTACCTGAAAGGAAATGGATTCCTGAAATTAAGAAATAAAATCAATAGAATAGAATGTAGTGACTGATGACACTGGGAAAGTGAAGGAGAAAAGTAAGTCTAGAATGACAAGTGTTTTTTGCTTGCATTATGGTACCATTCATCAAGCCAAGGAATAATGAAAAAGGATCAGTCTTGCAATGGCAAAATGATAAAGCTGGTTTAGTACACGAGAAGTTGAGGTCCAGACATATTTAGATGTCCATTAAATAGAAAGAAGGATGTGGAAACTAGAAGAGAGGCTTGGACTAGAGATACAGATTTTGAATCAACACCATGTGGATGATAGCTGAAACTACGAGGAGTAGAGCTAAACCAGGAAGGGTGTTTAGAGTGAGAAGGAGGCTGAAGAGAAAGCCCTCAGGAGTATCAACATTTCAGGACAGAAAAAGAACAAAGGATTCTGAAAGTGATAAAGAAACTGAGTTAGGTGTTATAATATCAAAAGACATCTCTAGGGTTTTAAAATATATGTATTTACATTTAGTTTTTCTTAAATAAAAACTTACAGACACATTGTTAATGATAAGTTTACAAAAGACTGGGAGCTCACCATGCCCCCAAAGAAGAAAACAACTTATTTTTAATGTTTTCTTTTCAAAAAGAGGCAGTAAGGGGAGGGAATAAGGACAGAGTCTAAGCTGAAATTCCATAAGCACTTACAAGTGGTTTATTAAATTGACTTCTTACTTTTCATCAGGACAAAGTTCGTGGATAACAGCTAAGAGCTTTGACAGCACCTGTAGTTTTCCTGACTCTTCCTCAGTAAACATGACTGGGTTGTAATCAGCGGGAAACACATTCATTAAGCCTTCATATAGATTCCTTTCTTCATTCTCATCCCAAGTTGAGCTGCATTCTTTTTCCTGTTCAAAAGGATGACTGTCAACACTGGTTCATGTTTTTTTAATCGGAAGGGAAAAAATGCTAAAATTATGGGGAAAAAACTGAAGATTAATAACTACCTGAAAAGCCCAATCTAATTGTTAGGTTAATCTTCATAGGTCACAATTTGGTCATTTTTTATTACAGAGCAGTTCTAATGCTGTCTCCAAATGCCCATTCCCTGAACCCCACAAGCACAGTATCATTGCCGATGTGTGACTGATGGGGAGGTGGGTAGCAGAGAAATAAACAGAAGGAAAATAGAGGGCAAACAGTTCTAGGAAATCTATCCTCTCCAAAACCCTGAGACTTCTCATCATTGCTACCTCTTTTTCTCTCTTCTTCCCTCCTTCCCTCCCTGCTATTACTTTTCTCTCCCAGTTTGCAGGCTCACACAGCACCTCCCAGGTGATATTCAAAATCAAGCACAACAGTCCACTCAATCTTATCAATTTCTTCTACAAGAAGGAACAATTCTGCCAAGAAGTTAACAGAGAAATCTATTGTTATTTATAATATTTTGTTTATTTTACCAATAGTTTTTATATAATTTTATTCCAAAGAGATTATCACCACCTCTGAAATTCCCCCTCAAACTGCCTAGCTGACATGTGAACACATACTGGAGATTACATTTGTTAATGACTGCATCACTTTTTTAGACAAAATTTCTGGGATTGGCAGTTCTCCTCACTCTCTCCCACATTTACCAGATTTATCATGGTTCTTGAAACGTTGTTCAACCTACTACCCCTGCCTGGAATGTGCCATCTTTTTTTTGCCCAATTATCCCAATCCTACAAATACTTGAGGACCCAATGCAAATTCCACCTGATTACTCACATGCCCCCTTTTGGGGGGCACTGACTTTTAACCTTTATGGTTACACAGTACATTTCAACTTCGAATTTATTTAATTATTCAATTAACTATATACTTTTTTTTAATAATTCCCTAATGTTTTAATGTGTGTTGTAATCCTTTAATAATACTAGAAACATCTTAAGGGCAGTGAATCAAGTAGTATAAAATGCTGGGCACAAAGTACCAATTTTAATCTGGCTTATTCCCAAAACATAGCAATATCTGGGTAAAGTCACTTGATTAAAAATACTTGGAACCCAGGATATTTACATAACTGGGATATACATGAGAGGAGAGATGGTTGCTGGCTGCTTTGGGTTAGGTTTCCTAAAATGCCTACACCTTGGTGAGGTTATCAAAGGACCACAGACCCAGGGTCTAATCCACAGCTTTTCATGTTCAGAAACTTGCATATGCTTAAGCTCTAGGGAAATCAGCCATACTAACCAAATTAAGAGACTGAATAAATCAGAATATAAATTTATTGACCTATAAATGAGATCTGCCTGTTTAAACCAACTGGTCTATGCATTCTGTCCTATGAAAGGTGCATGGGGAAGCCAAATCATTAGCAGAAAGTTGTCTGGTGAATATTAAATCAAAATACAAGGGAGGGGCTTCCCTGGTGGCGCAGTGGTTGAGAGTCCGCCTGCCAATGCAGGGGACATGGGTTCATGCCGCGGTCTGGGAAGATCCCACATGCCGCAGAGCAGCTGGGCCTGTGAGCCATGGCCGCTGACCCTGCGCGTCCGGAGCCTGTGCTCCGCAACGGGAGAGGCCACAACAGTGAGAGGCCCGCGTAACGTAAAAAAAATAAAAATAAAAAATATATATACAAGGGAGATGAATGATCTTAATGCACAAGTTCTTAGCCAGGAACACATAATCAGAATCACTTGGGAGAGTTTTTTTAAAATCTTCATGACTGGGTCCTACTCTCAGAGAATCTGAATCGGCTCATATGTGTCTAGGCTGGACAAATGTAGTCTTAAAATCTTCCCTGAAGACCGTAATGTATAATCCTAATTAAGAGTCAACTAACAGACAATATCTTTATTCTGAGACAGCCTGATGCGTGGAGGTGCATCACAGAGATTTACCAGTTAGATTTCTCAAATCAACTAGACAGGGCAATCTCTTCTCTGACTCTCTGCAACCCAATACTCTTCAGTTATGAGTTGTAATATTCAGTTATAGTTGTAATAAAAATTCATCAAATTGCCACAATAACATTATCAGGAAGTTATTATTGTCTCTGTGTTTAAGACAAACTAAGGCTCACAGACACAACCTGGCCATGGTTAAACTTGTCTTTAATTAAACCAGTAGTAGAGTAGGGACTGATACCTAGTTCCAACACCAAAACAGAAAACTCTCACTATACCCCAAACTGCCTTATGTTCATTAATATCCAAATGGTCAGGTCAACTATGTAGCCATTAAAAATCATACATGTAGAAGGTATCTAATTTGGGGAAATGTCCACAATTTATTTAGTAATAATAATAATAATAGATTTTTAAATAATAAGCATAGCATCATTAAAATTAAGTTCCTCTAGAAAAGACTCATGGGTATCTTTGAGGCCGTTTCCTCACCCAAAAATGGGGATGGTAACAATAGTACTTACTCCATAGAATTTTGTGAAGAATAAATAAAATAATACTAGAAAAGCACTTAGTGTTTGGTACATGGTGTTTAATAAGTATTAACTAAGATTATTAATACCAAATGTGGTTTTCTGTGGCTGGAGAGCTTTATCTCTTTATAACAAATTATTCAAAGTGGTATTACCAGGTCACAAGATACATTAAATTTTAAGGTTTTTGATACATATTGCCAAACTGTCTCCCAGTTGTACCAATTTACAACGTGACCAGTAGATGATCTTTATTTTCCTCTTTGTGATTTTTTGAATTTTACAGATTTCATACAACAATCACATATTACTTTTATGAGGAAAAAAATAAATTATTTCTTAATGGTAAATTCTGTATTTGTTAGCTCCAAACAAACTGACTGGCTATATTAATATAAAATAGGAAGGGAAACCAGGACCGAGCATTAGATGAGGCGCCAAAGGGCAGGGGGCACAAACTCTAGAAGGCAGAGCCTCAAGCCCATTTCATCCTTCGTTCAGCTCTATGAATATGGTCATGCTCTGAAGAACAAGTAGAAGGCTGGATAAAATCTAAAGAAGAATCACACTGGAGAGGCTGCACAGCTTTTGGAAACCCCACAAATGCAACCCCAGGGATTAGTCCAATCTGCCCTCTTAGGTTCACATGACACAGAACCCTCAGCTCATATTCCTGATGCAGGCTCATAACACTACTTACCTTTACTGAGCTGAACAAAAGGCAGGGGTGATTGCACAGTTTTTTAAGAGCTCCAATACATATTAGATGAGAACTATTTTCCAACAATCCTTGAAGACAGAATCTGACAGCCTGAGAATTCAACAGTTTTCGATAAAGTTCAATCTGTAGGGCTCCTGGTCGGCAAAAGACTACATTCTCTATCTTAGGTGGGAGATATTTATTTATGACTTCTTGGGTTCTTCTAAGGACAAAGAGCCCAGTGAGGCAAGTAAGTTCAGCTGCTCTTCTCTCTCCTAACTCCTTTTCTTCCTATGGAAAAACAGCAGACTTAAAAGTGTTTTAGACAAAAAAAAAAAAAAAAGCACTGGGCTGGCCAAAAAGTTCCTTCAGTTTTTAAGTAAAAATAAAAGACACATTTTTCATTCTCACCAAGATCTTTATTGAACAACATATTCACCATTTTGTTCCACTACCTTCTGCCATTTTTCAGGCAACTTCATAGTTCCATCTTCCCAAAACTTTGTCTTTTTGAGCAAAGAACTGTTCCAGGTGCCTTTTATAGTCTTCTAGGGAAGTGAAATTTTTTTCCACTAAGAGAATTTTGTAAAGACTGAAATAAATGGAAATACTAAGGTGCAATGTCTGGTGAATATGGCAGATGAATCAGAACTTCCCAGCCAAGCTGTAACAGTTTTTGCCTGGTTATCAAAGAAACATATGTTCTTACGTTATCCTGATGGAAGATTATGCATTTTCTGTTGACTAATTCCGTATGCTTTTCGTCGAGTGCTGCTTTCGGTTGGTCTAATTGGTAGCAGTACTTGTTGGAATTAATCGTTTGGTTTTCTGGAAGGAGCTCATAATAGAGGACTCCCAATCCCACCGTATACACACATCACCTTCTTTGGATGAAGACCGGCCTTTGGTGTGGTTGGTGGTGGTTCATTTCACTTGTCCCACAATCTCTGCCATTCCACATTATTGTACAGTATCCACTTTTCATCATCCATCACGATTTGTTTTAAAACTGGAACGTTTTCATTACATTTAAGTAGATAATTGCATGTGGAAATACGGTCAAGAAGGTTTTTTTTTTTTTTTTGCTTAACTTATGTGGAACCCAAACATCAAAGCGATAAACAAAACCAAGCTGGTACAAATGATTTTCAGTGCTTAATTTGGATATTTTGAGTATGTCGGCTATCTCCCATGTGGTTTAATGTTGATCAATTGTTCTCAATTAATGTCTTGATTTGATTGCTATCAACTTCAACTGGTCTACCCAACCATGGAGCATCATCCAGCAAGAAATCTCCAGCACAAAACTTCACAAACCACTTTTGACACATTCAATCAGTCACAGCACCTTCTCCATACACTGCACAAATCTTTTTCTGCATTTCAGTTGTGTTTTTACCTTTCCTGAAATAAGAAAGCATAATATGCCAAAAATGTTGCTTTTTTTCTTTCATCTTCAATATTAAAATGGCTACACAAAAATATCACCAATTCTGATAAGTTTTTTTTTAAATGCATGCTGATATGACAGCTGTCACAATACAATCTAACAAAATGGTTTCGAATGAAGTTAAAGACAACTAAGCGCTACTAGAGCCAAATCTTACAGAAAAAATCAAACAAACCTTTTGGCCAACCCAGAGCATGCAGTTAAATGAACATTAAACATTTTATAATGATCAACCATTTACTAATTGCTTCCCTTCAGAATTTTTTTAAATAAAAGAAATGAAATACAGTTTAGAATAGAAAAATCAACAATCATCTCTTTAAATGTTTAGCATAATCATTTAATTAAGTGAAGCCACAGTCTCCGAATCCTTGTTTGTTTGGCTATTGCCACCATTGAGAACCACTGGAAATCAATAATCCACAAACCAAATTGTCTGAAAGTAAGCTTTTATGAGAAGACTATAACAGTACATAGTCTTAAAATCATTATCAAAGCACTAATAGAGCAAATTCTTGCAAGAAAATATTTTGACAAGTAATTGATCCTAAAACTAAGCTTACAAGAAATTACTGGCACAAGGTACTACTGACTCTTTCAAAATCATTACACATTGTTTGTAAAATAATAGTACATTTTTAAAGTCAAAATACAGTATGAATGAAATTTATGTTTACGTTCTTTACATAGGGGACTTCCCTGGTAGTGCAGTGGTTAAGAATCTGCCTTTCAATGCAGGGGACACAGGTTCGATCCCTGGTCCGGTAAGATCCCACATGCCATGAAGCAACTAAGCCCGTGCGCCACAACTACTGAGACTGCGCACCTAGAGCCCATGCTCCGCAACAAGAGAAGCCACCGCAATGAAAAGCCTGCGCACCACAACGAAGAGTAGCCCCCCACTCGCCGCAACTAGAGAAAGCCCAGAGCAGCAGTGAAGACCCAACGCAGCCAAAAAATATAAATAAATAAATAAATAAATTCTCTACATAGAATCTTTTAAGTGTATAGAACTTCACAGGGAAGCTTAAAATAAATCCCATATGTACATATTTGTTTCTATATAAATCACAGAAAATTTTCCTTATATTTTAAAACTATTCTCAACTTTTATTACAAAATAATTGGTTCACTGGAGAAAGGTCAGGAAATATAGTTATGCAAAAATAAGAAAATTAAAGCCAACTTTCATCAACCAGAAACAGCCAATGCTGCCAAGACTTTTTATGTATATCTTCAAAACCATTTTGTTTGCATAAATATGTAAATATATTAGATATTTTATTTTTATTTGTAACAAAAACAGTATCTCAAACCACAAAGCTTCATGGGAACAACCAACCAGTTTGGCTTATCACCATATTCCCCAGTGTCTGGCACTTAGCATCTGGCCCACTTTAGGCATTTAATATGTAAGTGTTGGGTAAATAAATGAATGTGATTTTATTTTTAAATAATGTATCATAAACATTTCCCATTCTATTAAACATATGCTTAAATCATTATTTTTCCTTTTATATAATTTTAATTTTATTTATTTATTTATTTTTGGCTGTGTTGGGTTTTTGTTGCTGCATGCGGGCTTCCTCTAGTTGTGGCGAGTGGGGGCTACTCTTCGTTGTGGTGTGCAAGGTGCACAGGCTTCTCACTGCAGTGGTTTCTCTTGTTGCAGAGCACGGGCTCTAAGCGCGTGGGCTTCAGTAGTTGTGGCTCGCAGGCTCTAGAGCGCAGGCTCAGTAGTTGTGGTGCACGGGCTTAGTTGCTCTGCGGCATGTGGGATCTTCCTGGACCAGGACTCGAACTCACGTCCCCTGCAATTGGCAGGTGGATTCTTAACCACTGTGCCACCAGGGAAGCCCAATCATTATTTTTTATATAGTTCCTAGTTCATGGAAAATGCTCAGTAAATATTTATACCCAATTTTAAGGCTTTTGATACATATTGCCAAACTATCCTCCAGTCGTACCAATTTATATTCCAATCAGTAGAGAACAGTACTCCTATGTACACTTGCTATTACAATGTAAATCTAACCAACTAAAACATCAGTAGAAAAGTACGAAAGTTACTTCATGGTTATTTGGTTTACCTTTTTCAATACCAGTAAAGATGAAGGTTTTTATGTGTTTTACTGTCATTTATAATTCTCTGTGAAGTGCCTATTTATGAATCTTTTTCAAGTGACAGGGTCATTTTCTAAAGCAAGAAATGCAAAAGGAGTTGAATGATTGTGGGTAAAATTTTAAAAATCACTCTACTAATTTACTTTTTCCTAAATTAAAATAATACCCAAGTTATGAATGATTTTCCCAAACTGCTCATTTTTAACCTACTTATTGAAGTAAATTATACCTCAGAAGCAGAAGGTTGTCTCGACTTAATAATGGGTTCTTCATATATTTTTCTATAAGACGGCAAAGAGCCTAATATTCCTGGATTTACAAAATCAATTAATGCAAAAAATTCTTGGAGATCATTCTGAACTGGAGTACCTAAAGAGATAAAAGTGATGAGAGGTCAAGTTTGTGTTTTACAGTATCAGGTCTTTATAGAAATTTGTACTCTCTTCCCTAAGAACACTAAATACAAGCAAAGTCTCAAACTAAGAAAGACCAGCTAAATCAAGTTTTTAAAAATTAATAATCGTATAAAATTTTAACTCTGGTTTTAACTGTAAACTGAAGTCTATTTAGTACAGCATTTTGGCTGAGTATAGGCTCTAGAGTCTGACTGCTTGGGTTCAAATCCTACCTGCATCACTTATTCTCTGAGTTACCCTGAAAAGTTACTTACCCCAATTTTATTTGCTGTAAAATTAGGATAATAATAGCAGCTCCTAGGGTTGTGAGGATCAAATGAGTTAATTCATATACTATTGTGCCTGAAGCACAATAAACGTTCCATAACTGTTAGTTGTTATTATTATAATTGTGTGACTCTGGACAAAGTTGCTTAAGCTCTTTTAAGTTGAACTTGGGATTTTTTTCACTTATAAATGTGGGAAGATAATAATTTCCCAGTGGTATTACAATGGACAGTAAAGACAGTGGATGTGAAGTGCCTGACATTTAGTAGACACAGTGAATGGTACCTATTATTAATACCTTACAAAGTTATCAGATAAAATTGGGATCTTCATTGATCCTAAAGACTGACACAGACTGTAATAGATTGATATACCCTGCACATACTACATACTCAGTAATATTTGGCTAACTAATTTTCAAAGAGACACTAGCATGTTTCAACAATTATAATAATATCAAGTGAACATATATATCAGCATAGTAAAACAGCATAATTTCAGATGAGTTTCAAATAACAGGCTACAAAAAGTTGTCCAAAGATATAAATAATAGAAGTAAATAAAAATGCACTTATTTCAATAACAGACAACACAAATTTTTACAATGTTAAGGAGTTTCATGATCACTTCCTTTGAAAGTCAATGTATAGACTCGAGGTTGGACCAATGCTTACTAATTTTTTTTAATACACCTAGTTAGTTCTAAATTTTTTTAGACACATCACAGAATTAGAGAAAATATATTTATATTGGTATGCATTTTGTTAAACCTTTAAAAGAATATCCATGACAATGATTAATAAAAATAGGGGGAATGGGAAAAGCAAGAAGGAAAGAAGGGAACAAAAGGTACAAGGATCATTGTGGTTGGCTTCCAGACAGCCAGCCAAATGATGAATTCAAGCTAATCATGGTAGTTCTACCCCTTCGCCAATGACTTATGTAAGAAAGGGTTTGTCTTAGACTGGTTTCTCAGAAGCAGAGCCTGAGATAAGGATTAGGCTACACATGATTTATGGAGAAATTATTCTCAGGAGAAAGGGAATAATGGAATCAGAAAATGCAGGGGAAGAAACTAACAATTTAGCTTGAGCAAAACTACAGGGAGCATAAACTACATTATAAAGGTGCTCCTGAAATTATCCTGAGGCAAAGGAGCTGGCATTTTACTTGCTCCTCTATACGAATCAATCACTGACCAAGCTGCAGGGGAGAGAAGGACCTCTCATTCAACCAATGATAATTCTCCAGAAAAGGCAGGAGACATGGGTTGTTTAATCAACAGTTCCAGCAGCTATGGGGTGGGTCCAACAGCCCAGAAAAGGGGAGCTCGTGGGGCACCGACAGTTTCCACCAACAGTATGTGACCCATCCTGTCCAATGAGATATAAAAGGAAGTCAGGGAGGAGCCTGGGATAGTCTCCTCACTCTTAAAGATGGAGATAAAGGCAGAGCCAGCCCCTGTTCTCCTTTAAATATCACCACATCTAGATGTGATATCTGCAACTGCTCTGGCCACTTGTTACAAGCATGAATATGAAGTCAACACCAAACATGGCACAGCAGAGAACAAAAAGAATCAGAATCCTTGACAACACTGTTGAGCTGAGGTAACCCCACCCCTGGAACATGCCCTAGCTCTAGACCTGCAGTTATGTGGGAGAATAAGCACATTTGATCCACATATCTGTTACTTACACCTGAAATCATGCCAATTGATACACAAGGGAAAGAAGCAAAAGCAAAACTGGCAAGAAGAAAGGCAGACAATAAGAAGGGGATCAGGAAAAGGATTTAGGGCAGAAAATAATAAGGAAAAAGAGTAAAGAAGAAAAAGAAAAGAAGGGCCTACAAGACAGCCAATACACTGGTATAGTATCAATCTGAGTTGTCACAAATGTTGTCTGGAAGTAGTTTAGTCCCCAGTTTGCTGCTTTCAGTATTCTTTTCTAATTCTAGACTATGCAGAACCTGCAGAAGAAGCTAAATAATATAACATTCATAAAAGTCGAGCAGCAAAGTCCTGTGACAAGAAAAAAGGAAACACTAAAGATTTTCAAGTAAAGTTTGTATGTTTGCTAAAACTATTTTCAGGGCTATGGAAGTGAAACTTCTAGGGAAACTGAGAGAACTCTTTCTCTTTC
>NW_006780148.1:694731-713931 GCF_000442215.2 Lipotes vexillifer
CCCTACCTCTATCCCAGCAATAAAAGCTTTTTCTTTGTTTTATTGTTTACTTTTTAAGGAGACATAAATCTATCACCCAACCAAAGTACTGGAACATTGCTAATAACCTACAGCTATATCCACATCTATTATCTCCATAAAAAGCTCTAAGAGCTCTTTATACATATTCATACATGTATCTTTCCTTCAGGTCCTATAATTCCACTTCTAGGAATCTATATAGAAAAGTATGTGCTTATAGATATCCATCACCACATTTCAAAATTATGCACTATCATAGGAAAATGTTTACATTAAGTGTATTTTGCTGTGCATGTGTGTCTATGAATAAAGATGGATTTTGTATGTATATATAAAAAAGAAATATGTATGTATGTTCTCTGTGTGCATGTGTGCATGCGTGTGTGTGTGAATAATGAAACATGACAAAATGTTAATGGCTCATTAAGAAATTGATATTGAAAGATGATTTCCATTCTCCAGTTTCTAAGCATGCTATAATATAGCAATATGTGTATGTATCTCTGTGTGTCTGTGTCTGTGTGTGGTATATATTTTTAACTCTCAATTTTTAATGAGAATTTTTTCAAATCTCAGATTTTTCTTTTTTATAATATAAAGAAAGGATATCTAACATCTAATGAAGGATATCTAACATAATAAGATATTGTGGATTGAACTGTGTCCCCTCAAAATTCATATGTTGAAGCCCTAATTCCCAATGTGAATATATTTGGAAACAGGGCCTTTTAGGAGGTAATTAAGGTTAAAGAAGCTCATAAGGGTGGAGCCCTAATCCAATATGACTTGTATCCTTTCAAGAAGAGAGAAAGACATAGGGATGCACACACTCAGAGAACAGGCCATGAGAGGACCCAGCGAGCAGATGGTCATCTGCAAGGCGAGGAGCGAGGCCTCAGGAGAAACCAAACCTGCTGACATCTTGACACTGGACTTCCAGCTTCCAGAACTGTGAGAAAATACATTTCTGTCACTGAAGAAATTTACCACCCGGTCTGTGGTATTTTGTTACGGCAGCCCTAGAAGTCTAATACAACTCTATTAAATTTTAATTTAATTTAATTTTAATATTAAAATTTCCAGTAAATATTAACTAAATATTCTTCACAGCACTGGGCTAGATAGCAGAAGGAAAAAGAATCAAAATTACTTTCATTTGATTCTTAGATAGCTTCTGAGCACCTATTATATATGAGCACTGTACATACTCATATATAAATGTTACTTCCTAATAAGACACAAATCACATTGGGAGTAAGATATGCTGCCACTATAAAAAAGAAGAATTTATTCAGGCAATTCTACGGAGATAAAAACCAACTGTAAGTATCTCTAAATGTAAGAGGTTAGTTAGTGCTAGTTTTCACCTACATTCACAGCTCAGGAGCAACAGAGACAAGGACAGGAAAACAGAAACAAGATAAAGAAGACAAAGTACAAATAAAGGGGGCAATGCGAATTCCTCAAAGGAAACAATCTCACTGGGCATCATCAGGACAGTCCTTCTGAATGAAGTCCCAGAATCATTTTCTACTGAAAATATTAAATTTAATCTGTAACGCTAGTTGAATTGGTATTTGCTTATAACTGAGAATATTAGTAAAACTGTCCATTTTTGCTAAAGGACATTATCTGTTTTTCAAATAGAGGAGAATCTATTATTTTTTTATTATTCTATTATTACTACCTAAAAGTAATCTTAGTTTCTCACTCTCCCTTTTTATTTTTCTTTCCCCTTCGAATGCCAATCTTTTTAACTCCATAGCTGTTAACTCCATAAGCAATACTGACCCCACATTGAGCAGTAAAAAGAAACAGTCTCTGCTTTTTTCTTCCAGCAGTATAACTAAATTCAGCTAAATCTTTTTTTCCATTGCTTTTCTGACCCCAAGGATCTCAAAATCAAAAGCTAGTCAAGAAGTATAAGGAATCCGCTTAGCTTCTCAAATAGCCAAAGAAACAGAAATTACCTAGATTAAGTTTTCCATTTCCCCAACTAATTTTTTTCTTTAAAAACAGCCTCTACTAAATGTTCAAAGTCCGTTTTTCTATTCTCTGGTTTCCATATCACCAGTATTACTGACAACATTTGTTGAACATCTACTAAATTTGGGGGGCAGATATAACTGTAAGATTTGATCCCTGTCCTTTTTATCTTTATTATCTTTAAGTGACTAAATGTGAAGAATGTAAAGGTCATTTAACAGTTCCCAAAATCATTTCTAAAAAGCACACATAGTTTTAAAAATCACATTTGGTAATGGTTAATACAATCCTTCTTCACAAATTGGAAGTCAAATGATCATAAATTACTTAAAGATGGGTACCCTCCACACCCCAACTCAATGAGAGCACAACAGGGGGAGTTTTCTCTGTTGCTCCAGGGCATACTTCTACCCTAAAGATGTGGAATGGAGGAATAAGCTGTTGGTCACACCCTTTCTCCCTCCTCATTTAAACTTCAGAGGAGATATCTGACATGCATACAGGAAACATGAAGGACACCATGAGATATGATGTAATAAGGACAATCATGCCCTGCCCATCCCTTCCAAAAGGATTAAAGATGATAGGGAAATAGAGCCTTAAGTAGAAAACGGAAGGGTCGCAAACCTTAGTAATGAATACTACTCTCTTCTTTCCTCTGCTACCACATAAGACCAAAGTGAGGTGTGGGAGAAAAGCTACACTGAGTTATTCAGGCCTAATTCTAGTCTAGGCCTTAAGCTAAAAAGGATTGGGTAGAAACAGATTCTTGTATTTACACACAGTCTATCTCATCCTTCCAGACAGTCTGGGCCAGAAGCTTTGGCCAGCAAAAAACCATATGCATACAGCACAAACATATAAAAATAGAGGGTATTTATATTAAACACTTACCATGTATAGGGTAGTCTTCCAAGACCTTTACATGGATTAACTCATTTGACCCTCACAACAACTCTATGAAGTACATGGTCTTACTATCCCTATTTCACACATAAGGAAACTGACGTACAGAGAAGTATAACTTGCCCGAAGTTGCACAGCTGTAAATATCAGACTTGGAAACCAAGCACACGCAGTCTAGTCCCATCTCCTACCTTCTTTACCATGATACCATTGTGTTTATTCCTCAAAGAATCCAAAATCTGGATTGCAGAACATTACATAGGATTTAAATAATTCAGAATCCTACCAAGACTCAACTAACATAGGTTTATTAGTATGAATTCCACTCAATACCATCAATTCTTTGGATGCCAAACATCATATTACAAGTTTTGCATATTCACTAGGCAAAAATACCATCATGTCTTCCCAAAAGTAAATACGGACCAGTTAGAATTATCCTTTTCTCACAGGCGAGGCTAATGAGGGCTGTAGCTGTCTTAATGGTACTGTTCTTCAAACGATGCCCTTCATCACAAATTAGAAGATCAAATTTTATATTCTTAATTTGATCCAGGGAACGAAGTAACATTTCATAACTGATGATAAGAACAGAATAAAATGGAGATTTGGTGAATTCTTCTACTTTGTGGTCCTAAGGAAAAAAAGATAATATTTAACAAATCATGGGCAAAAACTGTGTGAAATCAAATTTAAGCAGCGTATTCCTGACAACGATTAACTAGGTATTAGAATATGTTAACTCATGACCAAATTGTAGGGCAAGATTCCATTTATCTGCAAAGGGTCAGAGCTACTTACACTTGAAAAACTGCTATGTAGACAGTGAAAACTGCAGTATTGATTTGAAAATCTAGAGATTTAGTAAATGACCAGGGCTAAACTTTTAAAAGTCTCTTACCTGATCAACAGTAAATATCTTGATCCTTTCAATTCCTAGCCATTTTTGAAATTCTTTCCTCCAATTATTCACCAAGCTTCCAGGTGAGACAATAAGTGTCTTCTTTATTACTGGCTTGCCACCGTAGGGTCCCTGACACTGTAGAGTCCAGATGAGCGAAATACATTGCAATGTTTTCCCTAAACCCATTTCATCAGCAAGAATAGCTCCACATCTGCCATTCACCCTGTTAGAAACAATTATACTTCCTTCAATTACAAAAGGAAAATATTTTATGTCCCTAACATCATCACCTATTAGTTAAGAACCAGAAGCTGATATTTTGTACGTAGGATGAATCCTAGCCCCCACTAAACACTTTTTCTAGCTCTTCAATCAGCTGATTTATGACATATCTCTCTTTTGCATCTTTGCTAATTATATTCATTACATATTTGTGAACTAAATTACTAAAACAACTTGAAATTAGAGTTGAATCTAAATCATCTGTTACTATCATGTATCTATATTTAGAGATTAGAAATGAATCCCAATTTTATATCTACCTTTGAATAATTTAACTATAACCATGCTTCTCATCACCAACAGTTGAGCAGTTTTCATCAGTTTCAGTATTAGATATCAAAACAGTTTAAAATACACTGAAATGTAAACCAGAAAGATCTATTGGTCTGTATTTATGATTCTCTGGCAGTAAATGAAGTCCTCAACCAAAACAGCTCCTTGAGCTGTAAGAAAAAATAAACACTAACTATTTGATCTAATACATGTAATTTAGTAAAACTCTCATCCAACAAACCTACTTGGTTAATGTAATTTAAAATTAAATATTATAAGGAATATAATAAGTGGCATTTTATACCACTTCATAGTTTTTAAAGCTCTTTGAAGGTATTAGATATACATTTTTAAAGTTACAAAATCCAAAGGAATTAAGGATATTACCAAAAATATAAGTGTAGTTTGTTAATCTATTGTATTTCTTACTAGTAGAAATAATAACCAAAAACAATTTTATAGGGGACGTCCCTGGTGGTCCTGTGGTTAAGAATCTGCCTTCCAATGCAGGGGACGCGGGTTCGATCCCTGGTCAGGGAACTAAGATCCCACATGCCACGGGGCAACTAAGCCTGCGCGCCGCAACTACTAAGCCCACGAGCTCTGGAGCCTGCACACCACAACTAGAGAGAAGCCTGCACACTGCAACGAAGAGCCCGCACGCCACAATGAAAGATCCCGCAGGCCTCAACTAAGACCCGACGCAGCCAAAAAAAAAAAAAAAACCACACAATTTTATATATGTTCTCCATTTCAAAGTGTAGAGAAAAAATTACAAACATGTATCATAGCCACTATTATTATTTTAGATCAACAATTTGCCACTGCAAGATGCCAGCTAACTGAGACATAGTGAGTGGCAGAGAGAAAATAGTGATCCATCATCCACCATCCATCATCCATCATCCATCATCATGGTATAGGGAAGAGAACAGGAAGACTTCACTTGAAGAAGATGAAACTTGAGCAGAGTTTTAAAGGTAAATAGGAATTCACCACATTAATCAGGTAGATCAGTATAGTTGGAGCTTGAACTGAATTCCAAGCAAGAAAATAAAAGCTAGGAAGCTGGCAAAATAGGAAGAAGACAGAAGAGGAGGATACTTATCCTTGACAGCTCAGACTGTATCCTGTAGGTCAGCATCTCCCAAACATCAGTCTTTCATGACTACCATTACAATTTTTTGCCACACATGTGATACTATATGTTATTATTTATTAT
Organism: Lipotes vexillifer; assembly: GCF_000442215.2. Taxonomy (NCBI): domain Eukaryota; kingdom Metazoa; phylum Chordata; class Mammalia; order Artiodactyla; family Lipotidae; genus Lipotes; species Lipotes vexillifer. The sequence continues at coordinate 700,326 of NW_006780148.1, forward strand.
TTTTCTCTAAATCAACTCACTTTTTTACTTAGATTTATTTGAAAACTCTTTCTAAGCATAATTTATCTGTGAAACAAAAAGTTTAATGTGCTATTTCTAATTATTCATTAACTCAATATGCTACTAGTAAAAGTAAAAAGTAAAATTTGTCCATGTATACCTAAAATGATCCCATACACAACCCAGTAAAGTGCATATCACAGATTAGGAAACACTGCTCTAAGTTCTGAGAATTGTAATAATATTAAGCAAGGAAATGCCATGTTCAGAATTGTTTTCAGAAAAATCAAGCTGGTGGTGATAAGGAGAATGAATCTGACAAGTATCAGAAGCAGATACACAAGTTAGAAACCACTGCAATAGTCCAGATAAAATATAATTTTATGACACCAGTTACTAGAGCTGCTACAGTGACGTGCCAGAAACAATTAGGACCCAAATGATATTTGGGAGGTGAAAATAATCAAAAGTTTAGGTTTGATTAGATAGAGAAGGTGAGAGAGAAGAAATCAAAGATGATTCTCAGGCCAAGTGAGATAAGATCTCCAAAAGGAAGAACAGATTTGAGAAAGAACATGAATCTAGAAAGTTTCTAGGAAATAGTTTTCCCTTAACTTGTCATCATTCAATGGGTTCTTAGAGTTTGGGGAAATTTACATTCCCAACTCCCTAGTAAATGACCAATATAAAAGTCAAGGTCCTATGCATTAAAAACAAAACAAAAAAGGACTGGAAGGAAATGTACTAACATGTTAGCAGAGACCTTTGATTTCTTTTTAACCCCTTTGTCTGGTTTGTATGTATGTGTGTGTCCTCTATTGATACTTCAACTGCACTTCGACTACAATTCTTTAAGAAAACTCAATTTTAAAAGGGGAGGAGGGGAACTTCCCTGGTGGTGCAGTGCTTAGGAATCCGCCTGCCAATGCAGGGGACACGGGTTCGATCCCTGGTCCGGGAAGATCCCACATGCCATGGAACAACTAAGTCAGTGAGCCACAACTACTGAGCCTGCACTCTCGAGCCTGCAGGCCACAACTACTGAGCCCACATGCCACAACTACTGAAGCCCACGTGCCTAGAGCCCGTGCTCCACAACAAGAGAGGCCACCGCAATGAGAAGCCTGTGCACCGTAATGAAGAGTAGCCCCCACTCGCCGCAACTAGAGAAAGCCCGTGCACTGCAACGAAGACCCAACGCAGCCAAAAATAAATTTAAAAAATAAATTAAAAAAAAAAAATCTGCTTAAAAAAAGCTGGGGGGCGGCTTCCCTGGTGGCACAATGGTTGGGAATCCGCCTGCCGATTCAGGGGACGCGGGTTTGTGCCCCGGTCCGGGAGGATCCCACATGCCGCGGAGCGGCTGGGCCCGTGAGCCGCGGCCATTGGGCCTGCGCATCCGGAGCCTGTGCTCCGCAACGGGAGAGGCCCGCGTACTGCAAAAAAAGAAAAAAAAGAACTACCTGCGGAATAAACATACACATTAAGTACCATTTGCCATTCCTACCAACTAAAATATATGCTGTACCCACTGAGATGCATTATATATCAGGCTTGTCCTAGAAAACCATTATGTTACAGGTTAAATCAAAGCTCAGATTAAACAAATCATTTTCCTACCTCATTCCCATCACACATTCATAAAGGAATATGATCCCTTCTTTCTGATGTGGTCGAAGGTGAAATACAAGGTGAGGATCTATCACTACATCCACAACAGGAAAACAGTTCTTACTGAACATCCACTGGTGATTATTATCTGGTTGTGGCATAACAAGGGAATCTTAAGAAAAAGAGAAAAGTATAATTATAAATGTATTCCAATTTCACTCTGTCAGTAACTACATTATCTTGCTCTAATTACTCAGAAGGTAGAACTATTTGCCATCATTTGTGGCAAAAAAAACTTTGAAATTCAGTAACATCAATGCTAAGCAAAGGTACAAAATTTAAAAAATAAAATCTCTTGCCTTATTGATGTAAGATTTCATGCAAAGAATTGTGAAGAGCTTTCCAAACTTCATGCCCAAAAGTGCTTTGAAACCACTGAAATTCACTGTTGTCTAATAAAGAATTCAGCCACAACACTTAATAGTTCAGTATTCAGAGCAAAGAGAACTATTTCCAACTGAAAGCACAGGTTGGAATTTTGCCAAGATGCTCTTGCTAATACTCACAACTTCTTATTCTGGAAAGGCGTTCCAAATTTAATATAAAGGCTCCCTTTTATCATTCTTGTACCCACTAACAATGACCATTACTCCTATTATTCAGAAGAACTGAGAAAGAATGACAAATTTTCCATTGACTTCACCACCATTATTTGCTTAAAGTTAATTACTTCATTCATAAATGTAAAACTCATGAATCTTTGCAAAGCAGCATGAAGTAACCATCAAATAACAATGTAATTCTTTAGAAACACGCTAATACAATTTAAAAGATTTATTAAAAGTCACCCAAAAAAACAAAATCAAACATAACTAGAAAGCCGGTCTCAACTGATAAATCTGAAATCAGAAAATAAACTCATCAAAATAATTTTTGGGATATATTTGTATGTCTACATCATGGTTAAACAAAATAAATTTTAAAAAATAAACAAAAAGAAAAAAAGAGAAGAACAAAGATGAGAAAAGGAGATTTTTAAAAAATGGGTTCCAGGAGATCAAATATGGGAATTCCCTGGCAGTCCAGTGCTTAAGAGTAAGCTTTCACTGCCGAGGACACGGGTTCAATCCCTGGTCGGAGAACTAAAATCCCACAAGCTGCATGGTGTGGCCGAAAAAAAAAAGAAAATTAAATAAATAACTATCAATGTGGAAATACATAGTCACAGGAATGAGAGTCTGGTTGTGTTTACTGATAGTAATTACCCAGAAGAAAATTTTCTGTGATCTTCCCACGTTTCTGAGCAACGAGGAATTCACCTCTCATTTTTAAGGTGAATTCCTGGCAGGCAGGGGAATAGGGAGTGAAAGTGGAAAACTTGGCCCTTGTGTTTCCTCTGTATCCCAGTAACAAAGCAAGAGTGTATGCCTTGTGGATTTCCAACCAAGAAATGGCCCCATTTTTTTCTATCTTTTAAAAAGGACAAAGGGAAAAAAAGAAGATAGAGGTAAAGATGATACACAGCTCAAGCAAGAAGGACCACAGAATCATAAGTCATCTAACAAAGTACCCAGCTTCAAGAAAAATAAAACCTAAAGCGCCACAGCAATAGGACACCAATTCAAATCTTAAGATGCTCCTCTACCTTCACAATGATGAGGCATCGTTCAATGCTAACAAAATCTGTCATGCTTTAGTTTTAAGTGTACAACTTAGTCCTAACCTTAGCAAGATAAAAAAAAAGAGAGAGAGAATAATCAACTACTTAACCATTTACAAAAAGGGCTTGCTTACACACCCACACATGCTCATATACACATATATATAAATTATCACAATAAAATTTTTCATTCATTCAGTCAACAAATATTTATCATACACAACATATACCAGGCACTCCAAGTCTCTATGGTAGTTATTAGAACCCACATTTTACACATGAGGAGGCAAAAACATTAATGAAGTGACTCCCCCAACAGGTTGAAGAACCAGTTAGTTCAGTGGTAAAACCAAGACTCTAACTCAGGTCTTTGACTAAGTACAGTATTCTTTTCAGTTCCCCACAGCCCTCTATTATTACATGACAGGAAGGCAAAGAGAAATAAGAATAAAGGAGAGAAGGAGGCTTGTTAAAAGAGCTAGTGGGACAGACAAAATATTTAGATAAAGAGAAAAATCAGAAGCATAAGCTTCCACTCTCTAAATTTCAATTAAGTCTCAAACAATCTAGAATACAGCTAGGAATTTTTAATTTGGGGGTTTTAATCTCAATTATGCCAACAAGTTATTTTAATTCAAGAAAGTCAGTTCATCCTTCTGGGACTCAGTTTCCTCAAATGCATAGTGAAGGGCTTGGTCTAAATTACCTAAAAGGTCCCTTTATTTCAAAAATTCTATGTTTCCGTAATACTTGCAAGAGGGAAAGATAGTTATTTTAATACTTTTATTTTACTACTATTACAAAAAAAGCCTATTCTCCAACTTCTACATCTCCTACACTATAATTCAAATTTCTTGTCTGTCTCCTCTCCAAATGAGAAGCTCTGTCATGACAGTTTCACCTCTGGGCCCAATGTATAAAAGGCACACAAAAAATACTTGTTGACTGAACAATCAAATTTTAAAAAGTCATAAACAAACATGGTTTTATTTTTTATGTAATTTTTTAATTAAATTCATTAATGTGAAAATTAACTTGATGAATTGAATTCTCGTGAATAAAACTGGAATTCTTTACATGACATCTGACCTTTCAATATTTTAATACTGAATTAAATCACTAATATATGTGATCAAAGCATATGGTCTTCAAAATGGAAGCTCAAAAATATTCCTAACTCATGAATTTACTAATTTTTCTCCCTACTGAAGATATCAGATTTTACTCAAAATCATATACATGTATGTATGTGTGTATACATCTACAATTTATACAATTTTCCTTTAACACATGTATAGTATTTTGATTACTGTATTCTTGCAATTGTACATATACTTATGAAATAATTCTCACACTATACTGTTACTCAACTTCAACATTATCCCTTACATCAGACTGTATGTCTGAAAAATAATATTTACTTTTACCTGAAAGCTTTAATACAAAATTTAAACTTTAAATTCACATATCAAAACATCTTTAGACAGTAAAAACATAATACTCAAATTAGTTTTGAAATCTTACTTGGTGCATATGGGTCATGGCGTGGTTTGCAATTTTGGAAACTTTTCTGTCTATTTTCCTTTGAACTTAGTTTACAGACACTTTTGAAAGGGTTAGAGAAACACTTCTTGACAGCTTGAGAAGAACGTAAGGCAGCAGAACTTCCTCCTCCAAGCTGAAAACATCTGCCACTGTTGAAATCATCTGGAGAGATTATACCCATGACTTCTACTTCTTTTCCACCAAGCGTCATTGTTTGGCCCTCTTCAATCTTTTCAAGCTCTTTGAATTTATATCCAATGCCTTTAAATTGAGAAGAAAAAAATTAATTTAATTTATTGACACTCTAAAATGACTTAATTAGTGTAACCAGAGTCTTCTTCCTCTAACTGTACAGAATAAAAACTACTTGGAATGCAAATAGCCTCATATAACCATTAGCCAGAACAAAAATATAATTTATCATTTTAGTAAAAACACACACACATACATGCAAAAATCAGAAGACATAAATAATTATATCGTTATAAAAATTAGGCAAGTTTTAGAGAGGCAAGGCTTTTCTTAATTACTGAAAATACAGCCTATTGTATTCATAGTTTTGCCATCTGCTGTCTGTAGAAAATCAAGCCAAGAAAAGAGTTTGATAGACTATATGGACCCTCCTTTCTTGTGAACAAACTAGAGAAATACCAGGGAAGCTCTATTTCCACTTGGAAACAGCTGGAAATGTGCAGAACTAGCAATAAAAACAATTTCTACCACAACTAGTACTGTACTGTTCCACCTGAGATAGCATAGTAAAAATATATTTGTCATAGAGGCCACTGATAGTCCAAGTTCCAGCTCCTGAATAAAAAGTGGCATATTTTATAATAACAAACTTGAGTTATTATTAATTCAACAGACATTTATTAAGTGCTGCCATGTGTAAGGTGCTGATGCAATATAAATATGAGTAAGTTAGTCAGTCTGTTTAAAATGAACTCATTAACCAGATACACTGAGGGAATTTTAGATTCCTGTGCTTGTCTACATTAAATGCATGGTTTTTGTGCCACTAGGAGGGGCAAAAACTGTGTACAACAAAAACTTTTTAAAGTCTCTAAAAACAAAAAATAAAAGTTCATCACATTTTAGAAAACATGACGTGACCCTTTTAAAACTAGCTGGAAATTGCTACAATTCCCTATTAAAACTGGGCTAATAGTTATAATCCATGCCAGTTGGTAACTACATAATATACATTCTTCAATTATTTATGACAGAGGTCTGATATAGGAGGAAGTTATTTGGCTGGAGCTCCTCAATGCTAAAGACCCATACCTCCATTTCCCAGACTATCTCAATTCAACAACCGTCTTGATCTCTCCACACTAAGGAAGAAAATAGTTTTATCTTCATATAGAATCCAACACTATTCATCCAATTCCTATTAATCACATGAAAATGGGAGATAAGAATAAACATAATTTTGAAGCATCTTCAAAAGTCTCTAATTCCAAGATCTCTCATTTCACTCTGATCCATAGTGATGACTGTCTCAAACATCTCTAAGTCTCCAGAGACTTTCTTTAAACTCTTGAACTCTGTTTCCCACACCTGTTCTTTTCTGGGTATTGTGTAATGACAGTCAAATGACTCTGACTACATTATCACAAGCTATTAGCAATTTCAGCATTACAGCCTTCAGTTTTCTTAAGAGTGTTTATTCCTACATTAACAATATTTAAATGCTGTATATCCAATTTATTTAAAAGAAAAACCGCTTGCATTATAGGCAATAACTTGCAAGATTAACTCCAGGTTGATATATTTATTAATGTTACAATTAAGCAACCAAGTCTTATGTTTGGATGTTTTCACTTTGAAAGCCAATTAAAACCTCCATTAATGTTTAAACCAGTGGATTCAACTCCTGCTGGATATGAGAATCATCTGGAAACCTAAAACATACGGATGTCCAGCCCCTCTCCCCACCATCCAGATCAAATAATCAGAGCTTCAGAGGTCAAGGCCTAAGCACTGGCATTTTTTAAAAGCACCATAGGTGATTGCACTTGGGTAGTCAGAGCAAAAACCCACTGTTTATAAACTAATCTGCATTTATCACTACTTGCAACTGAAAGATCATTTTATTACAAACTATATATACTCAAAACCATATATACTATACCTTATGGGTAACTGATGTTCCAGAGTAATTTTGATAATTTTTACCTCTCTATGTTGCTTTAGAATATAATTTCACTAAATAGGTATAAACAAGTTCTCCAAAACTTTTGCCTCAATCTACCCTAACCAACAACACGGAATGTGTACTGCAATTTTTCTTTTTAAATTTCTCTAAACACTAAGAATAATAGTGAACATATAGCACTTGTTCAATATTTTTATAATAAAAAATTCTATTGCAGATAATTCCATACAGCCTCAACTCTTGCCTCTTTGCCACTGCCCTGCATATACTACATTCCTGAAACACTGAAGTAGTTTTGCCTTTGAACCTGTACATATGTCTTGCCCCTTTCTCATCCCCTACAAAATTATCCATCCTTCAAACATTACCTTAAACAATAACTCCTATGAAGCTTTCCGTTAGCCTCAAAGGTCAACTTAAATGGTCCTTCTATATATGCTCGTATTGTGCTTAGCAAAAATTCTCATTGAAACAATTACCTTAGTGCTTCCTAATTATTAATTACATTGCCCTGTCCCCACTAAACTATAAACTATATCCATCTTTGAATGCTTACTCCTAGCATAGTGCTTAGCACATTTACAGTTACTGAAAGCTATAAACTATGGTGCTTTCAAATGAATGAGTGAACTTGTAGAACAGATTTTATAATTATGGGCCACACTCAGAACTGAACAGTAAGAGACAATGTAAAAAAACCATAATGGTTTTAGGTATTCTGAATTTGTGGGCTAATTTGTACAAATCATGCTGGCAACATTTTATAATGGAAATAATGGTAACCTCCAATTTGTAGGTATTAATCTAGGTCATGTCTAGTCATTATCTCCTTGCTATTTTTCAAATTTTTTTAGGTATCATTGAAGTTAAATATCATTCCACTCCTAATACCAACAGTTTTTTAACTTTTACTCACTCAGCATTCTGGAAAAAAAAAAAAAAGATGTAAAACACACCAAGACAAACTGCTTAATCTCACAAAAATGCCAATGTAACTGTATATACCTGGCTGGCCATTTTATTTTTGGAGAAAATGAAACCATGGGATGAGATTCATCTCACTGAGTATGCATAAGACTGTCAGACTCACGATTAAGAGATAATTTTATGTTTATGAGATAATTTAGACATGAAAGTCAATTAAGGAACAACTTCATAAAACCCAATTACATTTCAATTTTGTAGCCAGAGATATATATTAATTTTAGACCAAATCATAAACATCAGGTAATATCACAATACCTCTTCCAATGTCTTTGCCTTCCAAATCCTTTAATGTAAATGACTTTCCTTTTACAATAAGAACAGCATCGCCTTCCCACTTTTTGTGTTTTTTCTTTGAAGGCTTACACCAAACAACACTGAAATATTTAACTAGGCTATCAGGTTCCTCTTCTTGTCCCTTAGACACTGTTATTTCTTTAGGGGCTAAATGAACTTAGAATAAAAAATAAAATAAAAACCACATTATTAAAGATGACTTTAATATTTAAATAGATCATTCAACAAATAAAAGCACAGGTGAATTAGACTGTATTAAGTATTTTTTTCATGCACATGTTAGCATTTTATAAACTGGGAAATTGCAAATGTCACGTGCTAACATTACCATGAGTACGATGAATGTAAATTTCTTATCATCATACAAACTATGTTGAAATAAAATAACATAATAATCACTGGCAACATTTTAAACTCTACTAATTAAAGATAAAATTTCAGCATCCATGGAAAAAGATCTATAATCACATTTTGAATAAACAACTGATTTAATTAACAGTGACATGACAAAATCAAGGAAAAGTAATATAAGATCACAGAGTTCTCTCAAAGAAAAACCTGTAGTTTTTTCAAATAAGAACAAAGTAAAACAGTAAAGTAGCAATCAGACTAAATTTCATGAATATACTCTTGTCTCCTAGTTAGGGAGCAATCAGGTTGGACCACTGATTCTGAGAATTCAGTAGTATATAATCAGGAAATCAAAAGTTTCTTACAAAAGTCTATACTCCTCTTGAAAACATTTCCAATATCACCTTACAAAAACATACCCAAACAGTCTAACACAGAAAATTCTCCAGCAATGGGGAAACTAATTTATGGTGATAGAAACCAGAAAGTGGTTGCTGCCTCTACAGTTGGGAAATTGACTGGAAAGAGGCAGGAGAGAAGAATTTGTTCTATTGTCATACTGAGTGAGGTAAGTCAGAGAAAGACAAATATATGATATCACTTATATGTAGAATCTAAAAAAGGGATACAAATGAACTTATCTACAAAATAGAAACAGAGTTACAGATGTAGAAAACAAACTTACTGTTACCAGGGGTAAGGCAGGGGTGGAGGGAGGGGAGGGATAAATTGGGAGATTGGATCGACACATACACACTACTATATATAAGACAGATAACTAATAAGCACTTACTGTATAGCACTGGGAACTCTACTCAATACTCTCTAATGGCCTATATGGGAAAAGAATCTAAAAAAGAGTGGATATATGTATATGTATAACTGATTTACTTTGCTATACACCTGAAACTAACACAACATTGTAAATCAACTATACTCCAATACAAATTTTTAAAAAATAAATAAAAGAATTTGTTCTGAGTGACAGGTACATGCGTATATACATTTAACAAAAATCATCACTGATCATCTAAGAGCTATACATTTTATTGCATGTAAATTATAGTTCAACTTAAAAAGATAAAACATAATAAAATAAGACAGAGAATAACAGCAGAATAGGTTGAAAGGCATGTATATGATATTCTATATAATGGTATCTTTTACTGTTTTGAAGCAAAAACACTAAAAGTTATCTATTAATTCAAAGTACACTTGACACTAGAGACAAAATCTCCCCTTATTTCTGTCTTATTTTCTCTTTTCCCCTTGGCAGTTACAGTTAAAACATGAGCACTTCCATGAGGAACACAGACAACCCTCAGACTGAGCCCTAGCTCTTAGTTCTCACCTAACTTGTACACTATATTTTCAATGGCTAAATAAAAGTAATTCCAGCTGAAGAGAGGAAAATCTCATTCCCCCATTACTGAAGAGCTATTCACTATGTCTTTTACCAAATACACACTTGACCCCGGGAAGCTATCAAAACAATATAATTTATAAAACAAAAACCAAATGATTACTTAATCTTTTAAAATACAACACCTACTTAATGGGACTTCCCTGGTGGCACAGTGGTTAAGAATCCACCTCCCAATGCAGGGATCACAGGTTTGATCCCTGGTCCAGGAAGATCTCACATGTCACGGAGCAACTAAGCCAGTGTGCCACAACTACTGAGCCTGCACTCTAGAGCCCGCGAGCCACAACTACTGAGCCCACATGCCACAACTACTGAAGCTCACGCACCTAGAGCCAATGCTCCACAACGAGAGAAGCCACTGCAATGAGCAGCCCGCGCACTGCAACGAAGAGTAGTCCCCACTCGCCACAACTAGAGAAAGCCTGCATGCAGTAAAGAAGACCCAATGCAGCCAAAAATAAATAAATAAATAAATTTACAAGATACACTTCACATCCACTAGGATGATAAGTATCAAATAGATAATAAAAAGTGTGGTGCAGACGTGGAGAAATTGGAATCCTCACACACTGCTGGTGGAATGTAAAATAGTATAGCCACTTTAGAAAACAGATTTGCATTTCTTCAAAAGATTAGTTACCATATGACCCAGCAATTCCACTCCTAGGTATAAGCTTAAGAGAGAGAAAAACACATCCACACAAAAAACTTACACATGAATGTTTATAGCAGGATTATTCATAATAGCCCAAAGGTAGAAACATCCCAAATATCCATTCAACTGACAAATGAATAAACAAATTGTGGTACATCATTACAATGTAATATTATTCAGCCATTAAAAGGATTAAAATACCGATACATGCTACAACATGTATAAACCTTGAAAACATTATGCTAAGTGAGAGAAGCCAGTCACCAAAGGACTACACATTACATGATGCCATTTACATGAAATGTCCAGAACAGGGAAATCTATACAGACAGAAAGTAGTTTAGTGGTTACTTAGGGCTGGGAGGTGAGGGTGAGTTGGGGTGGGGGTGGGGGGCACATGGTGGGAGCGGGTTGAAAGCTAAAGAGTACAGGATTTCTTTTTTGTTTTTAATAAATTTATTTATTTATTTATTTGTTTATTTATGGCTGTGTTGGGTCTTGTTGTGCACAGGCTTTTTCTAGTTGCAGCGAGCGGGGGCTACTCTTCGTTATGGTGCACAGGCTTCTCATTGCAGTGGCTTCTCTTGTTGCGGAGCACAGGCTCTAGGCACAAGGTCTTCAGTATCTGTGGCTCGTGGGCTCAGCAGTTGTGGCTCACAGGCTCTAGAGCACAGGCTCAGTAGTTGTGGCACATGGGCTTAGCTGCTCCGCAGCATGTGGGATCTTCCTGGACCAGGGTTCGAACCCGTGTCCCTGCATTGGCAGGTGGATTCTTTTTTTGTTTGTTTTGGTTTTGGTTTTCGTGGTACACGGGCCTCTCACTGTTGTGGCCTCTCCCATTGCGGAGCACAGGCTCCGGACGCGGAGGCTCAGCGGCCATGGCTCACGGGCCCAGCTGCTCCGCAGCACGTGGGATCTTCCCGAACCAGGGCACGAACTCACGTCCCCTGCATCGGCAGGCGGACTCTCAACAACTGCGCCACCAGGGAAGCCCTGGCAGGTGGATTCTTAACCACTGTGCTAAGCCAGTGTGCCACAACTACTGAGCCTGCACTCTAGAGCCCGCGAGCCACAACTACTGAGCCCACATGCCACAACTACTGAAGCTCACGCACCTAGAGCCAATGCTCCACAACGAGAGAAGCCACTGCAATGAGCAGCCCGCGCACTGCAACGAAGAGTAGTCCCCACTCGCCACAACTAGAGAAAGCCTGCATGCAGTAAAGAAGACCCAATGCAGCCAAAAATAAATAAATAAATAAATTTACAAGATACACTTCACATCCACTAGGATGATAAGTATCAAATAGATAATAAAAAGTGTGGTGCAGACGTGGAGAAATTGGAATCCTCACACACTGCTGGTGGAATGTAAAATAGTATAGCCACTTTAGAAAACAGATTTGCATTTCTTCAAAAGATTAGTTACCATATGACCCAGCAATTCCACTCCTAGGTATAAGCTTAAGAGAGAGAAAAACACATCCACACAAAAAACTTACACATGAATGTTTATAGCAGGATTATTCATAATAGCCCAAAGGTAGAAACATCCCAAATATCCATTCAACTGACAAATGAATAAACAAATTGTGGTACATCATTACAATGTAATATTATTCAGCCATTAAAAGGATTAAAATACCGATACATGCTACAACATGTATAAACCTTGAAAACATTATGCTAAGTGAGAGAAGCCAGTCACCAAAGGACTACACATTACATGATGCCATTTACATGAAATGTCCAGAACAGGGAAATCTATACAGACAGAAAGTAGTTTAGTGGTTACTTAGGGCTGGGAGGTGAGGGTGAGTTGGGGTGGGGGTGGGGGGCACATGGTGGGAGCGGGTTGAAAGCTAAAGAGTACAGGATTTCTTTTTTGTTTTTAATAAATTTATTTATTTATTTATTTGTTTATTTATGGCTGTGTTGGGTCTTGTTGTGCACAGGCTTTTTCTAGTTGCAGCGAGCGGGGGCTACTCTTCGTTATGGTGCACAGGCTTCTCATTGCAGTGGCTTCTCTTGTTGCGGAGCACAGGCTCTAGGCACAAGGTCTTCAGTATCTGTGGCTCGTGGGCTCAGCAGTTGTGGCTCACAGGCTCTAGAGCACAGGCTCAGTAGTTGTGGCACATGGGCTTAGCTGCTCCGCAGCATGTGGGATCTTCCTGGACCAGGGTTCGAACCCGTGTCCCTGCATTGGCAGGTGGATTCTTTTTTTGTTTGTTTTGGTTTTGGTTTTCGTGGTACACGGGCCTCTCACTGTTGTGGCCTCTCCCATTGCGGAGCACAGGCTCCGGACGCGGAGGCTCAGCGGCCATGGCTCACGGGCCCAGCTGCTCCGCAGCACGTGGGATCTTCCCGAACCAGGGCACGAACTCACGTCCCCTGCATCGGCAGGCGGACTCTCAACAACTGCGCCACCAGGGAAGCCCTGGCAGGTGGATTCTTAACCACTGTGCCACCAGGGAAGTCCCCAGGATTTCTTTTTGAAGTGTTGAAAACATCTTACAATGGTAGTGATAGTTGCACATAACTGTGAATATACTACTAAAAATTATTAATTATATATTTTATGAGGGTGAATTATATGGTATGTGAATTATATATCAATAAAGTTGTTTCAAAACATGAGATAACACCACACACTCACTAAATTGACTAAAATTTTTTAAACTGACTATAGTAAGTGTTAACAAAGATGTAGAGTCAATTAAAACCTAAAATAAAAAAGATGTTGAGCACCTAGAAATATCACACACTACTCGGAAGGAATGTAAAGTAGTACAGTCACTTTGGAAAACTGTTTGGCAGACTCCTAGAAAGTTAAACATACACCTCCTATAACCAGTCATTCCACTGGAAGGTATTTACCAAAGAGAAAACATATGACAAAAAAAAAAAAAAAAAAAAATT
>NW_006780148.1:715337-730387 GCF_000442215.2 Lipotes vexillifer
AAAACGTCAATTGAACTTCGCAACAGTTTGCAGGCTGTGACTAAAATTATCAACAACATTAAAGTACCTGCCTTCAACTCACGTCTGTTTCTGCAGCTCTGTGAGGAGATGAACGCAGAGCACACACATCTTCTCTTATATTATACACAGAAGTGAGATGGCTTCTAGAGGTACATCACTGGCCAGAGTTTTTGAGTTACGAGAGCCACTCCAGAGACTTCTTTTAGAAAAACAGTCACCACTGGCAGCACATTTCAGTGACACAGAATGGGTGGCAAAATTGCTTACTTGTGTGACATATTCAACCTGCTCAATGAACTCAATCTGTCACTTCAAGGGAGAATGACAACTGTGTTCAAGTTGGCAGATAAAGTGACTGCATTCAAAACCAAACTGGAATTATGGGGGCGATGAGTGAACACTGGGATTTTTGACATGTTTCAAACATTAGCAGAGATTTTGAAAGACACTGATCCAGGGTCTTCTTTCTCCCAGCTGGTGCATGGTCACCTATCTCAGCTTTCAAAAGATTTTGAGCAGTACTTCCCAAACACAGAAGACGCCTGAACTGGGAAGGAATGGATCCGCAACCCATTTGTGAATAAGCCAGGTGAATCGACTTTGTCCGTCCTGGAAGATGATCAACCGCTTGAGATCGCAAATGACAGTGGCCTTAAAAGTATGTTTGAGACAACTTCAAATCTCCGTACATTCTGGATTAAAGTCACGGCGGAATATCCTGAGATTGCCACAAAAGCACTGAAAAGCCTGCTTCCATTTCCAACATCCTATCTTTGTGAAGCAGGGTTTTCTGCAGTGACAGCGACCAAAACGAGATTATGGAATAAACTGGACATAAGCAACACACTTCGGGTGCCACTGTCTCCCATCATCCCCAGATGGGACCATCTAGTTGCAGGAAAACAAGCTGAGGGCTCCCACTGATTTGGCATTTTGGTGAGTTGTATAATTATTTCATTATATATTACAATGTAATAATAATAGAAATAAAGTGCACTATAAATGTAATGTGCTTGAATCATCCTGAAACCATCCCCACCCCCACCCTGATCCATGGAAATATTGTCTTCCATGAAACTGGTCCCTGGTGCCAAAAGGTTGGGGACCACTGCTCTACGTGATACTGTTTTTCCTTTACAGATGATGGGAACAGACTATTGTGAGCTCTGAGGATTGTTCTTTCTGTACTTTCAGGTGGTTCTTTTCCCTTAGGAGTAGCATTCCAAAAAAAAAAAAAAAAAAAAAAACTTGTACAACTTCAAGCCAGGTAAACCAATCTCCTGAAAGCCTGAAAAACCAGTCACTACTAGAATTCAGATAATGCATATGTTCATCATTGGTATTCATGGATTTAGAAAGTGAATCTTGACTCTCTCCAAACAATAAATTATCCTCAACCATCAAAGCTTTTTTCTGAGAAAACAAATGATTGATATGCAGCTGAAACAGCTGTGTTCAGAATGCTTGGCCCAATGACCTTTTATCAGTCCCTGAAAGGACTCTGGCTGCTGTAATCCTGAACAGAACAGTCAAGCAGGCAAAGGACTTAAGTGGCCCCAGTTTCCGGCTTTCCTCTCATAATGAGGGTGTTTGAACAAAGGGTAATTTTATATACTTCTTTGGGGGAAAACATGCTTCTAATATACCAGGAATTATGATGTAGAGTTTTTTAGCCTCCTCTTTTGATATATTATTGTGAATACATTTCCCATATCATTAAATTAAAAAGTAAAATAGTGTTTAATATCTGCATAATATTACCAATGATATTCCCACCAACCAAGAGGATCCACTTCACTACTATATATCAGCATAATATATTACCTTAACAATTTTTCTCTAACTGTAGTTATTTTTTGTTACAATTATCATACAGTAAAACTGACTTTTTCTCTTGGTGTACAGTTTTACAAATTTTAACACAGTATAAATTTATTTACCCACTACCACAATCAGGATATAGAAGAGTTCTATCACTCCAAAAGACTCCCTAAGGCTATTCCTTTTTACTCAGACCCTAACTCTATTCAGTTACTGATCTGTTTTCTACCAATATAGTTTTGTCTTTTTGAGAATGTCGAATAAATGGAAATCATACAGTATACAACCTTTCAAGCTGGTTTCTCCCACTCAGCATAATGTCTTTGAGATTCATCCCAAGTTGCTGCCTGTATCAAGTTTGTTCCTTATTATTGTACGGAATACTGACAGACAGTTGAGGTGTTTCTAGCTCTTAACTATCACAAATCAAGCTGCTATGAACATTTATGTACAGATTTTTGTGTAAACATTCATCTTTACCAATTTAATAGACAGAAATGGCATTTACTTAACATTATAATTTGAATTTCATTAATAGTGGTGAGAGGCTTTTATATATATATATACATCTCTTCTTTGCTTGACTCCTCTAATTTCACATTATAAAGGATGCACCTAAAATAAGTTTCATTTCTTTAAACTGCATTTTCAATCTGATCTGAAAACCCTCAACATTCATTCATCCAACAACTTATAGATTGCCCAAAATGTAGTCTAAACCCAAACTCTTATCTTATTACAAAATTTCAGTGAAGTCTATGAGTAGAAAACAGGCATTAAAGAGAACCTGAATTATAAGAAATTACGTCAAAATTAAAATATAAAACACTGTTAAATTTTAGTATGTAAAAGGCTAATACTTAAAAAGTGTTGACTGTGTTAGAAGAATCAAGAATCCATTTACATCTTCTTTAATATAAGGAACTCACTATACCTTCTATTGTAATAAAATTTTACATAACTTGTGGAATTTTAAATAAGCTCACATCATTTAAACACTCCTCTCTATCCCTCCCCACTAAAAAAAGAAAACTATTATGTTTTGGCAACATGTAGCATTTAACAGATTAAAATGTGCCAGGTTGAAATAAACCCACTCACTAGAAAATTTTTTTTTTTTTTTTTTTTTTGCGGTACGCGGGCCTCTCACTGCTGTGGCCTCTCCTGTTGCGGAGCACAGGCTCCGGACACGCAGGCCCAGCGACCATGGCTCACAGGCCCAGCCGCTCCGCGGCATGTGGGATCTTCCCGGACCGGGGCACGAACCCGTGTCCCCTGCATCGGCAGGCGGACTCTCAACCACTGCGCCACCAGGGAAGCCCACTAGAAATTATTAAACATCATTCTGTAACTCAATAAATGATTATGTTTTAGCAACAGGTCCAAAGGTTGATTCTTTTTATTTCTTAATGAGAATTAGTTTCTCATTAAGAGAAACTTAATGAGAGAAACAATGAGGAGGGATAATTAGTGCATTATTTTAGGGGTAATAAAGAGCTCTTAAAAAGATCACTCTTGACTTCCCACTTGCTAAACTCCTTTCCCCACAATAAATCACAGAAAAAGGCCACAGCATGGAAAAATAAAGTTATTCTGTGATGCGTTATGTTCAGGGATAAACTAGAACACACGCATAAAAAGGGAATTTATACTGCCTGAAAAAGCTGCCTGCCCCCATGTTTCCACTTCAAGCACCCAAACACCCACTTAACTCCCTCCGTTTCTTCAAATTCCCAGTCACTCCTCAACTTCTCCTATCTGGCTTCCAGTCTGATCCTCCCCCGAGGTTGCCTGGTTAAAAGCCACTAAGGAGCTCTTTGTCAATAAATCCACAGGTTACTTTTTAGTCCTGACCACAGTTCTCAAAAAGCATTGGACAATGTTGACCACTTCTACCTTGAAATATTGAACTCCATTTTTATAGCTTCTAACACACTTCAAATTTTCCTCCTCCTCTGCTTGCTGTGTCTTAAACATCTTTGCCAGTTCTTACTTTTTCATCTAACCTTTGTTTATTGGAGTTTTCCTGACTTCTAGGCCCTCCTCCCCTCACTGTGCACCACTTCTACTTAAAATTAGCTCATCTACTCCCATGGGTTCAATACCTTCCCTGTACTAACTTAAATTTTTTTCTCTAGCCCAGATCATGACTCTAGATCTGTAAGTATACCAGTATATCCAGTTGGATCCACATGAATGTCTCATAAACATCTCAAACTCACCAGGTCCACTTCTCTTCTCTCCAAAAACTGCTCCTCCTTCAGTTTTCCCATTTCTCAGTGAAAGTACTACCACCTTTATTCAAGCCAAAAATTGGAAATCATCCACGACATTCTTCATTTTCTCAGTTCCAGAGCCAATCAACCACAAAACCCAGATGATTCTATCTCCTCCATGGTTCTCAAAGCTGTGTACTGTTTGCCTTCTGCATTCTCTCTACTCTTTCCAAGTCATCATCTCTGGTCTGGACTACTGTACCATTATTGTAGGGTCTTCCAAACAGTTCTGTTGAAGTCTTCTCTTGCCACCTCTACTCCCTAAAGCCATTTTCCATATTTACTATATCTATTTTTAAATGTAAATCTGATCATGCATTTGTCTTAAAGGTATTGAAGAAAATACTACTTCCAGCCAAAGGGCCTTCTACCTCTCTTCCTCCAACACACTGATCTAAATTAACTTGTACTCAGCTTTCCATAGTTTAAATTTCCCTGACTGCCAAACTACGTCAAGTTGCCTTATTATCTCAGCATTAACTCAGCAATTAATTATGTGACAAATGATTTAATGTAAACCTTCCCCACTAAACTATAAAGTGTTGAGAGGAGGGTCTCTTTTGATCTTGGTCATCACCATATTCCCATAACAACAGGTAGTGTTCAAAACTGCCATTTTGATTCTAGGCACATTTTTCCTTCACGATTATAAAAATATTAAATTAAAGCAGAATTACCTTATTAGAGAAATGCAAATCAAAACTACAAATCAAAACTCACACCAGTCAGAATGGCCAGCATCAAAAAATCTACAAACAATAAATGCTGGAGAGGGCGTGGAGAAAAGGGAACCCTCTTGCACCGTTGGTGGGAATGTAAATTGATACAGCCACCATGGAGAACAGTATGGAGGTTCCTTAAAAAACTAAAAATAGAATTACCATATGACCCAGCAATCCCACTACTGGGCATATATCCTGAGAAAACCATAATTCAAAAACAGTCATGTATCAGAATGTTCATTGCAGCTCTATTTACAATAGCCAGGACATGGAAGCAACCTAAGTGTCTGTTGACAGATGAATGGATAAAGAAGATGTGGCACATATATATAATGGAATATCACTCAGCCATAAAAAGAAACTGAGTTATCTATAGTGAGGTGGATGGACCGAAAGTCTGTCATACAGAGTGAAATAAGTCAGAAAGAGAAAAACAAATACTACATGCTAACACATACATATGGAATCTAAAAAATAAAAATGGTTCTGATGAACCTAGGGGCAGGACAGGAATAAAGATGCAGACATAGAAAATGGACTTGAGGACACGGGGAGGGGGAAGGGTAAGCTGGGACGAAGTGAGAGAGTAGCACTGACACACACACACTACCAAATGTAAAATAGCTAGCTTAAAAAAAAAAAAAAAAGCTAGATAGTGGGAAGCAGCTGCATAGCACAGGGAGATCAGCTTGGTGCTTTGTGACCACCTAGAGGGGTGAGATAGTGAGGGTGGGAGGGAGATGCAAGAGGGAAGGGGATATGGGGATATATGTATGCATATAGCTGATTCACTTTGTTATACAGCAGAAACTAACACAACATTGTAAAGCAATTATACTCCAATAAAGATGGTAAAAAAAAAAAGCAGAATTACCTTAAAATTAATTTTCATTGAGAAAGTAGCCTTAGAAATTAACTTTGAACCCAGCTGCATTATTGTACATACTGTACATTCAGGATTATTTTCCAAGTAAATGTTATTACAAAGATTTGATTCATCAGTCACTTCTTTATATATAGTATTTTCCTGATTATAGCTTTTGCCAACATGAATTTTCTTTTATAACTATAATTTCTACCAAATACAGTTTTGTTAAATCAGATTTTGCCTAAATATTATGAAGACTGTATTACTCCATTAGTTTTTAGTCAAAAAAAAGTTACCAGTTTTTAGGTAAGTTAGTTGTCATGTGTTAGTTTTGTTGTTTTACGAACCTTAATTTTTCCAGATAAAGTTTTGAGGGTTTTAGCATTAAGGAAAAGATGGGATGCTTTGATCAGTTTTTTAATTCTAAAAAGATTTGTGATGTGCAATTTTGGACAATTTCAATTAGTTTTCTTTTTACACTATTTCTACCAGTAGCAGTCTCTGTACACTAAATAAAAGACTGACAGGGCTTCCCTGGTGGCACAGTGGTTGAGAGTCCTCCTGCCGATGCAGGGGACACAGGTTCGTGCCCCGGTCCAGGAAGATCCCACATGCTGCAGAGCGGCTGGGCCCATGAGCCATGGCCGCTGAGCCTGCGCGTCCGGAGCCTGTGCTCTGCAACGGGCGAGGCCCGCACACTGCAAAAAAAAAAAAAAAAAGACTGACAATATCTTTCTGCATATTTCAAATTTGTTCCCATTTTTTACTTGGTTATCTAACAGAAAAGTGCAATTCCTCAGGATTGCTGTTAAAGAGGGGATAAAAAGTGTGTCTTCATCAAAAATGGCTGGGTAAAACATTCCTAGAGTCAAATATCCTGTTATATTCTCAGGAGCTGACTGTTATGCTGTTATGTCCAAACCTTCCCCTGCAAAAGAAAAAAAAAAAGCTGACTAGAACAAAAGACAGTAGTTAAATTCTAAGAATCCAGAATTTCTTATAATCACTTTGAAATACCATAAGATTCTCAGAATTAGATATATCCTTTCTTTTGCAGAACAGAAGAAAGATAAAAGCATGAACTGAGAAGCCAAGACTGGTTGAGTATGAATCTTGAGTCTGTCCCTTACTAGCTATGTGACCCTGGACAAGTTACTCACCCCTCTGCCAGTTTATGAATTGCCAAATGAATGTAATACTAATACCTACCTCACAGACTTGTTGCCAACCATATTTCATCTAATTAGCTAATATATATAAGATGCTTAGAACAGTACTTGCCATGCAGTAAGTGCTCTCTAAATGTTAACTACCATCATCATCATCTTGCACTAGTCCCTTCCCATTTAGCCCCATTTTAAATGTAGGCTATAGGGTAGGGAAGGGAGAGGGTGAATGACTGCAAAAAAGTAGAATGAAGATAACTGGGAATTAAACATATATGGAACATAACTGCCTTCATCTAGACTACTTGTAATGTATAAAATAATGACTAATTTGCTATATCCCAGACTAACCACCACTAACAATTCCACTCTACCTGTAATTTTTGTTTCTGAACTTGGTTCTATTTCCCCCTTGACTCTGTAATTTACTTCCCAAATAAACACCAAAAATGGTCTTCATAAACAAGAGGCTTGAATGCCTACAGCAAGATTCACGAGGTAAGAGTGCTTAAAACCATGCTTTGGTAAAAGAGGAAGGGCGAGACACTGTCATTTTAATATTAATAGTGGACATTATCATCTTTTTTTTTTTTTTTTTTTTTTTGCGGTACACGGGCCTCTCACTGCTGTGGCCTCTCCCGTTGCGGAGCACAGGCTCCAGACACACAGGCTCAACAGCCATGGCTCACAGGCCCAGCCGCTCCGCAGCATGTGGGATCCTCCCGGACCGGGTCACGAACCCGTGTCCTCTGCATCGGCAGGCGGACCCTCAACCACTGCACCACCGGGGAAGCCCGGACATTATCATCTTAATGAATGAGTCCTAAGCATAGTAACTCTAGGGTTGCATGGTTTAATTATATATTCCATAAACCCAAGCCTTTAATATTCTTTTTTTTTAACAATTCTAAATACACACAGTTTTCAACGGAGCAAATAAAATTTAAAATGTCTCATATATCATCAAATTCAATAAAAAAGGTAAATACTCTTGCAGACTGTATTTTTTGAGTTTCAAAATTACCAAAAGCTACCAGAACTTTTAATATGCATTAACATATAACTGCAATATAAATATAAGATTTGAAACATACAGTTTTTATTACACTAAAAAATGTACAAACATTAATATACAAATTACTTCAAACTGGTAATCATCCATAGTTTTCTTTAACAAAACAGAATGAAGGTGAACTAAGTACAAGTATCATTACGTACAAAATAAACCTAGAAGTTATTTCTTTGCTTTAAAGATCATTTTCAGAATGATACTTCATGAGCATGGCAGGGACTATATATACATTTTATCATATTTCTCAGTACTTCATGTCAAAGCATATATGCAATAAGTGGCAATAAGTGCTAAAATAGAAAAAAAATCAGTAAAACTATAATATTCCCAGATATCTAAACTATCTGCCCAGCATTTTTAATTCATTTATATATCAAAAAAAGTTATTCATCGATTTCAATTCTGACATTCCAATCAATGAACATGCAAAGCTTTATTTAAAAAAATAGTAATCCATACACTATAGAGGGAAGTGTAAAATGGTACAATCACTTTGAGAAAAGGTCTGGCAGTTTCTTAAAAAGTTAAACATATATCTTCCTTAATCCAGCAATTAAGTCCGTAACACATTTATACAATAATATACATAATAGCCAAAATCCGGAAATAGCCCAGAAGTCCGTCAAAAGATAATGGATAAACAAACTGTGGTATATTTATAAAATGGATACTACTCAGCCACAAAAAACAATGAACTACTGATTAGAGGATGGATGAATATTAAAAACATTAAGACGGGTGAAAAAAACAGAAACAAAGGATCTATACTATATGATCTCAATTATATTGTGTCATAGAACAAGCAAAACTTAACTGTTTTTTTAAAAATTAGTGGTTTTTTAAAAACAGTGGTGCCTGAGGTGCCAGGGTATTGGTTAGAAAGCGGCAGGAGAGAACTTTCTGGGGTGATAACTTTTAAAATCTTGATGGGGGTTTAAGCTACACAGGTGTAGTCATTTGTCAAAACTCATCAAACGGGGCTTCCCTGGTGGCGCAGTGGTTGAGAGTCCGCCTGCCGATGCAGGGGACACGGGTTCGTGCCCCGGTCCAGGAGGATCCCACATGCCGCGGAGCAGCTGGGCCCGTGAGCCATGGCCGCTGAGCCTGCGCGTCCGGAGCCTGTGCTCCGCAACGGGAGAGGCCACAGCAGTGAGAGGCCCGCAAAAAAAAAAAAAAAACTCATCAAACGCTGCACTTAAGATTTGTGCATTTCACTGTTTGCAAATCTTACCTAAAAAATCATACACACACAAATAAATATTGAACTCCAGTTCATAATACTCATGCTGAAGTGTTTATGGGTAAAGTATTCTAATTCTGCAACTTGTTTTAAAATAAGATTTCTTAAAAAAAAAAAATTATGGATGGATAGACAGATAAATATGTGATAAAACAAATACAGCAAAACATTAATTGTAGAATGTAGGTGGTAGGCATATGAATGTTTACTATAAATTCTTTCGTTCCTATACATTTGAAGGATTTCTTAATCTTTGTAACAGAGGTGAATTCACACTCATGAAAGATCTACTAACAAAGTGTAAGTCTAATGATACATCCATTTTAGTTTAAATTGTTTGGGCTAACTTGGGTGGTATTTTTATTTTTATTTATTTATTTACTTTGCTTTCTACTATTTACAAAGGAATTGAAAACTAAAAATAAATTATATAAATTCACATTATAGCTGCTACTTTTAATGAAACAACTTTAAGAAGATACATTAAAAAATACGGAACCAATTTCTCAAAATTATATACAAGATCTAGCATGACCGCTAATGTTTAATTAGGTTGCATATTTTAAGAATTTACTCTTTTGTATTTGTTAAGTATTGCAACCATATTTCATCTAATTATTTTTAACTATTTACAATCAAAGTCACCATCAAATATTTAATTGATTTTGAGAATTTGTGAATCTTAACATTTGAAAAAAATAAATATATTATGAAATTTAGACATGGTACATTTGGCATCTATTATATCACCTAAAGAAATGTATTTCAATTATGCCTCATCAAAAAAATTTACCTCTATAGTATTGAATTCTTTGTTTCATGGCACACACAAAGAGTACACAAATCAGTACAATGTACTACCATGTATTTAAAAGAACATGTATTAACAACGCATTTAACCACTATCATCTACAGTATATATTAATTACAATTTACCACACTTAATTATTTAAACATATCCATTTAAAACTTGACATTACTCTAAAAGAAGGCACATGGAAAATAATTCATATTTCAAACATTTTCATGTAAGTAAAGAGGCAATAGGGTAGAGTGAATCTTTCAAAAATAAAATAACACCAAGTTGATGTCGCATTATACAAAAAAGGAAAATATTTAATTTGAATATTTTAAGAAATCTGGCATTTGTTAGAAATGAAAGAGCTCATTAACTTTTTCAGAATGCCATTATAAATCATACCTAGGTTTATAAAATCATAACTTGTAAAAAAAAAACAAACATCCATTTAAGTTCAAATGCATAAGAAAAGACAGAAGGTGGCAAGAATAACTAGGCACTATCTAAATTTCTAATATATTGGATGAAATAGTATTTCTACAGAACCAAGTGTACATTTTAAAAATAAAAACACTCTTTCCTATGTTTTTCCAGCATTACATTTCGTAAGTAAACTCACGGCCCCAAACAGTTCTCTATAGTAGGATGTCTGGTGGCTTCAGTTGTATTCCATTGGTACTAATAGAATTTGCCCTTATATATTCCCCTTAGTGAAACTTGTCCTAGGCAAAAACTGCTAATGTAAGTTGGTAAGTAGTCAAAAACTCAAAAAAGTCTCAATATAGAGAGAAAAAGAAAAAAGCTTTAGCTCATAATTTCCCTAAGATACTCTGCAAGATAATAATAAACAGCCTCTAAAAAGAGTTCAGTCATCAAACAAGTCTTCTTCACACAGAAATTCCCATAAACTATACTATGCTAATTATAATTGCATAGGTGGGGAGATGGAGCAATGAAAATGGAGCAGAACCACATTCACTTTAATTTTTGCAGATTAAAATTAAACAAGATTGACTCAGAAAAACTGCTGCAGTAAACTCACTGCAATGAGTGTAATTCTGTTGTTTAAAAATATGTAAAATAAGGTTTTTATTCTACTCAGTCCCTACATGCTAACAAGTCTGTCACATGACATAAGCAGCAAAACAACAATCTTGAACACTGCTGGAGAAAAACAGACTGTAGCAGACTATGTTTACACTATTTTCTGGGCAGCAAAAAAATTTTCAAGGGCAACTTTATATAGTATACATTTTTAGCTTCCACACTTACATTAGAATCTAACCACCAAAAAAGATGTATATTGCACTTTTTTGAACACATAACTTGGCTAAAAACATTTCACAGAATTAATGTTCCACAGAACACACCTAGAAAACTGATTTAGCTGTACAAAGTCAGCATTCAAATTGAACATTCATTAACAATTCTGAGTAGAACCATGCTAAGATTATAACATGAATTATATTTTGTATGGTAATTTGCTTTCAATCATTTCAAAAAGTTAAAGCTTACTACCTTAAAGATTTACTGGAATAATATTGTAAAAACATTACCTCAAATAAGAATTATAAGATTCATTAGACTGAAAGAAAAGTCACAGCACAGATTAAAGATGAAATTGTCAAAAGGCTATATCATACATTCAAGGCATTTTTATAATAAAATACTTAACTCTAACAGCAGATACAAAACGCCAATGAAATTAAGCAGTCAACAAGCTAAAACGGTACCATAAGAGTCCGTTTTATTTTTATTCTTTCTATTCCTATAGCCATAACCTAAATTTCAGATTTAATTTCCCCTCACTACAATGCCCACCCTGAAATGCTGCTATTATGACATTAAGTCAGAGCTCTAGTCATATGTCCCTAGTCAAAAGCCTTCCATGGCTTGCCATTATATATTCACGTTCGGTTCCTTAAAAACAGCATTTAATGTAATCCATAATGTGACACCAACCAGCTTCCAACTCCCAAATTGATAACCCTCAATTTACCTTCACCCATTCTTCAACAAAAATTTCTGAAAATCTAATATGATTTAGGCACCATGTTAGGTTTCAAAATACTCTATTCCAGTGGTTCTTTGAGTAGGTTTTTAGCTTGCATCAGAATCTCTAGAGAACTTATTAAAACAGATTGCTGTACTCTACCCCTCAAGTTGCTGATCCGAAAGGAATGGATTTACATATCTCACAAGTTCTCAAGAGATGCTGATGCTGCTGGTCAGGGTCTACTCTTGGTGAACCACTGCTCTACACCACAGGCCATGAGCTGAAAGCCCACTGGCTGAATGAGGCCCATTCACATGTTTCGTCTATTTACTATTTTAAATAATTTTAATTATTTGCAAAGGTTTTACAAATAAAAATTTCTCATAAAAATGCAGATTTCTGGCTCATTTCTGCATGTAAAAATACTGCTGGAGCTCAAGGGTAGCTACACCAGTTAGTCAAGGTATATGTCCTTGTCCAGATTATCACAGCTCTAACTGGCCCTCTCTATGCTCACTTAAAATCACTTAAAAATCACCTGGCTTAGCACTTATTTGTGCTTATACACTCTGACCCACCTTTTCCCATTCTCTATGCCTTTTTCATGCTGTTCACTCTGGCATAAACATCCTTTCTCCCCAATACGGCTGAAATCCTACCTACCCCCTTCTAAAGCTTGGCTTGAATATCCTTCCTCAACACAGTCCCAGCAAAAATAGAAATCCTTAAGTAATAAACATATTAAAGATTTAACATAAATGTCTATGTGTGCTTTAAGAATCAAGGTTTTATTTCCACAAATACTAAAATAGCAATATTTACAAAAACATAAAAGACTATAGATATCATAAATTATAAACATATAATTTTTGCTATTTTTATTCTAAATAAAATTTTAATTTTGTTCATTAAAGTTTTTACTCTGATTTTACTGTGAAAGAAATCTTTTTCAGACTAAGACACTGCAAATGAATTGACGTATTAAATCTTGTAGTCAAAATATATAACAGCTCCAACAGAATATCTTATTTTGCTGGACAAAAATAGGAGGAGGAGGAAGGGGGTAATTGACACAATGCCCCTGATTTCATAACCCACCAATTTTTAAAAGCAATTTTAATGAAATAAATGCTTCTAATTTTTTAACATGTAGGATATTTTTGTGGACTTTTACTTCTGTGGAATGGCAGGGGGAAAAAAAATTACAGAGAAACAAAAACTGAGTGCTGGTCATTGCTTTGCCATAAAGAGCTTTGTTACATCAAGTAAATCATTGAGTTCTCCCTGGACCTCGGTTTCATTACCTCAAAACTGAGGTGGGAAAAAGTGTTCTCCAAATACCTTCCATCCCTAAAATCCTAGGACTTACTCCGTCAAAGAATGAAAGCATAAAAATCAATGTCATACAGACAAGCTTCAATTAGGCTAGTATTGCTTCTAAATTAGATTGACTTAAAAACTTTGACCTACATACAGCTTTCAAAGTGCTAATTAAAAATGTTAAAGATTCAGAACTTTGAAAGAATACTTATGTATTTATATATGTTATTTATATATATGTTAATAATCAAAATAAAACATCTTTTGTAAGGCCAACAATTAAAACATCTTAGGAAAAAAATTAGAGGAAGACAAAAAAATTTATAACCATACCAATCAGCGTTTTAATATATATCAAAGGAAAATTAAATAATTAGAAAATCATGTCAAAAAAGCCTTTTTCATAATAGAAATTAACAATACTTTTTAAGAATATGTACTCTGGGACTTCCCCGGTGGTCCAGTGGTTAAGACTCTGTGCTTCCACTGCAGGGGGCGTGGGTTCGATCTCTGGTCAGGGAACTAAGATCATACATGCCGTGCGGCGTGGCCAAAAAAAAAAAAAAAAGAATATGTACTCTGCTTTAGGATATTCCCAAATGAAAGTAATTTGGCCAAAATTAAAATTATCGAATTGCAAGACTGCAAAAAAAATCTTAGAGACTATTATATTCAGATAGATCATGCCGTAAGCGAATTGCTTTCAGCTTCTCCACTTCAATTTTTGCTCTTAGCAGCTCTTCCTCTAGCTGCTGCCTTCTTTTCAATCCATCCCTCTTCTCCTGAACATATAATCCAAAATTTTTTTGATTTTCTAAAATTATCTGATGCTCCTCTTTCAGCATTTGCAGAATCTGAGGATCATACCCTAACTGTGACCTAAAATTTTCTCCACTTTCATGCCGAAAAAAATCATCTCTCCTTGGGATAGAAGATGGAGACGATGTCATTCTCATATCAACAGAGGAAAGTGACGGTGACAAAGATCTTTCCATAACATGTACTAATTCATGTTCTTCTCTTTGCTCTAAAGTATCACTCTGTTGAGAATTTAAAACCAGTGGAGGAGGGGGCTTAATGTCTTCTTCTTGCTTCACCTCCACTGTAATAGCAACTGGATGGTGGTCCAACATTACCTGTAGTGAACTTGTACCAGCCTGTGCTTCCTCATCCAAGTTTGCACTACAGCACACAAAAAAGCATTATAAAATGTAAATCAAATGAATATAAGAGCATTTTAAAGCATAATTTCATATTTAATATACATTATCAAGCTATAAAGAAAATTATGAAACAAAAAATATTTTTAACCCTTGCAATAATAAATTAAAGTGACTATGGTTGGGATTTTAATTATTTATTTATATATATATATGGCTCTCTCCATCCTTAACTTTAAAATTGGCCTCTTAAAAGAACAGGAACTTACAAATACTACACAAGGCTATTGAGGTAAATACAAAAGAAAAGGCATTTTTGATACTCTCAAAGAGATACCAATTGTCCCTATAAGCCTGAGGTTCTTAAATGGTGTAAAGTGTCATTTAATTCATTCTGGCCTTGCTATCCCGACACCTTAGTCCTAGACCTCCTGCTTCTCCTCTCCTGATCTAAAAATCACCAGGGTCTATGACTTCCAGTAGGACAATGGAAGGCAATCTCTGAGACGTATTGATTTCTCAATAATCACACACACACACACACACACACACACACACACACACACACACACACACACACACACACACA
>NW_006780148.1:730397-747388 GCF_000442215.2 Lipotes vexillifer
CACACACACACACACACACACACACACACACACACACACACACACACACACACACAGGAAAAACAAGATTGTGTATGATTCTGGGTATGCCCAACTATCAGTGGGTTCTCCTAACTATCCAATTTCAGATGCAATGGTGTTTCCCCTTTACCTATCCTAAACTACATGACTCAGGTGATCTTTAAGTCTTTTAACCAGTGGTCAGATGAAATGTACAAGGACAAGGGTTTATATCTACCACTGGATCATCAGTACCCAGTATAAACTCTACTTGGAACCTCATAGGTACTCATCATATGTTGGATGATTGAATAAGTGAAATGGGTTTTTTTAATGCAATGTTTTTTTTAATGGCCTATATATATTGAAAATTTATTAAATTTACATGAAATTTCCATAAAATATGCATTCCTATTAGAGGCAACTACAGTTTTAGCATAATTTAAACTTTGACATTACAATATTTGTTATGACATAAACAGAATGTTCCTGAAAATTCTGTTGGTTTTTAAATAATTTCATGTATAACATGAAGTTGTGAATTAAGAATACATAATGTTTCTTGAGGTTTTTTTTTTAAATTTATGTTTCTGCTTAACTTAAAAATAAAAGTTATCGAGGTGAAAGAGATTATTGGAACATTAATGGAAATGCTACACTTTACATTATTTAAATAACATTTTATAAATTATAAATAAGTAATATAGGTTAGAATACATTCTACATGGATGATTAAAATGCTGGAACAAGTTTAAGTAGAACGT
The DNA here is from genome assembly GCF_000442215.2 of Lipotes vexillifer. NCBI lineage: Eukaryota > Metazoa > Chordata > Mammalia > Artiodactyla > Lipotidae > Lipotes > Lipotes vexillifer. The sequence goes on from NW_006780148.1 coordinate 731,162, forward strand.
AAGGGAAAGAATTTAAACTCCCCATATGTCACTTACTAATAACATTAAATTGCCAGAAATATGATATTTGTCTAAGAGGTACAAATGAAATAATAAGATATTTAGTATGTTATAAAAAATCTATTTGTAGATTACATAAATTCCTTCATTTTCATTCTTGTCTTTTTTTGTCATTTTATGATTTTCAAAAGCAAAACAATGGAATATAAATGTAATTCAAATTAGTAAGAGTTGCTTTTATTAACATCTCTAAATCCTAGATTGGGAAAAAGTTAAAACAACAGATATAAATTAAAATTTTAAAATCCACATAATTACTTTTCCAAATTAGTATGTATAATAGACTATAAGACTCACAATTAAACACAGACAATATACTCCCATGTAAATTAAAAATACACCTTATATCTGGAATATTCCATTCCACTTTAGTTAAAACATAACAAGTAAGGCATAACAAAGTCTAAAAATGATTTAGAGGTCACAAAAAAATGATAAAACAGAAAAGGACTTCTAAAATTTATGAACTCTGAGGATCAAATTGGTTATAAAAACACAAAATATAATCTGATGTTAAAGAGAGGTAAATATAAAGACATAAATCAATGTCAGTTGTAGAAATAAATAGCCTTACAAAATAGCTGTATATATTTAAATACATTAAATTATATAAGCAGTAATATTTTCCTTATTAAGTATAGTTTGATGAGATTAACTGTCATATTTATATAGAAGTATAATTAAGATAGTGAATTATAAACTTGAGATAATTAAGATTCAAGATGATGTCAAACAAGTATAAGTATATTAAGTACATAAATATATTATAAATTAAAATGCTAGTATAGAGAAAGTGGCAGAGCAGACATGCTAACAAAAATAAGCATTTAATTGGCATATTTCTGATATTCTTACCTTTAAAATCTGAAAAACTGATTGTTTAAACAGTAGATATAGAAATGTGTAAATCAACTCATTTTATCAGAGAAATACTGGTGTCCCAAAGATTGTGTAGGTATATATATTCTATGTATGTACGTGTATATATACCATACACACACACACACACACACACACAAGTGGTCAAAATGTAAATATATCGTTGTATCTTATATATTATTTCTCTTCTATATCAGTGTATTTTTAAAATACACTACTTGATAAAACTACAGTTTCTATGTGTAGTTTTCAAATTATAAAAACCTATACCCAAAAGGTAGCTCTATACCTATAATGCAAAGCCACTGTTCTTTATGATTCAAAGAGGGAAAAAATTATAATGAGTATAAAACAGTCTTACTGTGGAGTTTTTTTTTTTTTTTTTTTGGACATTCAGCATACTAGGATTTAATCATTTGTCATCACAGTGAACAGTTTAAGCAGTGACCCCATGAATTAATATACTGTGTATCCACATCTTGGATTCCCACTGGTGCTAATTTTTTACTATGCTATCAACTAGAAATAAGAAGTATATGGTAAGAAGCTGGGCTCAAAAATATTATCCTAGTAAATTATCAAAATAACAAATATGTTTGGCTAAAAAGGTTTCTCCATTTCTTCCATAACTTCAAAGGGATTTCATAGGTAATTAATAATTTTACTTATATAATGACTCTTCCACCAATAGGAAAGTACCTTGTAAAGTTTTGTTTGAAAGGTTCCTCAACTAACAAGGAGTTTACAGTTTGCTTAAATTACCCTAAATGATTCAGATGAAGCCTGTAGCTGCCATTTTTATCTTTTGCCAGAGGTTAAAATCTGAATCAGCAGCAGGATAATAGTTTTTGAAGATTTCCAGGCAAGTAGCTATGTAGAGCACAAATTCAACCAAAAAAACTGTTTCTAATCCAGTTAGTTGCTCTTATTGATATATTAAAATTCATAATTTGATACCCTTGCAGAATAGTATGGGAGAGCTTACCCTTTCCTGTATGACCCCAAATCAAAGTGAAACTAGACCATTAATGTGTAAAAACAACAAAAGTTTTTAGTTTTATTAAGTAATCTGAATCCCTAATTAGGCATTAACTCCTTTTCTTGTGTTCTTGCCTTTTTTATTTTGAATGTAAGTTAGAAAAATACTTTAAACTGTACATTTAAAAATACTTTAAACTTTAATATATACAATGATGCCATTAACAAGTTTACTTAATTGTTCATTTTAGGTTTTTAGCTCAATTAATATTCAGTAAGTGTAGACACTGATAATTCATAAAAAAAAAGCAAGGGTTCCATTTTTCCTGAAACTGCTAACTTTATACAAAATTGAAAATTCTAATGAAATGTAATCTTAAATGAAATAAGCAAAAGGTATCTCTCAGAAGCTAATTAAACAATTTAATTTTAAAGCTTAAAAAGTTTATGAGGTAATGTCACAAATTACATCCCATTTATTCCTCCCTAACCTTTACTTTTTAGAAACTACAGAAGGAGGGAAGGGGGAGGGGAAGACAATAAAAAGTGGCTTAAATCCAGTGCAGCAGAAAAATTCCTTATAGCCTCACTTTTCTTTTTTAAGAATACAAAACAAAGACACTATTCACTGCTCCCTTAGTGGGGATGCTTACTATGCATATCTTTATCACAACTAAGCCAGAGCCCAATAGATAGGAGGCGCCATAATTTTCACAACAAAATAAAATAAAGCTTACCTTTGTATGTGGTTCCTGTCTCTTATCAGGCAAAAACTGGAAATCTGGGGAATCATCTCCATAACTTTCTTGGTTGGCTCAGAAATATTGCTTTTAAAATCTGATTGGGTCTCTTTTTGCTGCAATAGCTCCTGTTTGGCATATTCTTTGAGCCTTTTGTAAAGAGTGCGTAGGCCCTGCGCTGTTCGAGGAGGGCGGTCTACTCCACTTGCATTATAGTTAACTGCTATGATATCCCAACATCTATTCTTTTCCACTATTACTGAATGTTTGTTAGTGTGTTCTTCCAGAATTTTAACATATGGCTTCACAAGCTTTAACAAATCAAGCTTTTCAGATAAGGTAAAATTGGAAGATCTAGCTTTTCCTACCATTGTTCTTTTCAAATTAAGTAGGCAGTTTCTGAAACCACCATGCAGCCTTCAGCTCTGCTCAGCTCTTTTCACAAACAGAAAAAGATCAGGCTTAACTAGGCTAGCCTCATTTAGGCCCACGCCTACAGGGGAGGGTTTATTAAAATTCCTCCAGCTTAAGCTGACGCAGGTTCAGGAAATCTGCTTAAGCCAAGCCTGACCTACATAAAGCTTCTCACTGAAGAAGACAGGAAGGCACAAGCAGAACACACTTGTGTATAAAGAGAACAGCTCGAGGTAGGATTTAATACACAAAGGTCTAGAGATAAGCATGGAACACAGCTAAAAATTAGCTAATTTAGGGAGAATATCGAATTCCGACACGTTTGCCTAGCTGATAGACTGAAACTGCACTGCAGTATCACTTTAATAAAAACAAAAGAGGAACTGTTTTGTACTATTTGTTTACAAATCCAGTAGACAGAAAAATGAAAAACTAAAGATATGAGTGGTGAATGTAGTGATTCCTAACAGAGCCCCTAATCACTGTTTCTGAGCTGCTGTTCTCTCTTACAAAATCTGCATAATGCTGGTCCTGCTGTCAATCAGGAACTGCATATCCTCTAGCTAGTTAGGTTACACCCAGCTCAGACTCCACGGCAAAGCTAAGCTTCTCCTTCATTTTACAGTCTACAGTAGCCACCGTGTATTTTTTTTTTCAGTTACTTAAGAAGAAATTTATGTTGAACACTAAATCTAAAAAGCAGATAAAAATTATGTTTTTAAAGCAATGCATTCATTATTCCAGCTGTAACGTACATGAATATGCTAGCCTGCTTTAGCATGTGTAAAAAACACCATTCACAGTAAGAACAGCATAATAACACCTTAAGACTGCACACAACAAAATCGCATTTGCTATTATTATAGAGTACGATCTTTATTTAGCCATTTTCACACAATTTGGACTATGAAAGGAAACAGCTAGTCTAGTCATTTGCAAGGCCACCAATTTGTGTGTTTAGGATATATTTTCTAATCTCTGTCTGAAACATGATAAATAACAATGTAAACAAATAAGCCTATTTTCTCCTGATATACATGTTTCTCCAGATAGGAGAATGAATTAGAACATACTTGAACACAGTTCCATTCAATCACTTACTGAACACCTGTAAAAATGTTCCCAAGCACTGAGAAAGGCCCAAAGAAAACAAAGGTAAATCTAGATACAGCCCCTATCCAGAGAACTACAGTTCTACAGAAATGCCATCAATTTTCAATTACTTTGTTTCTCATTCTTTCAATAGAAGAGAATTAAATTAAATTTGTTAAGTTCTCACTCTGAACCAGACAATGTGCTAGAATGTGTTATTTGTCAGGAAATGTGTTATTTGTCAGGAAAAAAAGTGAAAGATTGCTGGGTGCACTATAGGATGCTAGGTGTTTTCTGGCATACTCTACTGGGTAATCTGATTTTTAGTAGTCCTTTCACCATCTTTGAGCAGTTTTATTGCTGAGTAAAATTGTAGAAAATAGTAATGCAAATGATTCTTGCCCCTAGAGATGCAAACTGAAAATTGACCTGCTCCAACAACCTGACCACAGTTACTCAAAGGAAAGCAAGAACACAGGATATATACTGTCTTTAAACAATATTATTATTTTTGGAAGAAATACAGGCATTGTGTTAAGAAATGAAGTACTAATGGAAATGTGAAAAAACGTTCAATCTCACTATCAAGGAAATATATACCAAAAATGATTTTCATCCATAAGACATCCATAAGGATGTGAAAAAATGTTCAATCTCACCATAAAGGAAATGTATACCAAAAACGATTTTCATCCATAAGACATCCATAAGGAAATGTGAAAAAACGTTCAATCTCATTATCAAGGAAATGTATACCAAAAATGATTTTCATCCATAAGGCTGGCAAAATTCTTAAAGACTGAAAATGTCAGGAGTGGATGAGGGTGCAGGGCAGAGTACTCTTCTGTACTGTTCATGAGAGTGTAAAATGGCATTTGTGATGGCAATCTCAGAGTACATATTAATAGTTTACATGTGTAAAAACTTCTAAAATTGCAGTAATTTTACTTCTCAGAATCTACCTTGAAAAATACTCAAACACACAAGGAGCAGCAGAGCCTTCTTAGTAGTTGCATAGTATTGGAAGCAATCTAAGAGCACATCAGTTGGGGACAAGTTAAAGTAACTAAAGTATATCCATACTATGGTCTACTCTGGGCAGCACTAAAATGCAAAAGGTAGATTTCTGTGTATTGACATAGAACAAGCTCCAAAATATATGGTAAGTGAAAAAAGCAAGTGAAACAAAAATACATACAATATAATCCCATTATGCTTACCCAAAACACCCAAAGCTAAATATTTCTGTAGGTACAGAAAATATTATGTGTAGGTATAGAATGCAGGTCCATACATAGGTATGAAAATGTACTCCAAGAAGGTCTGGAACTCTTCTGCCTAATTACAGGAGCCATGAGTTGCAGGTAGCTATGGAGCATTTCTTTTTTTTCTTTTTTTGGCCCCACTGGACCACCAGGGAAGTCCAGCTATTGAGCATTTTAAATGTGGTTAATGGGACTGAACTTTTTAATTTATTGAATTTTAATTAATTTAAACAAAATTTTTTACCTGAAGCAGCATATTTTTCCATTAAACACAACTTTATTGTTTGGGTAGGATTACATTTTACTTAACCCTTTTGTCACAAATGATACTATTGTTTCTAGTATTACGGACAAGAACTCCCTCCTGGACCAAACGTTAGTCGGATCCTCTGAGCCTTCTTCTCAACTAGGACTTAAGCAAGGATCCTGCTAAACCAGTTTATAGACAATCCCCCTACCCTTGATACCTAACCAAATTCTTCATACTCCCACCCTTAATACCTAACCAAGTTCCTCTCAGTAACTTTCCACCCACTGACTCCCTTACCCTAACTACTGGCTGTAAATCCCTGTTGTAGTAGCAGTTGAGTTCAGTCTCTCTCCCCTGTTGCAACATTTTTTAAAAAAATAAATTATTTATTTATTTATTTTGGCTGCGTTGGGTCTTTGTTGCTGCACATGGGCTTTCTCTAGTTGCGGTGAGCAGGGGCTACTCTTCGTTGTGGTGCGTGGGCTTCTCATTGCGGTGGCTTCTCTTGTTGTGGAGCACGGGCTCTAGGCACGAGGGCTTCAGTATTTGTGGCATGCAGGCTCAGTAACTGTGGCTCGCAGGCTCTAAAGCACAGGCTCAGGAGTTGTGGGGCACAAGCTTAGTTGCTCCACGACATATGGGATCTTCCTGGAACAGCGATCGAACCCATGTACCCTGCACTGGCAGGCAGTTGTTTTTTTTTTGTTTTTTTTTTTTTATGTTTTTTGGGACTATTTAAACACTTTCTTAGGCCCTTTGTCCTCCACCTCACGTCATGGTAATCATACCAAAATGCACTCACATCCCTCGTTGACTCTAATTGTCTGGCTGTAAGATATTTGAAAGGATTTAAATCATTTTACTTTTGGAATGATTTGGCTGTAACTCATTTAATTTATGATTGGCTCTAATATCTTGGCTATCATCTTGCACATCCAAGGATTCTTATGAACCAAGAAAATGGAAGCTACTAATTATTTTCGAATTTAGTGCGATTTTTGTGAATTTTTTTTGTTTTGTTTTTTTTTAACATCTTTATTGGAGTATAATTGCTGTACAATGGTATGTTAGTTTCAGCTTCACAACAAAATGAATCAGTTATATATATACATATGTTCCCATATCTCTTCCCACTTGCGTCTCCCTCCCTCCCACCCTCCCTATCCCACCTCTCCAGGCGGTCACAAAGCACCGAGCTGATCTCCCTGTGCTATGTGGCTGCTTCCCACTAGCTATCTACCTTACGTTTGGTAGTGTATATATGTCCATGCCTCAATTTCGTTTCTTTTGATGGCTGAGTAATATTCCATTGAATATACGTGCCACTTCTTCTTTATCCATTCATCTGATGATGGACCCTTAGGTTGTTTCCATCTCCTGGCTATTGTAAATAGAGCTGCAATGAACATTTTGGTACATGATTCTTTTTGAATTATGTTTTTCTCAGTGTATAAGCCCAGTAGTGGGATTGGGCATCATATGGTAGTTCTATTTGTACTTTTTTTAGGAACCTCCATACTGTTCTCCACAGTGGCTGTTTCAATTTACATTCCCACCAACAGTGTTAAGAGGGTTCCCTTTTCTCCACACCCTCTCCAGCATTTATTGTTTCTAGATTTTTTGATGCTGGCCATTCTGACTGGTGTGAGTTTTGATCTGTAGTTTTGATTTGCAATTCTCTAATGCTTAGTGATGTTGAGCATTCTTTCATGTGTTTATTGGCACTCTGTATATCTTCTTTGGACAAATGGCTATTTAGGTCTTCTGCCCATTTTTGAATTGGGTTGTTTGTTTTTTTGTTGTTAAGCTGCATGAGCTGCTTATAAATTTTGGAGATTAATCCTTTGTCAGTTACTTCATTGGCAAATATTTTCTCCCATTCGGAGGGTTGTCTTTTGGTCTTGTTTATGGTTTCCTTTGCTGTGCAAAAGCTTTGAAGTTTCATTAGGTCCCATTTGTTTATTTTTGGTTTTATTTCCATTTCTCTAGGAGGGGGGTAAAAAAGGACCTTGCTATGATTTATCTCATAGAGTGTCCTGCCTATGTTTTCCTCTAAGAGTTTGATAGTTTCTGGCCTTACATTTAGGTCTTTAATCCATTTTGAGCTTATTTTTGTGTATGGTGTTAGGGAGTGACCTAATCTCATAGTTTTACATGTAGCTGTCCAGTTTTCCCAGCACGTCTTATTGAAGAGGCTGTCCTTTCTCCACTGTACATTCCTGCCTCCTTTGTCAAAGATAAGGTGACCATATGTGCGTGGATTTATCTCTGGGCTTTCTATCCTGTTCCATTGATCTATATTTCTGTTTTTGTGCCAGTACCATACTGTCTTGATTACTGTAGCTTTGTAGTATAGTCGGAAGTCAGGAAGCCTGATTCCTCCAGCTCCGTTTTTCGTTCTCAAGATTGCTTTGGCGATTCGGGGTCTTTTGTGTTTCCATACAAATTGTGAAATTTTTTGTTCTAGTTCTGAGAAAAATGCCAGTGGTAGTTTGATAGGGATTGCATTGAAGCTGTAGATTGCTTTGGGTAGTAGAGTCATTTCCACAATGTTGATTCTTCCAATCCAAGAACATGGTATATCTCTCCATCTATTTGTATTCTCTTTACTTTCTTTCATCAGTGTCTTATAATTTTCTGCATACAGGTCTTTTGTCTCCTTAGGTAGGTTTATTCCTAGATATTTTATTCTTTTTGTTGCAACTGTAAAGGGGAATGTTTTCTTGATTTCACTTTCAGATTTTTCATCATTAGTGTATAGGAATGCAAGAGATTTCTGTGCATTAATTTTGTATCCTGCTACTTTACCAAATTCATTGATTAGCTCTAGTAGTTTTCTGGTAGCATCTTTAGGATTCTCTATGTATAGTATCATGTCATCTGCAAATAGTGACAGCTTTACTTCTTCTTATCCGATTTGGATTCCTTTTATTTCCTTTTCATCTCTCATTGCTGTGGCTAAAACTTCCAAAACTATGTTGAATAAGAGTGGTGAGAGTGGGCAACCTTGTCTTGTTCCTGATCTTAGTGGAAATGCTTTCAGTTTTTCACCATTGAGGACAATGTTGGCTGTGGGTTTGTCATATATGGCCTTTATTATGTTGAGGAAAGTTCCCTCTATGCTTACTTTCTGCAGGGCTTTTATCATAAATGTGGTTGAATTTTGTCAAAAGCTTTCTCTCCATCTATTGAGATGACCATATGGTTTTTCGCCTTCAATTTGTTACTATGGTGTATCACGTTGATTGATTTGCATATATTGAAGAATCCTTGCATTCCTGGAATAAACCCCACTTGATCATGGTATATGATCCGTTTAATGTGCTGTTGGATTCTGTTTGCTAGTATTTTGTTGAGGATTTTTGCATCTATGTTCATCAGTGATATTGGCCTCTAGTTTTCTTTATTTATGACATCCTTGTCTGGTTTTGGAATCAGGGTGATGGTGGCCTCGTAGAATGAGTTGGGGAGTGTTCCTCCCTCTGCTATATTTTGGAAGAGTTTGAGAAGAATAGGTGTTAGCTCTTCTCTAAATGTTTGATAGAATTCGCCTGTGAAGCCATCTGGTCCTGGGCTTTTGTTTGTTGGAAGATTTTTAATCACAGTTTCAATTTCAGTGTTTGTGATTGGTCTGTTCATATTTTCTATTTCTTCCTGATTCAGTCTTGGCAGGTTGTGCATTTCTAAGAATTTGTCCATTTCTTCCAGATTGTCCATTTTATTGGCATAGAGTTGCTTGTAGTAATCCCTCATGATCTCTTTTATTTCTGCAGTGTCAGTTGTTACTTCTCCTTTTTCATTTCTGATTCTATTGATTTGAGTCTTCTCCCTTATTTTCTTGATGAGTCTGGCTAATGGTTTATCAATTTTGTTAATCTTCTCAAAGAACCAGCTTTTAGTTTTATTGATCTTTGCTATTGTTTCCTTCATTTCTTTTTCATTTATTTCTGATCTGATTTTTATGATTTCTTTCCTTCTGCTAACTCTGGGGTTTTTTTGTTCTTCTTTCTCTAATTGCTTGAGGTGCAAGGTTAGGTTGTTTATTCGAGATGTTTCCTGCTTCTTAAGGTGGGCTTGTATTGCTATAAACTTCCCTCTTAGAACTGCTTTTGCTGCATCCCATAGGTTTTGGGTCGTTGTATCTCCATTGTCATTTGTTTCTAGGTATTTTTTAATTTCCTCTTTGATTTCTTCAGTGATCACTTCGTTATTAAGTAGTGTATTGTTTAGCCTCCATGTGTTTGTATTTTTTACAGCTCTTTTCCTATAATTGATATCTAGTCTCATGGCGTTGTGGTCGGAAAAGATACTTGATACAATTTCAATTTTCTTAAATTTACCAAGGCTTGATTTGTGACCCAAGATATGATCTATCCTGGAGAATGTTCCATGAGCACTTGAGAAAAATGTGTATTCTGTTGTTTTTGGATGGAGTGTCCTATAAATATCAATTAAGTCCATCCTGTTTAATGTATCATTTAAAGCTTGTGTTTCCTTATTTATTTTCATTTTGGATGATCTGTCCATTGGTGAAAGTGGGGTGTTGAAGTCCCCTACTATGAATGTGTTACTGTCGATTTCCCCTTTTATGGCTGTTAGTATTTGCCTTATGTATTGAGGTGCTCCTATGTTGGGTGCATAAATATTTACAATTGTTATATCTTCTTCTTGGATCGATCCCTTGATCATTATGTAGTGTCCTTCTTTGTCTCTTCTGATAGTCCTTATTTTAAAGTCTATTTTGTCTGATATGAGAATTGTTACTCCAGCTTTCTTTTGGTTTCCATTTGCATGACATACCTTTTTCCATCCCCTTACTTTCAGTCTGTCTGTGTCTCTAGGTCTGAAGTGGGTCTCTTGTAGAGAGCAAATATACGCATCTTGTTTTTTTATCCATTCACCCAATCTGTGTCTTTTGGTGGGAGCATTTAGTCCATTTACATTTAAGGTAATTATCGATATGTATGTTCTTATTCCCATTTTCTTAATTGTTTTTGGTTTGTTATTGTAGGTCTTTTCCTTCTCTTGTGTTTCTTGCCTAGAGAAGTTCCTTTAGCATTTGTTGTAGAGCTGGTTTGGTGGTGCTGAACTCTCTCAGCTTTTGCTTGTCTGTAAAGGTTTTAATTTCTCCATCAAAACTGAATGAGATCCTCGGTGGGTAGAGTAATCTTGGTTGCAGGTTTTTCTCCTTCATCACTTTCAATATGTCCTGCCACTCCCTTCTGGCTTGCAGAGTTTCTGCTGAAAGATCAGCTGTTAACCTTATGGGGATTCCCTTGTGTGTTATTTGTTGTTTTTCCCTTGCTGCTTTTAATATGCTTTCTTTGTATTTAATTTTTGACAGTTTGATTACAGGCGGATTCTTTTAATTTATTTATTTAATTTATTTATTTTGGGCTGCATTGGGTCTTCGTTGAGTTCCATGGGCACCTCACTGCAGTGGTTTCTCCTGTTGCAGAGCACAGGCTCTAGGCGCATGGGCTTCAGTAGTAGTTGCAGCACACGGGCTCAGTAGTTGCAGCACGCGGGCCCTAGAGCACACGCGCTTCAGTAGTTGTGGCTCACGGGCTCTAGAATGTAGGCTCAGTAGCTGTGGCGCATGGGCTTAGTTGCTCCACGGCATGTGGGATCTCCCCAGACCAGGGCTCAAACCCGTGTCCCCTGAATTGGCAGGCGGATTCTTAACCACTGTGCCACCAGGGAAGTCCACAGTAGTCTTGAGTAAAGTCTTCTTGCCTGCTTAACTTGTCTGGTAGAATTTTTCTTGACATTACACGTAATCACATCAGCAGTGTAGTCAATCTTAAATTGATTCTGTTTTTTTTTTTGAAAGAATTAATTAATTTAATTAATTATTTAATTCATTATTCAAATATTCTGTCTAATAAGTACATAATACATACAAGAAGAATGTTTATTGTTAACTTCTGAAATCTATTTTACAAAGCACTTGAATAAGCTTTAGTTATCTGGAAAATTTACTTTTGTGGAAACCTTATTTCATGAAAATGCTAGGTACATTGTGTTAGTGTACATAAATTCTGCTTGAATGAATTTTTTCTATGCACTGATATAACATTTAATGGATTTGTTTGAATATTTTATGCAGACAGCACAAATTATAGTGATACCCTGTATAAACTGTAATTGATTATTAATCTGAATTACTTATTCTGTCTTAATTATAATTAAATTATTTTTCTAGCTAAAAAAATAATGGGCAAACTTTTTAATATAAAAAAGTATACTACTGATGCAGAATCAAGTGCAGATGCAGAAGCTAGTATTCTTACTGGAATAATAAAGAAAAAAATGAGAGACCGAACTAAAGCATATTACATATTTCATACTGAATACCAAATGCAATGTGCTAAAGCAGAACAACAGGAATAAGCTATTTAATGCATTTTAAAAAGTTAAAGAAAATAAACTAGACAATGCTAAGAGACACTGTCAACAGACACATAGTAAATCTGACAAGCAGTTTCCTCTCAACAAGAACTGATGAAGTTTAGGCACCTCAAATCAGAATTAAATATCCAGAAATATTTTTAAATAATATGTAACAACGTCTGACCTTGTAACTTTGGCCAGCTATAAAATGGTTTGGTTTCTTGCACACACAAAAAAAGAAAACCATTTTTAGTAAAGAGATGGTAAAAATACATATATACTATTTCAGTTATGGAAATATTGCCAGAAAATTATGGGGAAAAGATTTTAAACGATATTTTAAAAATGAAAGATCTTCAATTAAGCAGCCAATAATTGCCTGTAGAATACAAGACCTAACATATCAAATATCAATTGTTTCAGTATTTTTTAAATTGCAAGTACTTCTCTTTAGATTTAAATGAGTTATACAATAAAAGTTATACAACAAAAGAGATACTGCCCTATTAACACATGAGTCACACTTTATCTCAAAGGACTTCAAAATTTACAAAGAAATGTTATCAATTCATGACCAAATAGATATATGAACTCATAACACAGATATTTTTTAATCTATATCTGTCAAAGAATTTCAGCTAGACATGGAAAAATAATAGTTCTACTGCAATAGATGATGCTCTGTTAGGTTAAGTTTAAAAATCTGGATTTATTGAAATTTTAAAACAAGAAATCAATATTTCATTTGTTACTCTGTTCCACACACATTATGAAAATATTGTGCTCAACTTTCTAGAGCAGACTCTGAAAAAAAGAATAGGGGCTTCCCTGGTGGCGCAGTGGTTGAAAATCTGCCTGCCGATGCAGGGGACACGGGTTCGAGCCCTGGTCTGGGAAGACCCCACATGCCACGGAGCAACTAGGCCCGTGAGCCACAACTACTGAGCCTGCGCATCTGGAGCCTGTGCTCCTCAACAAGAGGCCACAACAGTGAGAGGCCCGCACACCGCAATGAAGAGTGGCCCCCGCTTGCTGCGACTAGAGAAAGCCGTCGCACAGAAATGAAGACCCAACACAGACAAAAAATAAATTAATTAATTTTTTAAAAATGTCAAGAATATAGTTGTTAAAACCATTTGGAATACATATGCAAATACCAGTTTATGGAACTGGTTAAAAAAGAAAAAAATAGGGCTTCCCTGGTGGCGCAGTGGTTGGGAGTCCGCCTGCCGGTGCAGGGGACGCGGGTTTGTGCCCCGGTCCGGGAGGATCCCGCATGCCGTGGAGCGGCTGGGCCCGTGAGTCGTGGCCGCTGGGCCTGCGCATCCGGAGCCTGTACTCTGCAACCGGAGAGGCCGCGGCGGTGACGGGCCTGCATACCGCAAAAAAAAAAAACACTAATGATTTTTTTTTGTTCTTTGCCAGTGCTCATTGGTTGAGTCATGGAGAGTTTTATAAATTACTGTACTGTCTATAAAATTTATAATTATTATTGTTTATAATTATTGTACTGTTAACTCCAACTCAAGATTTTTTTTAAAACAAAAAGAATACTTGCTAAACATTCAATAATCAAAGACAAAAAAATGGCAATGTGATTTACATTTTCTCATCAATATCACACTGTATATGAGTGAGCTACATTTGAAAATCCAAGGAAAAGAAAGGCCTATTTGTGACCTGGTTAGATAGGTAAAAGAATATATGTTTAACGTAAAAATTTCCATAAACATACAACTCAGTAACTAACCATATATATCCCTCTAACATGAATCGACAGAAAATTTTAATTATAATTAAGTTTTATATAAATTGCATGAAAAAACTACAAGAAGAATTTGAAAAACACTGTTGATATTGATAAATTTAGAGCTGCTTTTAAATTTATACATTGCTCTTTTGAATTCAATGTTAATAATACTGAGTTGACACAAGAATTAGTAAATTTGCTTAACTTGGACAGACATATTTTTTTTTTTGAAACTGACATGCTTTTGTTTCCAAGTCATATCAATTCTTCTAAAAAAGATGAACTAGTTTTGTTGATGTAGGTACAAATATAAACAGAAATTTTTTAAAACTCAATTCAGCTAATGGACAACTTTTATATATGTTTAGAACTTAATTATTTCATAAATATTATGAAATCTAAATACTAATCAAGAATTCAAAATAAAAATACAGCATCCAAATTGAGATATGCTGTAAATGTATAATATACACCAGCTTTCAAAGACTTAATATGAATAATAATTTAAAACTTTTAATCACATGTTGAGATAATATACTTATTGAGTTAATTAAAATGTATAATTAAAATTAATTTCACCTGCTTCTTTTTACGTTTATAACATGGTTACTAGAAATTTTTTAATATTTATATATGATTTATATTATATTTCTATTGGACAGCTTTGGTATAGAAGGATAGGCACCAAACTAATGACAGCAGTTATTATTGGAAGGGGACTAAGATTGACAGGGACAGTTAAGAACCTTTAACTTAACTGTATTATTATGAAATTTATAAAAGTATATTCATATTACTTAGATAATCAAAATTAAATTATAAATAATTCTTACAAACTAAGAAAAACAATGCAACAGAAAAACAAATATAGAATACAAACAGAATTTAAAGCATAAAATATAAACGTCCAATATATAAAGAGCTCAACAAGTAATCAGGGAGATGGAAAGTAAAAGACCATAGTTGTTTTTACCCATTCAACTGGCAAAAGTTAAAAAGTTTAATAGCATGTGTTAAGGAATTTGGGGAAATAAATTCTCTCATACAGTAATGATGGCAGAGCCATTTCAGAAGGCAATTAGCAAACCATATTAAAATATAATGTAAACACATTATGATCTGACAACTGAGAAATATTTGCATAAGTTCATAAGACCACATGTACAAGGATGTTCACTGCAGGATTGTTTTTAATAAAACTCCTAAATAAATCATGTTATATTCATACCATGGTATTCTCTGCAGCAATTAAAAGAATAGGTACATCTATATGTTCTAAAATGAAAACAAAAGTCTCCAAAGCATACTAGTGAGAACTGCAAAGTACTATCAGCACGGAACAACTCCATCCAAACCCCTGCACTAAGAGACCTGACCAATCCTAGGATGGCCTCTAGCAGCCTAAAGGCCCCAACCTAGCCTCCTTGTGAGCTCCATTCTGGAAAAGCTCAGAGCTATCAAAAGAATTTACTGTTTGTTCTAGCTAACACCTGACCCTAGGCCCCTGACCTCCCTTTGGTAGGGCATTTACTAAATCTCCCACAACTCAGGAGTGTCTTTCTCAAGGACCTGAAAGTCATTCCTTTGAAATGTAATTATCAGGAAGAAGAGAGCCAAGGCCTCCCAGTCTTAGTGAGAAGGTAGAATCCTAACTTTGATAACTGCTAGCTAGCAGACAGAGCTGCCATAATCTCATTTACACAGACCTACCTTTTGTAATTTTTTACTTCCTTGACTCTACTTGAGCTCCCTCTTTGACTCCCTCATCCTCCCTTCAAAAGCTGCACAAATCAGAATGGAGCTCAGGTCTTTACCCCACTGTCAGGAGTTACTGAATAAAATCTGTGTCCACTGCTTTAACTAATGTCTGGCTTTGTTTATCTTTGACATTAGTGAATGAAAAAATCAAGCTGTAGGTAGATATATGTATACTGTATGGTATCATTTATTTGAAACACACCACCCACATCAATAATACCAATTTCTAGGGGCTTCCCTGGTGGCGCAGTGGTTGAGAGTCCGCCTGCCAATGCAGGGGACATGGGTTCGTGCCCCGGTCCAGGAGGATCCCACATGCCGCGGAGCAGCTGGGCCCATGAGCCATGGCTGCTGAGCCTGCGCGTCCGGAGCCTGTGTTCCGCAATGGGAGAAGCCACAACAGTGAGAGGCCCGCGTATCGCAAAAAATAATAATAATACCAATTTCTACAGGTAAAATATATAAGAGCCTAGCTTTACCTGTAGTATTTTAGATAATTTTATGGGGAGAAACGTATTTAGATACATTAATCTTTTTTTTTTTTTTTTTTTTGGTACGCAGGCCTCTCGCTGTTGTGGCCTCTCCCATTGCGGAGCACAGGTCCCGGACGTGCAGGCTCAGCGGCCATGGCTCAGGGGCCCAGCCGCT
>NW_006780148.1:747919-768475 GCF_000442215.2 Lipotes vexillifer
CATGGCTCACGGGCCCAGCAGCTCCGCAGCACGTGAGATCTTCCCGGACCGGGGCACGAACCCGTGTCCCCTGCATCGGCAGGCGAACTCTCAACCACTGCGCCACCAGGGAAGCCCATAAGTAAATATTTTTAAATAAATAAAAAATAAAAGTAAGATAGACTGATGGATGAATGGATGAATAGATATACAATAAAGCAAATACAGTAAAATTTTAATTCTGGAATCTAGGTGGTTGGTATATGGGTAGTCAATGTAAAATGATCAACTTTTCTTAATGTTTGAAAATTCTAGTAAGTTCAAAAAAGTATCCTTAGAAATAAAATAATAGCAGCTAATATATTTTAACTCTTTAGCTATTAAAAATGTGAAAAGTTTGAACACAGCTAAATTTCTAAAATAGAAATTAGATAATTAGATCTATTAAATTTAATAAATAAGGAATAACTGTGGGTCGGAGTGATCTTTTTTTTCTATGAACTACTTGTTAGGCAAAAAGCTCACCATGACTACTGAGATTATTTCTATATTTTAGGAGCTAAAAAAAAAAACCAACACCAAGGTAAGGATATTATGCCTTATTAATCTTTGTCTTAGCCCAGGTTCTCTGGCAAACAGGGCCTGAAGCAATGACTAGAATGCTGAGGCTTTACTTGGGCGTTGCATATACAGGGCAGCAAGAGTGAAAAAAAATAAACTGAAGCAAGGAACTATGTGAAATGGTGGCTGGGGGACTTCTCTGACAGTCCAGTGGTTAAGACTCCGTGCTTCCACTGCAGGGGTCACGGGTTCGATCTCTGGTCGGGAAGGCCACGAGGTCAAAATATAAGTAAATAAATAAATACTATTTTTAAAAGTGCTGGCTACGTCTTTACAACAAGTTATGAAAACACAGAGTAGGTCACTTGGCAAATGCATCCACCTGGTACTCTCTTTGGAATATCTCCTGATAGACTACAAAAAAAAACCATTCCTCAGAGTAGTTCATGGAGGAAAATGTGGAATTTTCAGGCAGGTTCCCTCCTGTCTCCCATTTCCCAGTGGCCAAGCTTCCCCCACTAGGAATAAACTCTACTGCACTTTCAGCCTGTGTCATCCAGCCTCCACAGGGGCACAGGGTGCTACCCCCAAGCCCGGGTGTGGTTTGTCATCCACCAGACCCTCTCAGAGTGTGGTTCATCAGCCCGGTGGGGTGGTGGCCACCGTGAGGTGGTGGCTCAAGTGAGGCAGCACAGTGCGGTACAGTGAAGCAGTCAGTCTAGGAAGCACACTGTGGCAAGAGAATCTGAGAAGGCATATATCACACTGCAATATGTGAGGAAGTTGACACTTTAAAAATCTGCCACGTAAAAACAGGGTTAAAAGCCAGTGTGAATCCAAACCCTAAGAATCATTCTGAGTTATAGCATTTATATCTCATACTTCAGCACTGTGCTTTGGTGACGATACCCTGTAATGTTAAGCACTCAAGACAATCAAAACCGTGAATTCCCTGGCGGTCCAGTGGTTAGAACTCAGCACTTTCACTGCCACGGGACTGGGTTCAATCCCTGGTCAGGGAATTAAGATCCCGCAAGCCATGCGGTGCAGCCAAAAAAAAGACAATCAAAACCTAGGTTAACAGGGATCTTGAAAACCCTTACAGAACTGAAAGAAGTCTAAGAAGGAAAAACTCAGTGCTCCTGCTATGTTTCTCCTTTACTTTCATACCACTCCGACACCAGCTGGGTGTTCTACAATTCAACTCAATTCTGACACTATCTATCTGGAGATAGCATCACATCCCACAGGTTAAGGGCTCAGTCCCACAAGACTGCTCCCACACCACTTCAGGTGCCAATCACAAGTCCAGGTTGTCAGCTATGCTTCTGACCAATCGGCTATAAATCAGAGGTTCCTAGGACCCCCTCCTCAGGTTCAATTAATTTGCTAGAGCAGCTCACGGAAACTCAGGAAAACAGTTTACTTACTTTTACGAGCTAATTATAAAAGTATATGATAAAACTGGGAGATTGGGATTGACATATATACACTAATATGTATAAAATAGATAACTAATAACCTGCTGTATAAAAAAATAAATTAAATTAAATTAAAAAAACAAAAAGTATATGATAAAAGATGAACATTCAGACAGAAGAGATGCATAGGAAAGGCACAGGTAAAAGGCTCGGAGTGTCTATGCCCTCTCTGGGCATCACCACTCTCTCAGCACCTCCATATGTTCACCAACGCGGAAGGTCTCCAAACCCCGTACTTTTGGGATTTTTACAGAGGTTTCATCACAATGGCATGATCAACCATCGACTCCATTTCCAACTCATCTCCCCTCTCTGGAGAATGGGAATGGGGCTGAAAATTCCAAGCTTCTAATCACGGCTTAGTCTTTCTGGTGACCAGCCCTCAACCAGGAGCCCACCCAGAGTCACCTCATTAGAACAAAAGACATTTCTATCACCCAGGAAATTCCAAGGGATTTAGGAACTCTGTGTCAGGAACTAAGGTCAAAGACCAAGTATTAGAAGAAAAAAAGATGCTCCTAAAGCTCTTATCACTGAGGAAATTACAAGGGTTTTAGGACCTCTGTGCCAGGAACTGGGGGTAGAGACCAATACAGACATTTTCTATTACCTCACAGAGTCAAATTATGAAAACGTAACCCAGCCATGCTATGTGAATCACAGACCTAATCTATACAATCTAAATTTACATACACTTTCTTTAAATAGCTCCCAGCCACCTATTAAGGAACTCAGTTTGACCAAGTCTTATCTTTGGGGTAAAAACATTGTAAGCTAAAGGGAACTAGACTTTTGTTAAATTTTGTATACTAAAAATGTTGCTAAAGCTATTCATCTTTATTTTAACTTAACATTTTTCACTTAATCATTTTTCAGTATAGTTAACATGGGTGTTCCCCCAGCATGTAGCAGCAAGGAAATTTTGGTGAGATAGCTCCCACGTCCAAGGAAGGGATGGAGAGTGTATATCTGATGATTCTCAGAAGCCACTTAGGCTTCTTCACTGAGTACAATAGGTCTAAAGTTAGGAAGCCCTCTGGACACAGGAAAGTAACTCAATATCAGCACAAAGTTAAGAAACCTTATTTAACGATTATGAGTAGGGACCATCTACATATCATCAGATTGACGAGAAAAAGGAAGTATGTGGTCCCAGTGGTTGCTGGTATCTATCATTTAACATGAGGAGAACCAGTCTAAGAATGAAGCCAATCTTTTGGATGACAGAAGTAGACAGAAATTGGGATCATAATGACATCCTTTAAACTGCTACATCCATCAATCCTAAAGCCTGCAATTTCCAAATATACATGCTAATAAAATTCAATTTTATAATCCAGTATTTTTAACAATACTTGAACCAAAAGCATATTAACTGATATTTTAAAAATTGTTTCCTTTCTTTCCATTGTGCTTATCCTGTTTGCCTATTTTATCTTGCTTAAATCACAACTTCACACTTTGTTTTTATTTTATTTTTTTTAACATCTTTATTGAAGCATAATTGGTTTACAATGTTGTGTCAGTTTCTGCTGTATAACAAAGTGAATTCGCTATATGTACACATATATGCCCATATCCCCTCCCTCTCGCGACTCCCTCCCACCCTCCCTACCCCACCCCTCTAGGTGGTCACAAAGCACCAAGCTGATCTCCCTGTGCTATGCAGTTGCTTCCCACTAGCTATCTATTTTACATTTGGTAGTGTATATATGTCAATGCTACTCTCTCACTTCATCCCAGCTTACACTTTCCTCTCCCCATGTCCTCAAGTCCATTCTCTACGTCTGCATCTTTATTCCTGTCCTACCCCTAGGTTCATCAGAACGATTTTTTTTTTAGATTCCATATATACGTGTTAGCATATGGTATTTGTTTTTCTCTTTCTGACTTACTTCCCTCTGTATGACAGACTCTAGGTCCATCCACCTCACTACAAATAACTCAATTTCATTTCTTTTTATGGCTGAGTAATATTCCATTGTATATATGTGCCACATCTTCTTTACCCATTCATCTGTCAATGGACACTTAGGTAAATGCACATACCTTGAGACCTTTGATACTCAAAGGTATCCTATGAATACATTCTCACATATGATTATAATATACAGCTATTCATTTGTTTGTAATAAGAAAGCTTTGTTTGTAATAAGAAAAGATACCAAGCAACCTAAATATCCATTAATATTGCACTGGTTAAGTACATTTGGCAAATCCACACAATGGAATATTATGTAGTTTTTAAAAAGAATGAGATAGGAGAGTTCCCTGGTGGCCTAGTGGTTAGGATTTCGGGCTTTCACTGCCATGGCCTGGGTTCAATCCCTGGTCACGGAACTATGAGATCCCACAAGCCACGTGGCAGGGCCAAAAAAAAGAAAGAAAAAGAAAAAAAAAATTCAGGAGTTCTAAATGTACTGAAAAAAGATTTCAAAGATAAATCAAACATTTATAAATTAATTATAAACCAATAAAATTCAAAAATCACATTAATTTAATGACAGTGTCATTTGACTGAAATTAAACTGCTAATCACAGTATAAGTATGGTACCAAAAGATTTGGCACATACAAGTCCTTTTGTGTCCAACAAGCCTCTTCTCCAATACGGCATATGAAGGCTCAATTCTTTGACTATCCTTAATCTGAATATACGAAACCTTCATTTGGTAGGAGTATACCCCATTCTGTCTACCTCTGTTCTCATTTGCTGACATGAAATCTTGTAATAATACTCAATTAGGGCTTCCCTGGTGGCGCAGTGGATGAAAGTCCGCCTGCCAATGCAGGGGACACGGATTCGTGCCCCGGTCCGGGAGGATCCCACATGTCACGGAGCGGCTGCGCCCGTGAGCCATGGCCGCTGAGCCTGCGCGTCCGGAGCCTGTGCTCCGCAACGGGAGAGGCCACAACAGTGAGAGGCCCACGTGCCGCAAAAAATAATAATAATAATAATACTCAATTATAGGGCTTCCCTGGTGGCACAGTGGTTAAGAATCCACCTGCCAGTGCAGGGGACACGGGTTCAGGCCCTGGTCCACGAAGATCCCATGTGCCGCAGAGCAGCTATGCCCTTGTGCCACAACTACTGAGCCTGCGCTCTCGAGCCCGCGAGCCACAACTACTGAGCCCATGTGCCACAACTACTGAAGCCCGCATGCCTAGAGCCTGTGCTCCGCAACAAGAGAAACCACAATGAGAAGCGTGCACACCACAACGAGGAGTAGCCCCCGCTTACCGCAACTAAAGAAAGCCCACGCGCAGCAACAAAGACCCAACACAGCCAAAAATAAATAAATAAATTTATTTAAAAAAAAACTCAATTATATGGTGGCCAACCAAAAGATCCAACATAGGCTTATATACTTTTATTCATATTATTTAAAAGAAAACACAGAATTCTAAGCTTCTCTGAGAATTTATAAACCCCTGAAAATAAGTCCAAACATCTCCAGGGACCTAAAAATCATTAGAAAAACACTTATCTCTCCAACAGAGGTTTTATCACTCCCTTTTTATACCTTTAATCTTCCTCTCTTCAATACCTCTTTCCTCTCAACCGACAACATACTACCTTTAAAAACAACAACCAAAAAACCTCTATGGTTCCCTGCTATCCCTCAAAATATACTTCTTCCCTTCAAAACCAAATTTCTTTATTGATTTATATACATTATTTATTTACATTCACTACCTCCATTTGCCTGTCTCCACTCATCACATATCCATTACAATTTGGCTTTTGTTCCAAACACTTTCTGAAACTATTCTCTTTTAAGTTACCAATACTTGCAAACTATAATGTTCCAGCAGCTTCTTCTTGACTTCCTGACTTATCTGAAGTACTTCAGAGCCAAAGGGCTTAGCCAAGGGACTCAACTACAAGTTTTTCAAGACCCCTTCCATCAGTCATAAAATGTTTTTGAATTCATACTGTTTGACTTAAAACCCAAACAAGAGAAAGTTCCTGCCTTTGTATGCCACAGTTTAGTGAAGGAGACTCAGGTAAATAGATAAAATATAAAGAGTATATGGGCTTCCCTGGTGGCGCAGTGGCTGAGAGTCCGCCTGCCGATGCGGTGGACACGGGTTCGTGCCCCGGTCCGGGAAGATCCCACGTGCCGCGGAGCGGCTGGGCCCGTGAGTCACGGCCATTGAGCCTGCGCGTCCGGAGCCTGTGCTCCGCGACGGGAGAGGCCACAACAGTGAGAGGCCCGCGTACTGCAAAAAAAAAAAAAAAAAAGAAAGATCAAGAGTATAGCTGAACAGCCTGAGGGAGAATTAATGGTCTCATCTTACACTTCACAGTGAAAAGGAATGAGAAAGAATGAAAAAATTTCTTTGTTTTTCTAAAGAATGTAAGTATAGCCGTGAGTATCAGAAGGTCTAGGGCTCCCTTTATTAATTTCCAAGGACTGCTATAACAAAGTACCACCAACACTTAAAACAACAGAATTTATTGTCTTACAACCTGGAGACCAGAAGTTCAAAATCAAGACGTCAGCAGGCCCATGCTCTCTCTGAAGGATCTGTAGGAGAATCCTTCCATGCCCCTTTCTAGCTTCTGGTGGTTGCAAGCAATCCTTGGTGCTCCTAGGCTTGCAGCTGGATTACTCTGATCTGTCTCCACTGTCACAAGGCCTTTTTCCCTCTGTATTTCTATGTCTCTCTCCTCATAACCAGCCATTGGATTTGTTAGGGGAACCACTGACCGAAAACTGCCCACCCTGGCCATGCACCACAGTAACCATCTGCATGAGCTGTTTTACAAAAGGAGGTCCTGGTAAGGAACATGGAACTAACAAGCCACCACCAACTGGAAGAATTCAGGAGAAGTCAAAAGGAGACGCCAGCCCATATGTCCTACCAACCTCCCAGAATCCTCCTCGCTGGACTCCTTCTTGGCTGAGCCATGCATGCACCACCAGGAAGGACCCTGAGTCAGAATGACTGGCCAGAGACTAACCCAGAAACTAATCCCATCACCATAAAACCTGGGACTGTGAGCCACGTGGCACAGCAGTCCCTCCTGGGTTCCCTTTCCCTCCTGCTCTCCACACGGGTGCTCCTTCCCACTAAAGTCTCTTGCTTTGTCAGCACGTGTGTCTCCTCGGACATTTCATTTCCAAGTGTTAGACAAGAGCCCACTCTCGGGCCCTTGGAAGGGGAAGGATTTAGGGTCCACCCTAATCCAGTATGACCTCAACAGACTTGATGAGACTTGAAGTGCGCAGTAAAATTCAATAGAGTGAAAATGTACTTATTAGGGCTCTTTTGGTTGTTAAGAAACCAAACTTAAACTAGCTTAAGTAAAAATGGTTTTCCTGATGAACTAGATATTAAATATTATGAATTATTGTTAATCTTGTTTGGTGTAATAATGTGGTTATATAGGAGAAAACATTTATTTTAAGATATACATGCCAAAGTATTTAGAGGTGAAGTGGCATGATATC
The DNA here is from genome assembly GCF_000442215.2 of Lipotes vexillifer. Taxonomy (NCBI): domain Eukaryota; kingdom Metazoa; phylum Chordata; class Mammalia; order Artiodactyla; family Lipotidae; genus Lipotes; species Lipotes vexillifer. The sequence continues at coordinate 755,399 of NW_006780148.1, forward strand.
TGCAACTTATTTTCAAATGGTCCAGAAAAAATTGCATACACGTGGCGGGGCTGGGTGGGGAGGGACAAATGAGGCAGAATGTTAACAACTATTGAATTTATGATGATAACTGGATTATTCTTTCAACCTCTCTATATGTACGAAATTTTTCAAAATACAAAGGTAACAGGAAATGAGGACATATTTTAACTGGGACATGCAGGCTTGGACCTGACTTCAAGGTGGATTAGACCTGGAATTGAAAGAATGTCAAAAGGTGAATATATACTATACAGGTCTTTCATCTCCATATTTTTCTATATACAACATTCCTCTCTAGCAATCACCATAGAAAGCAAGATGTTTCTCACAATGCTCTTTTCCCCAGTTAACCTCTCTCTAAATGAGAGGCAGGAGGGTATCAGGAGGTTGGCACAGGTTCCCCAGTCCAGTGAATGTACTAAAAAAGAGAAGGGATTAAGGGATTAAAGGTTGAGTAAATTAACTCCCTCTTCAATTTATTTTAACTCTTAACTCCCTTCTCATATTTAACAGGGAACAGAATGAGAAACTATAGTAGAATGCAAAAAAAGCCCCAAATCAGTAACATGAAATGTATTATATTCTAGAGTCTAAACATCATTCTCTGGTGAAGAGATTAGCTTACCAAGATAGAAAAGAAACAGGCATAGATGGATCATTATCCATCACAGGCTTGACAGTAGAGAAAAAAGTCTGGGAAAATAGGATATTCACCTAATGAAGATGGAAGGAAGAAAAGAGAAAAGGAGGGAGGTAAGGAGGAAAGTAATAAAGAGAGAGCAAATCAGTGAAACAGGGCAGAAGGTAAACTGCCATACCCAGAGCTGTCTCTAGGGATCTCCCTAAATTGATACCACCAAAAGTCCTTCTCAACTTCATCCTGACACTTGTTACAAATTTGAGAGCACATAAATGGTACTAAGGATCCTGGCCAGTTGGGAAAAATCAGAAGTCCCTTCTGCCCAACAAGAAATGAACCCATTTATATGTAAAACGTATTAATTATCACAAAGCTCAAAAACTTCCTTCAAAAGGGTTAAGCGCTTTAAGGCATTTTGTTGATTTGCACTGGTATCTTAAAATAGTAGTTATATTCTTTAGACCAGCAAATGAGGCTCTCTCCCTGACACTCCTTATTCAACCAAAAAATAAAATGTTATTTAGAAAAATGTAGGGTCTTAATGGTGCCTTTCACAGGCCAAATAAACATCCATGAACATCCTAGATAAATTTTAATTACCTGAAAAATACTAATCTCTTATAGATGCAAAAAGAACCATAGCCATTATTTTAACTCAATTCAACTTGTTAAATGCTTGGTTTTCCTACAAGTATATACTTTCATAATTCAAATCTAACTGATTTTAAGTTACTCCAATGGACTAAAATGAATCAACAATTTTACTCATTTAAAGTTCACCACTCCTTTTAGTGCTGTTAATGCATTTTAAAACTTTCTAAAAAATCAAATCTTTAGGACTTCCCTGGTGGCTCAGTGGTTAAGAATCCACCTGCCAATATAGGGGACATGGGTTCAAGCCCTGGTCCGGGAAGATCTCACATGCCACGGAGCAATTAAGCCCATGCACACAATTACTGAGCCCATGCACTAGAGCCCGCAAGCCACAACTATTGAGCCCACGTGTCACAACTACTGAAGCCCACACGCCTAGAGCCGGTGCTCTGCAACAAGAGAAGCCACCGCAATGAGATGCCCGCACACTGCAACAAACAGGAGCCCCCACTCACCGCAACTAGAGAAAGCCAACATGCAGCAACGAAGACCCAACACAGCCAAAAATAATTAAGTAAAAATAAGTAAATTTTTAAAAAATCTTTAAACACAATTTATTTTGCTACTTGAGGTAAAGACCATTATTTTACCAATAAGTTTACAATGAATAACCTTAGACATATGCCTACTACAAAATGCAAGATTTGAATGATGTGGTTATTAATCCATCATTAAAGATAAATTACGACAACAAAAAATCTGAACTGCCAGCGACCTAGTGGTATTACATCAACTATTTTCAAATATAACATATTCATTCTTGTAAATAATCAATTTAAATAATACTGTAATAAGCCTGGTCAAGTATAAACCTGAACAGTCTTACCTGTATGATGTGGGTCTGATGTTGTCTTTGCAGATGCTTCCAAACAATATTTTTCCCTGTAATGATCCTCATGATTAATTCCTCTAGAACTTTCTTCAGTAGGCAGATTAAAACTACATATTCTGGAATCATTCTGTGACTGCAGAAAAGTATTCTTATTTGCAGCAACCTAAAAGAACAAAATATGTATTTTATGCTGATATTAAACTTAATTTCCCATATTTTTACATAATAGATTCCTAATTTAAAATGTGAGCTACTAGTTTCTCATACCTAAATGGGGAATATTTAAAAATAAAAATTATAATTTTTATTGTTTGTTTTTTAAGCTACTTTTATTACATAATAAAAGCTGAGGGCTTCCCTGGTGGCACAGTGGTTGAGAGTCTGCCTGCCGATGCAGGGGACGTGGGTTTGTGCCCCGGTCCGGGATGACCCCACATGCTGCGGAGCAGCTGGGCCCGTGAGCCATGGCCGCTGAGCCTGAGTGTCCGGAGCCTGTGCTCCGCGACGGGAGATGCCACAACAGTGAGAGGCCCACGTACCGCAAAAAATAAATTAATTAATTAAATAAAAGCTGAAAGACATCACAGAATGAAAATTATGCTTACAATTATAGTGTATTTTAAGCAACATATCAAATGAGGTTTTAAACAAGTCACAATATGCCATTCTCAGTCAACTGCTTTTTTTCTTGCTAGATTTCTCAATATTAAAAGAAACACTTAAATATTGTTAATTTAAGTGTGATAATGATACCTGCACTGTATTGTTGTTGTTTTAACAGTACTTTATGTTTTAAAGGCAAATACTAAAATATTTACAAATGAAAAGATATTCCTGGAATCTGCATCAAAATAATGAGAGGGGAAGAAGCGGGGAGGGAGGTGGAGAGGAAAAAATGAAGCAAGAACAATTGTCATAAACTGACAACTGTTGAAGCTGGATGATGGGTACATGGGGGTTCTTCATATACTCTTTTCTCTATTTTTGTATATGTATTAGCTTTCTGTTGCTGCTTTAACAATTACAAGAAACTTAGTGGCTTAAAACACCACAAATTTATTTTATAATTTTGTAAGTATGAACTCTCACTTGGCTCTTAATGGACTAAAATCAAGGTAATCAGCAGGGCAGCATTTCTTTCAGGAGGTTCTAAGGGAGAAAACATTTCCTTGACTTTTCAAACTTCTAAAAGCTACCCACATTCCTTGGCTTGTGGCCCCATTCCTCTACTTCAAAGCCAGTTCCTCTGCATCTCTCTGCCCCTGCTTCCTTAATCACATCTCTTTCTCTAACCCTCTCATCTGTTTCCCTCTTCTACTTTTAAGGACCTCTGTGATTATACTGGGCCCATCTGGATAATCCAGGATGACCACCCCCACCCCATCTCAAGGTCCTTAACATTAATCACCTAGTCAAAGTCCCTTTTGCCACGTGAGGTAACATATTCACAGGTTCCAGGGATTAGGACATGGACATTTTTGGAAGGCCATTTTTCTGCTTACCATAGTATGTTTGAAATGTTTTTTAAATAACAACTCACAATAACAGACACAGTCATCATATCTCTATAAATATTCATTATAATAAATTTCAGAGACATTCAAAAACCTATCTGATAAGATTTTAAAGTAAGTCAGGTGAGGGAGGAGTCAAGAGGGCAGTGCGGGAAGATGTGGAGTTAGCGTCTCCCCACAACTAGGGTGTCTGCTGGCCGCTGGTGGGGGATTCTGACCCCCAAGGAGACAGAAGGAACCACAAGGTGAACCAGTAGGACGGAGGGGTACCGAGGGGGGAGAAGTGGAGGCCAGACAAGATCAGCGCCTCTGAGGCCAGGGAGATCAGGAGAGGCAGGTAGGACGGACTCTCCGGGAGAGCGGGTGAGGAGCAGAGGGCAATTGTATGGCCCTCTTGGGCAGGGGAGCCTGCTGAGCTCCCAGGCTGGTCCCCTGCCCTCCAAGGCCCCCCCTTCTCCTGTCCTCCCCCCAACCCGCACCGGCTGCATTGGTCCTGGGGCATAGGAGGGAGACTAGGGAGATCAGGAGAGGCAGGCAGGAAGGGCCCTCCCAGACCGGAGGAGCAGGAGAGGAGAGGAGGGCGTTTGCCCCACCCACTCAACCCCAGGAAGCCTGCTAGGCTCCCAGGTGCAGTTCCCTGCCCTCTGAGACCGGGGTTGGGGGCACAACTGGGCCCCTTCTGTTCCTTGAGCCTAATCTGCACCGCCAGGGCCTTTTCCAGCCCTGTGGGTCCAGATCATGGGCCAGGCCCACCACCCAAACTTCACCCTTGCTTAGGTCCTGCTCTCCACAGCCAAGGCCTCGCCCACCCCTTTTTTTTTCCTTTCCCTCCTCCTCTTTTTTACTCTTGTGGTACTGATGTACCTTCTGGTTGTTGATTCATCTATATTTTTATTTTTATTTTTTTATTTTATTTATTTATGCTTTCTAACGTATCCGTTAGTCTACTAGTCTAATTTTATTTTCTACTTTGTTATTTTCTCTTTTATTTTTTTGCCACCACACACGGCTTGCAGGATCTTGATTCATGAGCCTGGGGCTGGGGGAAGCTCCTGCGGTGGGAGCTCTGAGTCCGAACCACTGGACTAACAGAGAACCTCTGACCCCAGGGAATATTCATTGGCATGAGGTCTCACAAAGTTCCTCATCTCAGCACCAAGACCCAGCTCTACCCAATAGCCTACAAACTCCAGTGTTGGAAGCCTCAGGCCAAACAACGAGTAAAACAGGAACACAATCCCACTCATTAAAAAAAAAAAAGAGAGAAAGATGGCAAAAAAGTATGTCACAGATGAAGAAGCAAGGTAAAAACCTATAAGACAAAAAAAAAAAATTAAAAAATAAATAAAAATAAATTTTTAAAAATTTTTAAAATTAAAAAAAAATTTTTTTAAAAAACCTACAAGACCAAATAAATGAAGAGGAAATAGGCAATCTACCTGAAAAAGAATTCACAGTAATGATAGCAAAGGTGATCCAGAATCTCAGCAATAGAATGGAAGCATGGATTGAGAAAATACAAGAAATGTTTAACAAAGATGTAGAAGAACTAAAGAACAAACAAAGAGAGATGAACAACACAATAATTGAAATAAAATATACACTAGAAGGAAGCAATAACAGAATAATGGAGGCAGAAGAACGAATAAGTGAGTGGGAAGACAAACTGGTGGAAATAACTGTCGAGGAGCAGAATAAAGAAAAAGAATGAAAAGAATTGAAGACAATCTCAGAAACCTCTCGGACAACACTAAATGCACCAACATTTGAATTATAGCGGTCCCAGAAGAAGAAAAGAAAAAGAAAGGGTCTGAGAAAATATTTGAAGAGATTATAGTCAAAAACTTCCCTAATGTGGGAAAGGAAATAGTCACCTGAGTCCAGGAAGCAAAGAGAGTCCCATACAGGATAAACCTTACGAAAAACACACCAAGAGACATATTAATCAAACTAACAAAAATTAAATTCAAAGAAAAAATATTAAAAGCAGCGAGGAAAAAAACAAAAATAACATGCAAAGGAATCCCCATAAGGTTACCAGCTAATTTTTCAGTGGAAACTCTGCAGGCCAGAAGGGAATGGCAGGATATACTTCAAGTGATGAAAGAGAAAAAATCTACAACCAAGATTACTCTCCTCAGCAAAGATCTCATTCAGATTCGATGGAGAAGTCAAAAGCTTTTCAGACAAACAAAAGTTAAGAGAATTCAGCACCACCAAACCAGCTTTAAAACAAACACTAAAGAAACTTTTCTAAGTGGGAAACAAAAGAGAAGAAAAACACCCACAGAAACAAACCCAAAACAATTAAGAAAATGGTAATAGCAACATATATATCAATAATAACCCTGAAGGTAAATGGATTAAATGCCCCAACCAAAAGACACAGACTGGCTGAATGGATTCAAAAACAAGACCCATATATATGCTGTCTACAAGAGACCAACTTCAGACCTAGGGACACATAAAGACTGAAACTGAAGGGATGGAAAATGATATTCCATGCAAATAGAAATCAAAAGCAAGCTGGAGTAGCAATACTCACATCAGATAAAATAGACTTTAAAATAAAGACTGTTACAGGAGATAAGCAGGGACCCTACATAATGATAAAAGGATCAATCTAAGAAGAAGATATAACAATTATAAATGTTTATGCACCCAACATAGGTGCACTCTAATACATAAGGCAAATGCTAACAACCATGAAAGGAGAAATCGACAGTAACACAATAATAGTAGGGGACATTAACACCCCACTTACACCAATGCACAAATCATCCAAACAGAAAATAAATAAGGAAACACAAGCTTTAAATGACACAATAGACCAGATAGATCTAATTGATAATTATAGAACATTCCACCCAAAAGTGGCAGAATACACTTTCTTCTCAAGTGCACATGGAACATTCTCCAGGATAGATCACATCTTGGGTCACAAATCAAGCCTCAGAAAATTTAAGAAAATTGAAATCGTATCAAGCATCTTTTCTGAACACAACGCTATGAGATTAGAAATCAATTACAGGAAAAAAACTGTAAAAAACACAAATACATGGGTGTTAAACAGTGCACTACTAAATAACCAAGAGATCACTAAGGAAATCAAAAAATACACAGAAACAAATGACAACAAAAACACGATGACCCAAAAGCTATGGGACGCAGCCAAAGCAGTTCTAAGAGGGAAGATTACAGAAATTTAATCTCACCTCAAGAAACAAGAAAAATCTCAAATAAACAATGTAACCTTACACCTAAAGCAACTAGAGAAGGAAGAACAAAGAAAACACAAAGACAGTAGAAGGAAAGAAATCATAAAGATCAGAACAGAAATAAATGAAATAGAAACGAAGAAAACAATAGCAAAGATCAATAAAACTAAAAGTTGATTCTCTGAGAAGATAAAATTGATAAACCTTTAGCCAGACTCATCAAGAAAAAAAGGGAGAGGATGCAAATCAATAAAATTAGAAATGAAAAAGGAGAAATCACAACTGACACTGCAGAAATACAAAAGATCATGAGAGATTACTACAAGCAACTCTATGCCAATAAAATGGACAACCAAGAAGAAATGGACACATTCTTGGAAAGGTACAATTTTCCAAGACTGAACCAAGAAAAATTAGAAAATATAAACAGACCCATCACAGATAATGAAACTGAAACTGTGATTAAAAATCTTCCAACAAACAAAAGTCTAGGACCAGATGGCTTCACAGGCAAATTCTATCAAACGTTTAGAGAAGAGCTAACACCGATCCTCCTCAAACTCTTCCAAAAAATTGCAGAGGGAGAAACTCCCAAATTCATTTTATGAAGCCACCATCACCCTGATACCAAAACCAGGCAAAGATGCCACAAAAAAAAGAAAACTATAGGCCAATATCACTGATGAACATATATGCAAAAATCCTGAACAAAATACTAGCAAACAGAATCCAACAGCACATTAAAAGGATCATACACCATGATCAAGTGGGATTTATCCCAGGGATGCAAGGATTCTTCAATATACGTAAATCAATCAATGTGATACACCATATTAACAAACTGAAGAAGAAAAACCATATGATCATCTCAATAGACGCAGAAAAAGCTTTTGACAAAATTCAACACCTATGTATGATAAAAACTCTCCAGAAAGTGGGCATAGAGGGAACATACCTCAACATAATAAAGGCCATATACAACAAACCCACAGCTAAAATCATTCTCAATGGTGAAAAACTGAAAGCATTTCCTCTCAGATCAGGAAGAAGACCAGTATGTTCACTCTCACCACTATTATTCAACATAGTTTGGAAGTCCTAGCCATGGCAATCTAAGAAGAAAAAGAAATAAAAGGAATCCAAATTGGAAAGGAAAAAGCGAAACTGTCACTGTTTGCAGATGACATGACACCATACAAAGAAAATCCTAAAGATGCGACCAGAAAACTACTAGAACTAATCAATGAATTTGGTAAGGTTGCAGGATACAAAATTAATGCACAGAAATCTCTGGCATTCCTATACACCAACAACGAAAAATCAGAAAAAGAAATTAAGGAAACAATCCCATTTACCACTGCAACAAAAAGAATAAAATACCTAGGAATAAACTTGCCTAAGGAGGTGAAAGACTTGTACTCAGAAAACTATAAAACACTGATGGAAGAACTCAAAGATGACATAAACAGGCAGAGAAATATACCATGTTCTTGGATTGGAAGAATCAATATTGTGAAAATGACTATCCTACCCAAAGCAAGCTACAGATTCAGTGCAATCCCTATCAAACTACCAATGGCATTCTTCACAGAATTAGAACAAAAAATCTTACAATTTGTATGGAAACACAAAAGACCCCAAACAGCCAAAGCAATCTTGAGAAAGAAAAACGGAGTTGGAGGAATCAGGCTCCCCAACTTCAAACTATACCACAAAGCTACAGTAATCAAGTCAGTATGGTACTGGCACAAAAAAAGAAATATAGATCAATGGTACAGGATAGAATGCCCAGAGATAAACCCAGGTACACATGGGCACCTAATTTACGACAAAGGAGGCAAGAACATACAATGGAGAAAAGACAGCCTCTTCAATAAGTGGTGCTGGGAAAACTGGACAGCTACATGTAGAAGAATGAAATTAGACCACTCCCTAACACCATACACAAAAATAAACTCAAAATGGATTAAAGACTTAAATTTAAGACCAGGCATTATAAAACTTTTAGACGAAAACAAGGAAAAACACTCTTTGACATAAATCACAGCAAGATCTTCTTTGACCCACCTCCTAGAGTAACAGAAATAAAAACAAAAATAAACAAATGGGACTGAATTAAACTTAAAAGCTTTGCACAGTAAAGGAAACCATAAACAAGACAAAAAGACATCCCTCAGAACAGGAGAAAATACTTGCAAATGAAACAACAGACAAAGGATTAATCTCCAAATATACAAACAGCTCATGGAGCTCAATATCAAGAAAACAAACAATCCAGTTAAAAAATGGGTGGAAGACCTAAATAGACATTTCACCAAGGAAGACATACAGATGGCCAAGAGGCACATGAAAAGATGTTCAACATCACTAATTATTAGGGAAATGCAAATCAAAACTACAATGAGGTATCACCTCACGCCCATCAGAATGGTCATTATCGAAAAAGCTAGAAACAATAAATGCTGGAAAGGGTGTAGTGGAAAGGGAACCCTCCTACACTGTTGGTGGGAATGTAAGTTGATACAACCACTACAGAAACAGTATGGACGTTCCTTAAAAAACTAAAAATAGAACTACCATATGACCCAGCAATCCCACTGCTGGGTATATACCCTGAGAAAACCATAATTCAAAAAGAGACATGCACCACAATGTTCACTGAAGCACTATTTACAATAGCCAGGACATGGAACCAACCTAGATGTCCATCGACAGATGAATGGATAAAGAAGACGTCGTACATATATACAGTGGAATATTACTCAGCCATAAAAAGAAAAGAAATTGAGTTATTTGTAGTGAGGTGGATGGACCTAGAGTCTGTCATACAGAGTGAAGTAAGTCAGAAAGAGAAAAACAAATACCGTATGCTAATGCATATATATGCAATTAAAAAAAAATGGTACTGATGAACCTAGTTGCAGGGCAGGAATAAAGAGGTAGACACAGAGAATGGAATTGATGACATGGGGTGGGAGGGTGAAGCTGGGGCAAAGTGAGAGTAGTATCGACATATATACACTACCGAATGTAAAATAGTTGGCTGGTGGGAAGCAGCAGCAAAGCACAAGGAGATCAGCTCGGTGCTTTGTGACGACCTAGAGTGGGATAGGGAGGATGGGAGGGAGGCCCAAGAGCAAGGGGATATGGGGACATGTGTATGCATATGGATGATTCGCTTTGTTGTGCAACAGAAACTAACATGGTATTATGAAGCAATTATACTCCAATAAAGATCTATTAAATTTTTTTTTTTTAAAAAAAAAGATTACTGCTGATCCCAAAAAATAAATAAAAAATAAAGTCATGGCAATAAACTAATGAAGGCCTAAATTTTATTTTTTGCAACATTATATTTTTATATAATTTTAAACTTATAGAAACAATCCAGAAATAATACAAGGAAGTCTCATATACCCTTTACCCAAATTCACCATTTGTTTACATTTTGCTCCTTTTACTTTCCCTCTATCTCTCCGTGTGTGTGTGTGTGTGTGTGTGTGTGTGTGTATACACATCTGAAAGTAAGCTGGACACACTGTGCTCTTCTACCTCTAAATACTACAAAGTGTGCTTGCAAAGAGCAAAGACACTCTCTTACATAATCACAGTAAAATTATCAAAACCAAGAATTTAACTTTGGTAGTATAATACTAATACCCAATCCACAGTTCATATTCAAATGGAGTCGCTTACCCCAACAATGTCTTTTGATAGTTTCTTCCCTGAGCCAGAATCCAATCCCAGATCACACAATACATTTAATCAACAAGTTTCTTTAGTCTCCTTTAATCTAGAACAGTTCCTCAACCTTTATTTATCTTTTGTGAGTTTTGACACTTTTGAAGACTACAGGCCAGTTATTTTGTAGAATGCTCCTCTATCTGGATTGTCTGATATTTCCTAATGATGAGTTTCAGGTTATGCATTTTGGACAGGAATATCACAGTTCATCATACCAGGGGCACATAATATCAATTTGTCCCATTACAGGAGGCATTCACTTGATTAAAGTGGTGTCTACCAGGTATTCCTACAAAGCTAGTATTTTTCTATTTGTAATTTTTTAAAGTATGTTGTAAGGAGATGCTTGAGTCTATTCAAATATCCTATTTCCTGATCAAACATTCACCCACTTGTTTTGGAATCCATTAATATTTTCCAACACCATCATTACATTACTTTTATTTTTATGATTTAGCATTCCACTCTGAGAAAGAGCTTACGCTCCTCCCCATTTAGTTATTTAGTTGTATTAGTACGGATTCAGACTCCTAAAATAACCCACATTATTCAGTGGGTTATTATCCATTAGTATATTTATTCTGATGCTCAGTTTGTTCCAGATTTTGTATTTATCAGACCACTCAAGTATAAAACCCCTGAAGTCACCAAACAATACTTTCTCAGTCTGGATTAATCCAATCTAAAATGAGAAATAATTCAAGAACAAAAATTTAAGAATGGAATAAACAAAGTAACGGGACACTAAAGTTGACCGCTAAGCTTAATACTTTTGCGCTTCACATGTTGCCTTGCTTAAAACAGCTGTATAATTTCAAAAAATGCCTACTTCATTAGTTTTTAAAGACAACTATTTAGTTTCTTGATATTAATTACAACAGGAAAAGAATAAATCAGCATTTTGGGTTTGGAATTAGTCATTAGAAACTCCATCAGAAAATAAACATAAAGTCAAGGGTGTCAAGACGATTCAATGGGGGAAAAATACAGTCTTTTCAACAAATGGTCCTGGAACAATTAGATATGCACATGAAAAAAGATAAAATTGGATTCCTACCTCACACCATACGTGAAAACTAATTCAAAATGGGTCACAGGCTGAAATGTAAGAACTAAAACTATAAAACTCTTAGAGAAAATACAGTAAATCTTCATGACCTTCTTAGATATAACACTAAAATCACAAGTACTACCAACACCAAAAAAACAAAAAACAGATAAACTGGACTTCGTCAAAATTTTAAACTTTTGTGATACAAATGAAACCATCATGAAAGTGAAAGGCAAAAACAGAATGGGTGAAAATATTTGCAAATCATATATCTGATAAGGGACCTATGTTTAGAATATACAAAGAACTCTTACAACTCTATAATAAAAAGCAAATAATCCAACTTAAAAAAAGGACAAAGGATCTGAATAGACAGTTCTCCAAAGAAGATATTCAAATGGCTGATACGCACATATAAAGATGCTCAATGACATCAGCCATCAAGGAAATGTAAACCATAACCCCAAATGAGATACTACTTCATCCACAGTATGGTTTATAATCAAATAGGTAATAATAAGTGTTGACAAGGATGTGGAGGACTGAAACCATCATACATTAATGGTGGGAATGAAACAGTACAGCCACCTTGGAAAAGAGTCTGGCATTTTATTAAAAGGTTAACCACAGAATTACCATATGATCTAGCAATTCCACTCCTAGGAATGCACCCAAGAGAAATGAAAACATACGCCTAAGGGCTTCCCTGGTGGCACAGTGGTTGAGAGTCTGCCTGCCGATGCAGGGGACACGGGTTCGTGCCCTGGTCCGGGAAGATCCCACATGCCGTGGAGCGGCTGGGCCTGTGAGCCACGGCCGCTGAGCCTGCGCGTCCGGAGCCTGTGCTCCGCAACAGGAGAGGCCACAACAGTGAGAGGTTTGCATACCGCAAAAACAAAAACAAAAACAAAAAAAACAAAAAAAAAGTATGTCTACACAATTTATACACTAATATTCATCAGCATTATTTATAATACCTAAAAATTTTTTAAATGGAAACAAACCAAACACCCATCAACTGACAGATGGAATAATAAAATACGGTATATTAATAAAATGAAATATTATTCAGTGTGGCAAGCAGAATAATGCCTCCCGAAGGTGTCCACACCCTAATTCCCAGAACCTGTGGATATGTTACCTTATGTGGCAGAAGACGCTTTGCAGATGCAATTAAGGTTAAGGACCTTGAAATAGAGAGATTGTCCTGAATTATCCAGGCAGGCCCAATCTAACCAAATGAGTTCCAGTTTCAGAGAACCAAAAAGATGGCAATATAAGAACTCAAACCGCCATTACCAATTTTGAAAACATAGGAAGGGGACCATGAGCAAAGGAATGTAGGTGGTCTGTAGAACCTAGAAAAGGCAAAGGAAACATTCTTTTTTTTTTTTTTTTTTTTT